>NW_016690358.1:1345694-1373949 GCF_001604755.1 Lepidothrix coronata
CATCCCATCCCATCCCATCCCATCCCATCCCATCCCATCCCATCCCATCCCATCCCATCCCATTCACCAAACCCACAGCCCACACCCTCCACAGGGCAGAATGCTGCTTTTTTTAGCCGGGGATCCCCTTTCCCACCCCAGAGGCAGGTGCAGAGGGGTTTGAAGCCTGAGGACCTTCCCAGGGTATGGTGGATGGCTGGTGGGATGTGAAATCCTGTGGCCACAGCGATCAATAGCACAACACAAAGCCATTTATATCCCTCTAAAGGGAGCACACGGAGCAGAATTAGTTACACTAAAATGTCTGTCGCAGAGTATTAATTGGGTTACTAAATATGTCACTGTGAATGTACTTTACAGGCAGCATAAATTTCTGTGTTAATAAGGAGCATTGCTGGTCCTGGCTGTGGTTGCCCATCACGGTGGGAGATCTGCTGGCTCAGGGCTCCCCTGACCTGGCTGGTGCTGTTGCTGGTCCCCTTTGGTGCCTCATTCCTGGGAAACCTGTTCCCTGCTTGCCAGAGTTGTCCTGATGGAAAGAGCCTCTGTCCTCCCCAGGGAGCAGAGCCACAGCTCAGCCCGTTTGCCAGGAACTTTGGAAGGTCAGAGCTTGGCTCCTCCTCACTGGGATGAGGAAGAAGGTCTGGGGGTGATAAACCAGGTCCTCTGTGCAGGAGAAATGGATGCACAAGGGATCGGGGGGGGGGCTTTGGGGTTTCCCCATGGGACTGTGCTGCTGCCACTCTCTGCATTGCAGGGGACATCAGGACAGTGGGACTGGGCAGGGGTCGTGGTCCCTGAGCATCTACTCTGGGCTCTGGGCTGCTGGGATGGGCCCTGCAGGGGCAGTGGCTGGAGGTCAAAGCACCCCCAAAGGTCCAGTCCCCTGTTCAAATGCAGATCCACAAGCACAGGATGTAGTTCTGGACCTCACACAGTTGCCTTGCTCAGTTTGCTCCATTTCAGCATTTCTCCCCTTTTCCTTGTACATCTGCTGCTATCAAATCAGGGAATCATGGAATGGTTTGGGTTAGAAAGGGCCTTAAAGCTCATCTTGCTCCACCCTCCTGCCATGGGCAGGGACACCTTCCACTAGCCCAGGTTGCTCCAAGCCCTGTCCAACCTGGCCTTGGACACTTCCAGGGATCCAGGGGCAGCCACAGCTTCTCTGGGCAACCTGTGCCAGGGCCTCACCATCCTCATAGCCAAGAATTCTCCCCAATATCCCATCTAACCCTGCCCTCCGGCAGTGGGAAGCCATTCCCCCTTGTCCTGTCCATCCATCCCTTGTCCCAAGTCCCTCTCCAGCTCTCCTGGAGCCCTTTTAGGTGCTGGAAGGGGCTCTAACCCTTCTTTAAACAGAGACATCCACCTTCCTGGTTGCTTCAGATTATTTTAATTCTTGCAATGAACAAGTTAAAAAAAAAAAAAGAAAGATATATAAGATATAAGCCTTCCCAGAAATGTGAGCTCCTGCCTCCATGCTGCCCAAGGGGCTCCTGAAGGCACTGGCAGTTGGAGAGTGGAATCTCATCTGTAAGTCACCCTGCCCCTGGCTGTTGTGGGGTGGTCACAGAAGGGAAGCAATCCTGGTTTGACATGAAATATTTAACTGTATCTAAGTTACAGCTGGCACACATCCACTGCAAACAAACAGCCGTGCAAGAGCTGAACTGTCAGTAGATGCCTATGAAATGCCTATGAAGAGAAGGGAGAAAAACACAGCTTTCAGCATTAAATATATCACTGCAACACGCTCCCTTTAGTTTAAAGAACCTCCAAGGGCAAGTCTTTGACCCTGCAGCCTCGTTGCTCAGAGTCATCTTGGACAGGGACATATTGAAAGGGCAATTATTGAGTTGGTGACACTTGAGTTTGAATTTTTGTTGGTTTTTTTCTTTTTAGTGAGGCAAACTGAAGACAGAAGCAAACAGACACGAGGAAAGAAAAGGGCACAGAGAAAAAAAGGTAAAAATATCATTTGCCGTATACTTTGGCTTAGTTACTGAAAAATGTCAAGCCTACAACCTGCTCTTGTTTCAGATTTGAAAGGCAAGCTTTGGCACAGGGCTGGCAGCAGCCAGCAAGTTTACCACGGGATCCAAGCCAGACACTTCTTAGGGAGGCAAGTGAGATGACAGGAGGAAGCACAGGAGATAATCTGGGATGAAGAGCTGCAGTGGAGACTCCTGGTTCAGCACACTCCCCTCGTGCCAAGTCAGTCACCCCAGGAAAGGAGGGGATGTCACTGGGGCACCACCAGAGCTGGACTGCTCCCTGTTCAGAATTCCCTGCTCCTGAGCCATGTGCAGTCTATAGAGAGGATTCCTCCTCCTTTTCCTTCCGTGCCAGTGACTCACACGGAGCTGAGAAGTAAAAACGAAATTTATGCCTAAACATTGTTATTTTGGGATCATGAAAAACAGATTGTTCACTAGGTAACAAGAGAACAACTTGCCAGACACATGTAGGGGTCACGACGACTGTGATTCATCTCCCTAATCTGGCAGGTATCTAGAGCCACTCAATGCCTGGCAGTGACTCACATCAACTGCTCCCAAGCACCTTTCCAAAACCACAAGATCTCTTCCCTCCTCCGTGACTGTGAGTTGTTCACACAAGGTGAGGAGAAAGCAGCCAAGCACTTGCCACGTGTCTCACCTGAAGACAAGAGGACGCCGTCAAATCTGGGTTTGAGATCTGCACTCGGATTGCAAAATGCAGACACGCTGCCCCCCGGACATCAGCACGTTGGAGAGCTCCCTGATGGATCCTGGTTGTGCCTGAGGGACTGACTTCCAGCTTCAACACCTCTGTGGCCTTCTGGACCAGAAGCATCTCCAGGGGGATTCTCTGAGACACACCTCTGGAATGAGACCCTGGGAGAGCAGCAAAGCTTCCTCACGTGTGCTGACCACACACATGCAGGTCTCGGTCTTGGGGGTGGTGGCAGGATGTTGGGACGAAGCAGGAGAGATGCTCAGGGAGTCTGTGGGATCCTGAGGCTGGATAAGCACAGGACAAAACCAGATCTTCTGGAGAGTGACTGGTGCAGAGTTTTGGAGTGTGAGATTCCCAACGACTCTTCCAAATGACGGGAAGGGGAGAGGCAGACACTGAGCTCTGCTCTGGGGGGACCAGGGCAGGACCCAAGGAATAGCTGGAGCTGTGTCAGGGCAGGCTCAGGTTGGATCTCAGCAAAAGGTTCTTCCCCCAGAGGCTGGTTGGGCACTGACCAGGCTCCCCAGGGCAGTGGGCACAGCCCCAAGGCTGCCAGAGCTCCAGGGGGGTTTGGCTGATCCTCTGGGGCACAGGGGGTGACTCTTGGGGATGGGCCTGTGCAGGTCTAGGAGTCGGACTGGATGATCCTTGTGGATCCCTTCCAACTCAGCACATTCTGTGATTCTGTGACCCTGTGATCCTGTGATCCTGTGATTCTGTGATTCAGAGCAGAGTCAGTGGGAGTGGGTGGGAGATGAATTAGGACATGATCTGCAGAGCAGGGACAGAGTGAGGGGGACAGGTGACTTTACATAGGCTGCTGGGAGAGGTGGAGAAAACACCACTGTTATTCCCTTCCACATCACATGTGGTGCTTGGAGGAGTGGAGGAACAGGGCAAGGCTGCCCAGACACCCCCAGCTCCATTGGCATCACCAACACGACCCACACTGCAGGTTGTTCCTCACCACAGAAGCACTGGGACCTTCTTCAGGACCATGATCCCACCACTGCCCAGGCGTGAGCGAGTTGAAGGATGCAGGGTGATGTCACCATTCATTTCCTCACACTGCTAGAGGGGTCTGGCCTCCTCCCACCACCCCCTCTGCAGCAGGTGATAAAGGGATCCTCCCAAGAGAAGATCCTCTGGCAGATCAGAGGCTGAAATAGAGGTTGGGTGGGGTTTTGGTGGGCAGGGTCTTCTGCAGCTGAAAGGAGATGCCAGAGCAGGGAAAGGGAGGAGGTTGGCAGGACTAAATGTGCTGCTCTGTGCCTTCCCAGGGAATTGCCTCAGCACAAAGGCATGTAGGTGTCCTGGAAAAGTCTTGGGGGGCTGTTTCGTGCCAACCAAGCCTCTGCCATCTTTGGATTTTAGTCATCTGTATTGCCAAGGGTTTGGGACAGATCTGACCTAAATTTTAGTCAGAAAAATCACACTCTCTCTGCTATTTTATCATTAAACAAACCGATGCAGGTTAAATCCACAGAAAAAAGCAAACCTGTCCTTCCAAACTGCCTTTATCTGGAAAAGCCTGGGTCCCACTTCCATTTATATTCCAGGGAAGAGACCTGAGCTTTAATGTCAACACATTGAATTAAAGGGTTTTTCATTAGTTACGAGGAAGGCGAAAATCATCTGCTGGAATGTGATTTGCAGCAGGAAGCTGCAGGGAGATGATTGTGTGTCTTATGCAACAGGTTTCTGCTCTTCTCCCAGGTGAGGACAGGCAGGTCCTGATGCAGGAGGTGGAGAGCTGAGAGCCAGGGCTTGTCTGAGCTGATGCAGTGGGTGTGCGGCTTCCAGGACTCCACCACTGTCCCCTCCAAAATATGGAATGTGGCAATGCTCCAAGCCTTGAGACTGGAGACCAGAGGTTTTAACATCTGACTTTGGAGCTGGGAAGCAGCTGGAGAGCATCCAGGGGGGTCCCCAGGGGCTGGCTGGGTCCAGGATATGTTGCTTGTCACGTATCCCACACCGTGTGTGGGGGGTGTCAGACTGTTGAGAAGAGGAGATGAACGCCCAGAACAAGTTGGGGTTTGGTGGATTGTTTTGTGGACTCTTTGAAGGGCCCAGCCAGCCAAAGGGGATTCAGGCAGTCAGGGTCAGCCAAGTCTCTGACTAGAGGGTCTTGAAGACCCCCCCCTGCAGAGCTGCCTCCAGTTCTGGGATCCAACAGCACAGGGATGTGGAGCTGCTGGAGAGGGTCCAGAGGAGGCCACGGAGATGCTCCAAGGGCTGGAACCCCTCTGCTCTGGAGCCAGGCTGGGAGAGCTGGGGGGGTTCAGTCTGGAGAAGAGAAGGCTCCAGGGAGAGCTGAGAGCCCCTTCCAGGGCCTAAAGGGGCTCCAGGAGAGCTGGAGAGGGACTGGGGACAAGGGATGGAGGGACAAGACAAGGGGAATGGCCTTAAGATGAAGGAGGACAGGGTTAGATGGAATATTGGGAAGAAATTGTTCCCTCTGAGGATGGGGAGGCCCTGGCACAGGTTGCCCAGAGAAGCTGTGGCTGCCCCTGGATCCCTGGAAGTGTCCAAGGCCAGGTTGGACGGGGCTTGGAGCAACCTGGGACAGTAGAGGGTGTCCCTGCCCATGGCAGGGGGTGGAATGAGATGAGCTTTAAGGTCCCTTCCAACCCAAACCAAGCTCTGATTACATGAAGACAGAGCTGACATCCAAGGACCATTTGTGTGTATCTGATGTTTTTTTCCCTGTAGCAGCAGCAGAAAGGCTCTTTCCATCACTGGAACTGGGAGGATGCACAGGGCCAAGGATGCAGGATATGGGGATGCATTGATTCAATAAGGAAAAACAGGTCTATGCAGCTGCACACACTCAATTTACACTATTTTACTGGGCTGTTTTTATTTTTTATTACACTATAAAACAAAAATAAGTGATCAGAAACAAAAGAATTTAGTTATCATCTGTCAAAAACAAGACAGAGAGAGAAGCAGTGCAATAAATTGCAGAGTCCATAAAAAATTCCAGAGTATTAACCAAAGTGCTGCAGAGCAGACAACAAGTAATGATAAAGCTGAACACAATTATGGAAGAAAAAATTTATTTTAAAATACTGGAATATTCTCAGCTGAGAAACATTGCTGATCTATGGTTTAGTTGGCTGGATGAAATAAGTTTGGCATTAAGGGGAGGAAAGGAGAAGAAAGGCAGAATTTGGAAAGAAGTCCTACACAGGTCACGTTTAGGAGAGGGAGTACCAGGGGTTTTCCTTTCCATACCTTCTGAATATGTGCCTGATACCTCATCTGGCCCAATTAATGTGACACATGAAATGTCTGCATGTCCCAGCCCTGCTCTACATCCCAACCTACTGAATAATAAGTCCCTTTTTTCTCTGACACAGCCTGTGAACCCAGAGACACAAATTCCAGAATCCCAGAATATGCTGAGTTGGAAGGGACCCACAAGGATCATCCAGTCCAACCCTCAGCCCTGCACAGGCCCAGCCCCAGGAGTCACCCCCTGTGCCCCAGAGGATCATCCCAACCCTCCTGGAGCTCTGGCAGCCTTGGGGCTGTGCCCACTGCCCTGGGGAGCCTGGGCAGTGCCCAACCAGCCTCTGGGGGAAGAACCTTTTGCTGAGATCCAACCTGAGCCTGCCCTGACACAGCTCCAGCCATTCCCTGGCTGCTGTCCCTGGTCCCCCCAGAGCAGAGCTCAGTCCCTGCCCCTCCTCTGCCCCTGCCCAGGCAGTTGGAACTGCAGTGAGGTCTCCCCTCAGTCTCCTCTGCTCCTGCTGAACACACCAAGTGCCCTCAGTGTCCTCCCACGCCTTCAAATCAAGGCCCTTCCCCATTTGCATTGCCCTCCTTTGGACACTCTCCAATGGCTCAATCTCTTCCTTCCATTGTGTCCCCCCCAAACTGCCCCAATGTTGAGGTGAGGCCGCCCCAGGGCAGAGCAGAGCAGGACAATCCGCTCCCTGATGCCCCAGGACAGGGTTGGCCCTCCTGGCTGCCAGGGCACTGCTGACTCAGGGCCAAATTGCAAAACTCCACAGTCTGCAGCTCTCTGGGAGCAAAACCCAGCTGGACACTCCCTGGGATTGTCCCTTTCTCAGTTTTCCAGGCTGACACGAGATGCAGAGGCTGACAGGGAAACAGTGAGTTCGAGGATTCCAAGCACATTGACCAAGTAATTTGGGATAATCAATTACCCATTCCATGGTCCTAATGGCTCTTTAGATCTCATTTCGCTCAGTGCAACTGAGAACTCGAGTGCTCCACTATACAATTTATTAATGAAAATTCGCTTTATAGCAATTTTAAAAATTATGGAATTGAAAATAAAGATGATTAACAGGGCCTGGAAAGATTCAACACACACATCTAAGGGTTTAGAACTTTGTTGGGAATCAGTAAATCTAATCGATGAACAAATGTTATATCAGAATTAATATTAACATAGTGGTAACTTATTCTAATTATTGCATAACCTATTTTGGAGGGGTAATTTTTATATCAGCATGAGCTGTTGGTCTTTAATCTTTCATTAATTTCATTCATAGCCTTATATTAATTTGCCAATCAAGCTTTATATTTGAATTAAAAGCTCTGGGACTTGGACGTGTCAAGTCAACCAAATGATTTCAAAATCGGGATTTAGGAATTTAGACAGTTACTTAATTACTGCAAACATTAAGAGCGTTCACAACTGCCTTTCCCTCATCATGATACTCATGGTCACACCCTTCTGCTCACCAGTTTTGCTCCTTCTGAGACTTCATTTTTTTTCAAAGAGCAGATGCACCAGAAAAAAAAGGTCTTATGGAAAAGAAAAACGAGAATATGGACTGTGAAATAAATGAGAGGTCTGCATCACATGTGATCTGCGAGTCATGTCACATTTGAAGAGCAGCTCTAATTAGTGCAATTCTTAATTATCAAGGCGCATCTTTGCCAGTTTGTCTTTCAGATAAGCAGAGGGACAGGTGGGTCCTCTCAACATGCGGCTGCTGAACTGACTCGTGTTTGCTTTTTCCCCCTGTCACTGTTCCTCACCAGATGAGATACTGGGAAGAAATCCTTCCCTATGAGGGTGGGGAGGCCCTGGCACAGGTTGCCCAGAGAAGCTGTGGCTGCCCCTGGATCCCTGGAAGTGTCCAAGGCCAGGTTGGACGGGGCTTGGAGCAACCTGGGCTGGTGGAAGGTGTCCCTGCACAGGGCAGGGGGTGAGACAAGATGACCTTGTGTGATTCTCTTCACACCAACCCAGTCATGGCCATATTTGTCATATTTATAAGTACAAGACAAAGTTAAGGCTGAGTGTGGGACCTGAAGGAGGATGTTTGTTGGATTCCCAAAATTGGATATGAGAAAAAGAAAAACTACTAAGTTTAAACAAAGCCTTGGGCTGACAGAGACTGGGGAAAAACCTCCATCTGGAGTCCAGATAAGGATCCATTGATGTTACGAGTTTGGAATGTCCTGCCCAAGCCTGGAGAAACCATGCCCTGATCTCATCAAACCTGTGCAGAAAACCTTTTGTGTTTTCTCCCTCCCTTTGTGTTACCTGTTCCCCCCTGTAAAATCCCCCAAGACAAAGTAGGATTTTTCCTGTGATGTGACTGTAAGACCCCAAGATTTGTTAATCTGGGTTTTCCCCTTATGTCATCCTTGTGAACCCCCCCAATTTTAATAGCATGGATATGTAAACCCTAAACCCCTTAAATATGAACTTGTGAGTCCAATGAGGGATTCCAGTTTCTCGCCTCCCCTGGGATCCTCTCAGCATTATTGACCCCCTCAGATGATGGAGTTATCACACCAGGCAGGAGCACATTTGGCCATGGCTGGGTCACTCCTATCTGCTTCCAGAGGCTCCAAGCCCATGCATCTCTGTAATGTGCTACTTGTAATGCTGCTATCTCGTGACCTTAATGCCCAGCTCCTGCCTCCTGGGTATGAATATCATGAATATCAAAGTTACTGCACTGTTTACATTGGGTTAGAAAATTGATCCCATCCCACCCACAGGCACTGCCTTGTTTTCCAAGGTACATATCCTTCTTATTAGTAATTTATAGGCAGCATTTGATATTGCTGACAGGGTGGGGCAAGGAGCAGTGGCAGGAATGCTGTCAGCATGGCAACGTGGATATGGAACTGGGAGGCCTTAGGATGCTGACTTGACTCAGGTGGGATAAAAATGATCCCTTTCCTCTTGCACGCAGCCTTATCCTCCTCATATTGGCTACAACAACTCTGCAGAGTCCAAGCAACCTGCAGGAAAAGCTGTGAATTAAATTCACCAAAAGAAAATTTTCATTTGCTATTGGAAGTGAAACAGGAGCCTTAAATCGAGGCAACCTGCTGCCTCAAATGCCTTTCTCACTTATGGGTGAGAATCCATGGCTTCCTTGAAACAGGAGACATCTCCAGGAGTGAGGGACACCGACATAGCAGAGTTGGAGGCACAGGAGCACAGCAGAGAGCAAAATTGTTGGTATTCTGCCCATCCTACCAGGGCTGCAACTGGCTGTGAACCTCAGGTACAACCTGAGGGATCTGTCCCAAAGCCACTCAGTATCTACCCAACTGCTGCAACGATTCCTGAAGAGTTAGGGAGCCCAGGAAGGTGTCAGGGATTTGAGGTGGAGAGGAGCAGGCACTGAGGTGGGGATGGAATTTCCCTCTGTAAATGATGAGGTCAACATTGGATCTTGAGAAGCCCATATATGTTCCCTGTCCAGGGTCTGCTGAGCACCAGCTTGGACCCGAATTCAGCTGTGCTCTGCCCTCCATCCAAACCCTGATCTCCCAGGGTGGGACTTCCAGGAGATGAGCAGCTCTGGAGTCGCACTGACATTTCAGCATCCCCGCGCACCTGTGATGAGCTTCTGACCCGAGTCGAGGCAAACCGAAGCTTCAAAAGCCCCCTTCCTTTGCAGAAGGCAGCGAGGGGAGCTGGTGGCTCCAGCCCCACGAGATGCAGAGGCAGACACGAGCCGGAGGTGCCTCTGCTCCGCACGCGGCGCCGGTGCCGCGGCACTCGCCCGCTTTCATCCTCCCGGTGTAAGTGCTGCAGTTCTGGCAGCAGCCTGAGGGCAAATTGTTTGGAAAGTTTGAGCAAAGCAGGTTCAGCGGCTTCAAAGTAGGAAGGGGATGACAAAAATACATAATTGCCTTCTTAAGAAAATAAAAAGCAACTTTCTTTTGGCAGATTGGCAAGTACACACTTCCTACGCGCTCTCCCTTCTACCCAAAACATGATTCCAGCCTTATTTTTATTTCAGGAACTGTGAATTATGAAAGGGCTCTCCCCTACCTCTTCCTCTGCCTTTTTCTCTCTCCCTCCAACTCTTTCCCTCCCTCCCCTCTCCTAACCCGTGTTATGTTTGTTTATAACCTTCACACGCAGACCTTGTTCTAATTTACTTTATACACACGTTGCAGGGCCCGCAGGACAAGGATTGGTTTCCTGCTGCCGTGGCTTTATGAATAAATCCTTTCACAAAACAAAATCCCCCTGCAGAGCCACAGGTGGGTGATATGTTTTACTAAATCCCAGTGCCCCCTGTCCCAGGGGAGAGGGACTCGTGCTTGCCTGGAGCCAAAGTCAAGCTACCACATCCCCTCGGCTGTTCCCCAGCCCATGGGGTGTCTCCTGGCTCACCACACACCTTGGAATTCTGTCTGACTCCGGTGTTTCCTCGCTGGCAGCACACTGGGAAGCTCCAGGGCTCTTTGGTGTGTCTCTGACCACGATCAGCCTTGATTCTCACAGACCAACCACCGCAAAGAGCAGCCCAAGGAGCTCCAAAGCCACCTGGAGAATCCCCCTCTCCCCTGGGGGCACAGGGAAGAAAGGTGGGGTGGTTTTTTGGGGTTTTGTGTCTCTGTGGAGGAGCTGTGGGTGAGAGATGCAAAGCCACATGTGGAGCAATGGACAGGTTAAGGCTCATCCTGATGGACTTCACTCCGTGGTGGCATCTACTGTTGTTTATGCCAATGCACTGGCAAGGCTGAGAGCCACCATAAGGGACCTGGATGTGGAGATAAGCATCCCTTGGAGCTTCTGGCATCAGGGGAGGTGAGAAGAAGAGGGTCAGACTGCTTCCAGTGTGCACAAGGTGCTCGAACCCCCAGCCCTCCTGGCATTAAGTGCCCCACACGTGACTGTGGCACTGACAGCTCCAGCTAGACTGACTCAAAAGGGAACTTAGAGGTGCAGGCAGAGCATGGGGAATACTGAGAGCTTCCTGTTGTTTTCCTTTGGAATCCTGGGGCTGGACAAGAGGAATTGCCTAAACACCAAGTGTGGGGACTTGTAGTGCACCTGGGCACAAGGGGGGTAATGGAACCATGGGGGCATCAGCCCCACAGCCCCACTCCAGGAGTGCCAGGGAGTGCTTGTGTCCTGCACAGCCCCTGCAGCCTTTTGTGGTGTGAAAACTATGATGTCTTTCCTGCTGTGACCAAGGAAAGATCAAAGAACTGCCCCAAACCACATCCTTCCAGGATTCCAAATGTAAGCAGGAAAAGAGTTGTCCATGTCACTGTTGTTTTCAGGAGGGAGGGAGGCAGGGGACCAGTTCTGCTCTCCCTCCCTCACCTCTGTCCCATGTGCAGCAGATGCTCTGTCCGTGGTCTCCTCCCCTCAGGCACCTCGTGCTGCTCAGATCCAGGAGCCTTGCTCCAAAAAGCAGCATCTGCTGAGCGTGTGAGCCCACGCTGGGCAGAGCACTGGCTCTTGTCTTGCCTCACCAGCCACCCATGGTGAGCCCCGTGGGCAGTGGTGGCCACAGCCAGGGCCGTCAGAGGCCACGGGGGCCTCAGGGCTCAGGGCAGGGAGCCCAGCTGTGCCAAAAGCTGTGCCAGCTGCTGCTGCTCCCGGGTGACAGGAGAGCTGATGGCACTGGCAGCAGGTGACCTGCAGACACTCGCAGGAGATGCAGCTCTGAAGGCTCCCATGGAGAAGCACATGAGCACGACCAGCCCTGCCACCCCCAGGGCTTCTCCTGCCTGAGCTGGGCAGTGATTCCCAGCAGGCTGGGGACAGCACATGGCTCCCAGTGCTGTGCTGGGCTCCTGCCTGCATTCCTTCTCCAGAGCTGCTGCCAGGCTGCTGCCACCAGCACTGTGCCAAGGCTGTCACAACACCTGTCCCCGTGGCATCTTGTCCCTGGCTCCAGCCCCTCAAGACATCCGTGGTCCTGGCAGAAAGGAAAACCACCCAAGACCATCCCCTTGTGTTCCTGTGACTCCCCAGGTGGTCAGAGGGTCCCAGTCCTGGGCTTGGACAGAGGCAGCTGTGGTGCTGCCATCCACATGGCATTTTGGAGAGTGGGGACCACCTCCCAGGGGTCAGAGGGAGTTTTCCCAGGTTTCCTGTCTCTAAAGCAGAGCCATGTGTGCACTTCACATGGACAAGGATCCAGGGAGCAGGATTGGGGTGGTTTAGTCCCCTCCAGCAGCAGGTCCCTGCCAGTTGTTCTCCCTCTGGTTGCATGAGGCACAAGATGCCTCCCCATGCAGGACTGAGCTGCTGCTTGGAGCATAAACCCCCTTCCCAAAAGCTGAGCCCAGCAGAGCCCTGCAAGCTCTTGGTGCTTCCCAGGCCTCCATCCATCCATCTCCTGGCACTCCCATCCCCGTAGTGCCTCTGGCAGAGCAGCAAGCTCCTGAATATTTTATGTGGTTATTAGTGACAACACAATCCATGTGAGGGGAGGCAGAAGTGCTGACCCAGGCGGTGGCACCGTGGCAGGGAGTGCTGACTCTGGCCTGGTGCAGGTGCTCCCACTGCCCAGGGCTGGTGGCTCTCCCTGACATGTGCTGCCCGCCCATGGGCACTCACAGGCAGCCAGGCTCCTTGTTTCTCTCATTTATACATCCCTCCCCTCCCTTAATTTGTCACATATGGCATGGGAATGGTGTGTCCATGTGTCTTGGTGCAGAACATATGCTCTGCACATGATTAATAACATGTTAGCCACAAATATGCTGGTGAGGCACAGGAGTACCAGGGAACACAAACATGAATGCGAACATGCAGAAACTATGCACCCAAAGCTTCCCTTCAGCCAGATTTTGTGAGCCTGCAGCCATCTGCACCCCAGCTGGGAGCAAGCACTCACATGCACAGTGGAGGATCCTGGCTGGCATTTTCCAGAGGAGAAAATTCAATATTGAAGACCTTTCTTCAGGTGCAAAATACTGCAGAGCTCAGGAATGCAGAAGGGCAGTGCTGTGCAGGTACTCGCTGTGCAAACAGCCTGGGAAAGCACAGTGTGGGCTGGCAGGAGGGCACAGAGGCTGCACACACGTGTTCGGGGCATGTATTGGTGCTGTGGAGCTGCTCAGAATCAATACATGGGAAGGGCTGGCAGGGACAGCCACCTCGGAGCCACCTCTGAGTCACCTCTTTGGTGTGACTATCACAGAACCATAGAATGGCTTGGGTTGAAGGGACATTAAAGCTCATCTCTTTCCAATCCCTGTTGCTGCAGACAGCAGCAACCAGCCCAGGTTGCTCCAAGTCCTGTCCAACACCTGGCCTTGGACACTTCCAGGGATCCAGGGGCAGCCACAGCTTCTCTGGGCAACCTGGGCAGCCCATCTAACCCTGCTCTCTGGCAGTTTGAAGCCTTTCCCCCTTGTCCTGGCACTCCAGGCCCTTGGAAATAGCCTCTCTCCATCTTTCTTGTTGCTTCCCTCAGGCACTGGGAGGCCACAATAAGGTGACTCTGGAGCCTTCTCTTCTCCAGGCTGAACAATCCCAACTCTCCCAGCCTTTCCCCACAGCAGAGCTGCTCCAGCCCTCTGATCATCTTGGTGCCTCCTCTGGACTCTCTCCAGCAGCTCCATGTCCTCCCTGTGCTGTTCCCAGGGCTGGAGCAGCTCTGCAGGGGGGTCTCACCTGAGGGGGCAGAGGGGCAGAATCCCCCCTGCCCTGCTGCCCACGCTGGGGGATCAGCCCAGGGCACGAGGGTTCTGGGCTGGGTCATGTCCAGTTTCTCCCCCACCAACCCCCTCAAGTCCTTCTCCCCAAGGGTTTCTCTATCTGCTCATCCCCAGCCTGGGGATTCCCAGTGCAAACTGGTGGCAGTTGTGGAAGGTCTAAGAAGACGATGGAAGTCTGGCCAGGAATAGAACATGGGGGAGCCTGAGGAGCTCGTCCTTTTGCAAATCTTGGTCCCCAGGGAGTGACTTGAACTGGACTCTTGGCTTATGGTGCAAACCAGGCTGCTGCTGGGCCTGCTGCTCCCCCTCCTGTGGGTGCACTGGTGCCCGTGCAGGGAGCTGGGTCAGGGCTTCTTGCTTTTTGTCCCAGCTGGATCTTTCCAGCCTGGTTTCTTCCATGGCCACAGATCTGCCTGTTGCAGTCCCATTGCCAAAATGGTCCCAGAATGGGGTGGCAAAGGAGTGACAGCAGCACCCAGGTGCTCAGCACAACCAGTAGCTGGGCTCAGAAGGGAGAGGTGGGATGGGAAGCCAGGCTGAGATGGGAGAGGTGAATTGGGAGCCAGGCTGAGATGGGAGAGGTGAACTGGGAGCCAGGTTGAGGTGGGAGAGGTGAACTGGGAGCCAGGTTGAGGTGGGAGAGGTGAACTGGGAGCCAGGCTGAGATGGGAGAGGTGAACTGGGAGCCAGGCTGAGGTGGGAAAGGCAGGATGTATTAACAGGCTCAAGAGCTTCAGCAATCCCTCCTGGTGGGCTGCAAGTGCTTTCAGAGGCAGACAGAGCTGCTGGAGAGGGGCACAGCTCCCTGCTGCCTGTTGGGGAGCAGAGGTACCTGGCAGTGCTGCCGAGCCTGGGATGCTGCAGAATGTCCCAGCTGAGGCCCAGCCTGTGCTGCTGCTGCTGGTGCTGCTGAGGAAGCTGGTGCTGAGCAGGTTCATCTTTATGGAAATCACATTCCCTTCAGCTGGCTTCCAGGATAATCAGTATTAAAGGGAAACTATTTTCTAGTTCATTAGAGGAAAGCTGCGTCCCCGCGGCTGCTGCTGTCGGCACCTCCTTCTCCTTCAGGAGAAATGATCTCTGCCAGCACCAAACACGGAGACATTCACACTCCAAATGTCAAGTGGGGGAAGGGGGAGAGGAAAGGTCTGTGGCTCCAAGGGCAGCCCTTCCTCCTGCTCATCTTCCATCCTCCAGGGGGGTTTGAGTGAACTGTGGTCGTTCCCCTTGGTCTTCTCCACAGGCCCTCACCCCCGTGGGCTCTGGGGTCCTTCCCTCCATTCCTTGCTGTGGTTCCCCCAGCCCGAGGAGCCCTTGTGTTATCCCTGGACTCTCTGCTGCTTGGCAGCACCCCAAAGGGTTGGGGTGTCCTCACAAATAACCACAGTGATGATTGTGCCAGTGCCTCTACCAGAGCCTTTTCCTCTCAGCAGGATGCTCTGAAGTTATCTCAGGGTTAGAACTGTTCTCCTCCTCATGTCCCAGACCAAAACCAGGTCAGGCTTGTATGGATTATACCTTCCCTGATCCCCCACAGTGCAGTGATCACTGGTTTCTTTACCCCATTTCTCCCTTGGGTTTTCCTTCGTTACAACACCCCTGGGCTCATCTCATCGCTTCTTTCTTTCTTTCTTTCTCACTCTCTCCCCATTTCTTCTCTGTAGTTTAGTCCCCATTTCCTCTGGGCAAAGATGCTGCTTTCCCACCCCAGCAGCCCAGCCAGCACAGGCTCAGCAGGGAGGTGTTGGGAGACCTCAGAGGATGTCCCCTTGTTGATAGGCCTCGGTGTTGAGGTCTTCCCACTGCTCCAGAACAAGGCTCTCAGTTTTCCTGAAGCTCCAGGTTGTCCAGCTCCCAGTGCTCAGCATTAATCCAGCTCCCAAGAAACACTAAGATGCTCCCAGGAGAAGTGATGCCTGTCTGACAATCCCAGAAATGAAGGTTTTTCCTGGCCTGGTGTCTTCATCCCTGTCCAGTCAGGCTGTCCCCCAGACACTGGTGTTGCTTGGGCCCTCTGCTGGGTTCTCTGCCTTGGAAACACTTCACTCTGGCTCCCAGAAAACATTCCCTGGGCACAAAAAGGATGTGGCATGAGGGGGCCTCAGCACTGCCCATGGCCTTTGGGGTTTCAGAGAGCCAGCTTGTCTGTCCACTTACCCATAACAGCTGGGAGTGACTGGGGGAGTGGACTGCCAGTAAGAGTACATATATTTATATATATAATAACATGTATTATATATAATATATATATAAGCCCCAGACATTTTCACCCTGGAGGTGGTGAGACAGGTTAATTTGTGGCTAGTAATGGATGAGAGAGGCCACCCCCAGACCAATTTCCAGAAGAGGATGGCAGAAGACCCTCCCTCAAGCAAGCTTTTGGTCAGCACCTTCTTGGCAAACAGCTCTTCCACCCTCCATGGAAAGAGGCCAAGAGCATCCCCAGGATGCATGGGGAGGATAAGAGGATATCCAGCTGCCTTTCTTTTTGAGTGACTCCAGAACTGGGATTACAATGAAGAGGGACAACACACATAGGAGCTCCTGGAGGGCAGGAGGTTGAGTTGGGACCTTTTCTTAAAGCTTTTGCCAGGCTGGAGTGCTGGAGATTCCGTCAGGAGAGGGCAGGCTGGGCTTTCACTGCGTGGTGGATGGGGATGGCTTTGCATGTGCAGGGCAGAGTCACCTCCAGGGTGATGGGGCTGGATTTCCCAAGGATCCCAGCCCCAGCACTGAGTGCATAACCCCGGGCACAGCCCCAGCACTTTGGAAAACAGCTGGGCTTGGTGCAGTCTGGGAAGCAGCCGGGGGTGTGCTGGCCCTGCCGCTGCACCACAGCCCTCTGCCCATCCACCTGCACAGCCAAGGATCCCCTGGCACAGCCCCGTGCCAGGCAGCCTGCAGGGAGCCCTGCTTCCCCAGCGTGGGCTTCCCCTGCCTGCCTGCCCCTCATCCTCCACACAGCCAGAGCTGGGTGACTCACACATGGAGCAGAGTCCAAGCTCATCCCCGGCAGAGAGGGCAGGGACAGCGGGACACTGATGCAGAATTCATAGTGGCCTTCTGGAGGATGGTTTCATTCCATGCCCATTAGGAACAGCTGCCCTGGCAGTGCCTTCTGCCTGATTCAGAGACACTGAAGGGGGTTTGGTGTCCTTGTGGTGGGGTCCCAGTGGGAAGAGGCAAGATGGCCCCTGAGCATGGAGCAGAGGAGCAGGATGGATGTGTGTGGAGTGCATTTGTCAGGGAATAATCACTGCAGGCACCAGGCATGGCTTTTCCTGCCTTGCTCTGCAAGAAGGAATCCTGGAGCTGTTGTCCACAGGAGGGTGGCAGTCACAGAGCCAGAGAATGTGCTGTGTTGGAAGGGCCCCACAAGGATCATCCAGCCCTGCTCAGACACATCCACGAGAGCCACACCATGGGCCTGAGAGTATCACTCAAACTCTCCTTGAACTCTATCAAACTTGGGTGACAAAAGTGAGATTGGAAAGAACTGCAATGAGTGTCCTAGCAAAAAAAATATAACTGTTTTGAGGAAAGAAGTACCAAAAAAACTCCACCCTTGGTAGCTCCTTCCTGGCAGCTCCAAGCATGGAGATGCACTGGCTGGTCCCTCACAGGGAGCCAGAGAGCCCATGTAAATCTGCAGCCTTGCAGAGGGGTGCCAAGGCCTGGCCTTTCAGAGCTGTTGGCTGCTCTGGCTCGTAGCTGTGCCTGGGGATTGCCTGGAGGAGAGGCCAAGGCTGACAGATGATCCCCTAATCAGGAGGATAAGCAGAGCCCAAAGTCCCTGCTCCCACCTCTGCCAGTTAATTGCTTTTGTTCCCAGCCCAACGGGGCAGAACCGGTTTTTGTGCTCTGGTGCCCTTTTTAAGCATTGAGAGGGAGTTTCCCAGAGGGGCTGTGCAGATGTTGATGAGCTCTGATGAACTGTCTCCCCAGCCTCCCAGGCACCAGGGGGGATCTCTCCACACATGGCAGGAGGAGGCTGGGAGAACACCCCAGTGCCTGGGTTTGGCCCCTTTGCTCGTGCTCTCATGAAGAAAACTCTCCTGGCAATCAAGAAGAAGGCTTTTTTTAAGCTTCTCCCATCCTCAGACAAAGCCCAAAGGTTTTGGGACCTCTAATCTCAGGCAGGGGCAGTGTGTGTGTGTGTGAGGACGGGACAAACCTGCTGCAGTCTGAGCCCAGGGATGGAGCTGGTGTGACACTGCTGGAGCTGGCAGCGTGTTGTCACCTGCACACTGGTTGTCTGGACAGCCTGGGAGGGAATGGAGAGACAAAACCACCTCTGGGATGGGATTGGACAAAAACGCTCTGGCCCATGTGGGATGCTCAGCCACGCCTGGTTTGTGGACCAGACTTATGGAATCAGGGAATTATTTGGGTTGGAAAAGACCTCCAGGATCACAGAGTCCACCCTGTGCCCCATCCCCAACTTGTCCCCAGCCCAGAGCACTCAGTGCCACGGCCAGGCCTTCCTTGGACACCTCCAGGGGTGGGGACTCCAACACCTACCTGGGCAGCCCCTGCCAATGTTTAACCTCCCATTTCATGGAGAAATTCCTCCTGGTGTCCAACCTGACCCTCCCCTGGCACAGCTGGAGGCCGTTCCCTCTCCTCCTGTCCCTTGTTCCCTGGGAGCAGAGCCCGACCCCCCCCCGGCTCCCCCCTCCTGTCAGGGAGTTGCAGAGCCAGAAGGTCCCCCCTGAGCCTCCTTTTCTCCAGGCTGAGCCCCCCCAGCTCCCTCAGCCCCTTCCCAGCTCCGTTCCCTTCCCTGCACACGCTCCAGCCCCTCAATGTCTCTCTTCCATGAGGGCCCAGAACTGGACACAGTTGAGTGATGGAGGGGTAGAAAGGAACAGAAGGAGTCTGGTGGTAGCCTGGCCTGGAGGAGCAGATCTATTTGGGCATCAACTCAGAATCACCTCTGTATAGATAACAGTGAAATAGATTTCTCTGCAGACACCCCAGGGAAAAAGTGTGGATTTACGGGAGCTGTTTTGGAGCCAGCATTTTGGAAGTTCAACCTCTAAAGCCTGAACTCTCCGTCCAGAAAAGCAGGGCAGCAGTGAGTGTCCTGGCCTGCACAGCCTGTGGGATTTGGACACAGAAGGCAGCTCGAGAACAGCTGTAGTGGTGGTGATTGTTGACACCAAATGGGCCCAGAGGTAACTTGGAATACGGGAAGAAAGAGCAGTTTGAAACCCTCTGAGCAGTCAGAGATGAAATTCCCTGGGAACGTGATAAACAGCTGCAGGAGATCAAAAACAGGGGCCAAAAGAGTCCAAAAAGTAGCTTCTGCACTGACAATAGTGGGACTTGAAGTACTTGCTGGTTGAGCTCTCTTTAGTTCACTTGGGAAGAGGAGACTAATTTTGAAGTCCTATTGAAGAAATCTGAGGAGAGCTGCACTTGACATGAAAATGCTGCAGATGAGAGGGAGCACATGAAACAAGGTGAAACCATAAAGGAATTTGCAGCTCATCAAGGTCTGAAGAGCCAATTTTGTAATTATGGGTGCTGAAGCTTCGGTGAGAGACTGCAACCTGATTGTGATCCGGAACGAAAATCTGAGACAGAGATGACAGGAGGGCCCTGAGTGAACCCTCTACAAAGCAATTATCTGATGCTAATCCAAGGAAACCACTCAGTCTACTCTGAAGGTTACAGAGGACTGGCAGGGTGGGCATGGCAGAGAATCCAAGGTGGCACGAGAGGAGCAGTGAGGCAGAAACGTGTGCAGGGGTGGTGCTGGAGAGCAGCAGAAGCCCCACAGAGGGATGCACAGGGCAGGGCTGGGCCTGGGATACAGAAAAGGTACAAGACCTGGGCACATCCCCTCACTTGGCAAGTGTTTTCTTGCATGAGGAGTCAGCCTGGGGAGGTGGCACAGGGGCAGGAGTTGGCAGTAATTTGCAGGAGTGAAGGCCAGCAGCACTGAGGGTGCTGAGAACATCCATCTGAGGGGAATAAATAGGTATGTGTTGGATCCTGGTGCTCAAATCAACGTGGTGCCAAGGTTAAGGTGATCTGTAAGTAACAGGCAGCTCTCCAGCCCACCCAAACCCACACATCTACTTTCTCCATCCAGGACTGTCCTCTGGATGAGCCCAAACCATGCCCTGTGCTATGGGAGAGGCTGCAAAGGCCTCTGCTCTGCCCTTGAGTGATGGCTGCCCAGAGATCTCCAATACAGCTTAATTTGATAATAACCCTGAGCCAGTTTAAATACTTCAATCATGCCACCTCTTAATCATCTTCCCTCAGAACAAAATAATCCCACTTTGGTTAATCTCTTCTCCTGTGGAAATCCTGTCACTCCTTTATTGTCTAAATGACTTTACACCGTGCTCTCTCCAACACAAAAATATCTGCCTTTGCATAAATCAGCAAAAACAGGACATTACTCCCAGTGTGGTCTCAGTGGCTTCATGGCATTTGTTTGTCACCTCAGTGAGCACCTTGTGAAGGGTCAACACCTCCACTGCATCCACGAGATCACGTGGACCCAGAGCAATATTAATTTGTCCAGTTGTCTGCACGAATTCCTTCAGTGGTGCTCCCCCTGGACGAGCGTGAGGTGTCTCTCCTGCATCCTCAGTGCCCAAGGAATGTGGGCAGGATGTGCCATGGGGGCAGCAAGCTGGGATGTGGATGGCTGCAAATCATTTAGGGAGCTGGTTTGTTGTTTTGGTTTGGTTTGGTTTGGGGGTTTTTTGGAGATGCTGGGGTGTGATCAGAGAGGGCTGAGGGCAGGAGACCAGCAGGGTCTGGATGAGAGGACAGAACAGCGCAGGTGTAAAGAGGGAGAGGACTCCAAAGGTGCTGCAGAATGCAGTAAAATCACATGTTGTACAAGATCTTCCCATGAGGGACCAGCAAATCCTGGTTCTTCCCACTCTGCCCCACGAAATGCCTGATGCTGTCCCTTGGAGAGCTGCTCTCAGAGAAGCTGAGGCAGAAGATTTCAAATCAAGGCAACAGCAGAAGATTTTCAGGAAGTCCTGACTCCACTTAAAATATTTTTTCTGCAGCTGTGACAGACAATAATGCAATTATAAATTTAATACAACTATAAATTTTAAAAAAAATCAATATGAGGTTTTTACTCATTTGCTTTATCACCAGGATAGAGCGTTTGAGGAAGAGCAGCAAATGCCTCACCAAAAATTCCTGTGAGCAGACACAGGTGGTGTTCCATCAAAATCCAGACAAGGTTTTTGCCTGGAGGAGGGGTAGAGGTGAATCCACCCCTAGGAAATCTGTTCCTGTGAAGCCAGTACCAGCTTTGCAGAACTAAAATGTTTGGGGTTTTTTAGGACATTTTAAAAGGTGATGAGGGTGGTGTTCACTGCTCCACTGCCACACAAGCAATAAACAGAGAGAAGCAGCTCCTGGTTGTTTGTTGCATTTAGTTTCCCAGTTCCTCGTGCCTAAATGAAACAAATGCAACGTGTCCGTATTTAACGCGATTTGTGGAGGCACTGAAGGGAAAGAGGCTGATATTTAGGTGTGAAATGCTGTCTCCAGCAGCATGAGGTGTTGATTGAGCAGCACTCAGGCCCCGGGACCTGTGGTGCAGCTGATGCCTCCCATCACAGCCCCCTGCGTGGGGTGGACAATTCTTTTCCCCAGCCTCTGCCTTGTCGTTGTCATTATCAGACAGGTTTTTGTTCCACCGGTGCAATGAGGCCAAGCTTGAGCTCAAATAATGAATAGATACCTTTCCGTTGTGTTCATTGATTTGGGAGAGAGAGCATTTCATAGCCCTGATTGATCTCCTGAATAACCATAGGCACTGCAAGCTGGGCAGGGAGGCTTTGATTCCGTGTCTGCTTGGAGATTTATTCTCCTGACAGGCTGGAGTGGGACTGAATTGTGTACCTGGCTCTGACCATACACACCCTCAAGAGTCCTGAAGTGAAAACCATCCGTTTGCCTCGTTAAATACGTGACCTCAGTGAGGTGGGTGCACAGCTGGGTTTTTCCAGGAGGGGAAGGGGTGCCTCTCCCTGGGTACCACCACCAGGAGTGATGGATCCCTGCTCTTCTGGCCAAGGAGTTCTCCAGTGAGGATTCATTGTCAGTGAGGGGAGTTCAATTAAAACATCACACCAATAATAGCTTGATGCTAACGCTGATGGGGTTGTCAGACAACTGGGCAACTCAGAGCAAAGCCTGGAGCACCCCAGGAGGGAGCAGTGATGAGGGGTGAGTCAGGAACGGGGCAGAGCCTGCTTGTCAGGCTGTTGGGAAACAGGAGGATGATTTCTCCTCTCTGCAGAGGGCTGGAGGCTCCTGGCTGGTGTCCTGCTGGGCCACCACTGCTGGTGTCCCCCTTGGCTGGCTGTGCTTCCCCAGGCACAGCACAGGGCCCAGCCCAGGGACTGATGTGAAGACAGAACGTCCTCCACCTGCTTTCTCACCTATTTATTTTGCTGCTTGCATATAAATATTTGATAGCTGTTCTGGGCTCAAGCCCTCTGGTTGGGGCCCTGCTGATTTATTTATACACATGCTTATTCTGCTGCAGCACTCCCCTGCAGGAGATGGAGGTGTCCTGGTGGCTGAGGCACTGGCACGGGTGTGGATATCTCATCTGGGGGCTTCCACACCATCCCTGCACCACCAAACCACACCTACAGCTCCTGAGGAGACCAGAAGAGCAGCTGCAAACAGCTGGGCAAGGGGTGATGGAGCAGCTGCTGAAGAAGATGCTCTTGCTGGAGCCCTTGGTCTGTGAATCTCCACTTTCAAAAGCGAGGAGTGAAAGGAAACCCAGAGAGGGAAATTGTTTAAAAAAGGAGTGGGAAGTTAAAGGAAAAGGATGATAATTTGCTGTGGAGGTAGAACACCCTGGAGACAGGTACTTCAAGTGTGCTGTGCTCACAGAGGGTGACCCACACTCCTGCCTCCTGCAGCCCAGATGACCCGCAGACCCTGGATTTGAAAAGCTGCCTTGTCAGGCTGCTGGCATTCATTGCTGGGTATCTGATGGGGCTCCTTGAAAGGAAGAGCCCTCATTGGGAGTTGATTTAGGTCGCTGTGGAAGTGAACACAGCTGTGGCCTCTGCTCTGAGGCAAAGGAGGCTCATCCACATGCACAGACCACTCGAGGACTCCGAGGCGAGATTATAAAGGCAGGTACCAGAGCCCTGACAAATGTTAAGGTTGCTGGGATCAGACACGGAGCAAAGTCCTCTGATTGCAGCCCGGGCAGAGCCACACAAAGGGCTGTGCCAGCAATGAAGATTAGGAAGGGCAAACAAATTTTCATGAAGTGCAGAATTACCTTTTGGAAAGGGCCATTTTGAGAAATGTCAGGTTTCCACACAAGTAAGGATTGTAAATTAGGGCTGCACTGCATCTGAAAAACCCCTGTGCCAGCTGACCTGGGAGACATGGGCTGGATGCAAAGTACTTTGGTTCAGCTGCCTGGCCTGTGCCCTGCAGGAGGCTGGGCGGAGGGAATACTGACCCCTGTGCCCTCAGCATCTCTGAACTGATGGGAAGTGCAGTGTGCTGCTTGTTAATGCCTGTTCTCTCAGCAGTGGTTATTCATTGGACCCTCTATCCTCTGGACACTCCACTTCCCAAAGTTCCAGCTGCTCTGCTGCCTTGCTGCTGGTGAGCCAGGGCAGGTTTCTCTTCCCCTGCTGCTCTGTGTGAGACAGAGCTGAGCCTGGCTGCTCCCCCCACACCTGGGAGAGGATTCCAGGGCTCTGGAGTGATGTTGATGTTGGTTTTGGGTGGGAACACACTTGTGCCGTGGTACCAAGCTGGTCAGGTGTAAAAGGCTGTGCAGAGGGCCTGGGAGGGGCTCCCAGCTCAGACACTCCCAGCACACCATGCTCAGCTCGTGGCACTGCAGCACCCATGGGTGTGCACTTCCCACTGCTGGGAGATGGCAGGGCTGTCCCTGCCCAGCCCGGGGACACCAGTCACCCCTTGGCACCCACTGGGCAGAGCCCACGGGCAGCAGTGTGGGGCCAAGGTGGTTTGTCTGGGCTGGTTCAGCCTGGAGTCCCTCTGACAGGGCTCACTGGTGCTGGCTCTGCAGCAGCAGATGGTGCTGGTGCTGCCAGCCCTCGCCCCACTCCTCCGTGGCTGATGCACTCACTGGGGGCCTGTCTTTGTTTATTCCTCTCATTTGTCATTCAGGCTCTGTGCAGGAGCAGGGGGAAGCTTTTCTGATGCTCTGAGCCCAATAACTGAGCTCTCAATGTGTGGTTCAGCACTGGCAGGGGGGTAGCAGGGACTTAGAGGGCACTTCCAAGGAGCAACCCCCCTGTCATGGGCAGGGACACCTTCCACTAGCCCAGGTTGCTCCAAGCTGGCCTTGGACACTTCCAGGGATCCAGGGGCAGCCACAGCTTCTCTGGGCAACCTGTGCCAGGGCCTCGCCACTTTCACAGGGAACAACTTCTTCCTAATCTCTAATCTAAACCTATTTTCTTTGAGTTTAAAGCCATTCCCCTTGTCCTGTCACTCATGAGAATTCCCATCCTCCTACAGCTGCTGACCCCCCAAATCTGGCTGAGCCCCTGCTGTGGCCTGGAGGGTGCTTCACCCCAGCCTGGGTCCAAGGTGGCATTTGAATCAGATATTTTTAAGGAGTGTGGGATGTACCACTAGAGCACAGAGTGCACTGACACCATCAGCAGGGGAAAACATCTCTCCTGAGTTGGGGAAAGTCAAGTGGCCACACAGGAGCATCTCTGCAGAGGTGGAGGCCACCTGGGCAAGCTGAGACCTTTGGAGAAGGAGGGAGCAGCTCTCCAGGACAGACAGGAGCTGCTGGCCATCAGCAACCCAGCCCTGGAGCACCAGAAGGAGAGCAAAGGTAGATTGAGGGCTCTGATGACGTGCCCTCAAGGGAAGTAATTTATCCCGAATTTCCACCTTTTGTTCCATTTGTGAATGCACCCTGATTTCTTTGGTGTGGGAATGTTTGCCTGATACTTTGGATGAACACATTGCAGCCTCCCCCTGCGCTCTGCCTGCTCCCTTCCAGCACAGCTATTTACTATTCATGCCCTCTCATCGGGCGCCTTTCACAGTGATTTCGAGAGGGGAAGGATGACTAATGCATGCCAAGCAGTAGGTAACACATTTGGAGCCTGGTTTCTGACCTGCAGTCCTTGATGATTAAGCAGATGAAATACTCAGGATGGCAAAGCTCTCCATGAAAACCTCGTGTTTCTCTGGCTCCTGCACTTGTCAGCCAAAAAAACACCAAGGTGGGCTCGCAAACAGCAGCTACAGAAACTGGTCTGCAGGTCCTGTGGGCCTTGGTTTTGGGTTGGGAAGGAGTTTTTAGAGGCAGACAGTCTAACAGAGGGTTAATCAGAGATCATTGAATGGTGTGGGTCGGAAGGCAGCTTAAAGATCACCCAGTTCCACCCCCTACCAAGGGCAGGGACACCTCCCACCAGCCCAGGTTGCTCCAAGCCCCGTCCAACCTGGCTTTGGACACTTCCAGGGATCCAGGGGCAGCCACAGCTTCTCTGGGCAACCTGTGCCAGGGCCTCCCCACCCTCACAGGGAAGAATTTCTTCCTAATATCCAATCTAAACCTCTTCTCTTTAAGTTTAAAGCCATTCCCCTTGTCCTATCACTGCCTGCCCTTGAAAATCTCCCTCTCTGGCTTTCCTGCAATGGCAAGGCCATAATGGAAAACACTGCTATGTGTTGGAGTATGTACGAGGGACACATCTGACTCTGGAATTAATGATATAAAACTATAATAGGAGGGAAATAGCCCCTGCCTGTGTGCCAGATTGCCTTTGTGTGGGACAGAGGGGCTGCACAAAGTGCCTCTGGAATGGTGTCATTACCCTGCTGTAACTTTTCTCCTCTTATTGCTTCAGTTGTGTGATCACACGGGGTTTTGTGGGGCTGGTGTCTGAAAGGATTTATGGGACAGCTCTTTCTGCAGCTCTGGGCAGCAGCAAATTCCTATTGTCCTCAGTTGGACACATCCCCCCGAAGAACAGATTCCATCCTGCCCAAACGTGCAGCACTCGCTGTTTGAAGGCAGAACAGGCTCCTGACCTTGCCCAATCAAAGTGGTTTTATGATTAATGGCACATCCACTAACAAATGTGGCATTATGTGTGGGCTATTTCATGTGTCTCGTGCCCTCACTGGAGAATAATACAGATGCTTCAAAGTTCCTGGAGTAGGAACTCTCTAAAATCGCGCTTGAGTTTAAGTTAGAAATGAAATAAAGTAAGTGATGGTCATTTTCTGCTGCTGCTCTTCATTACTGGGTTTTGCTGCATCCTCTGCAAATGAGGGAACTGTTTTTATTGGGCCATATCCATCAAGAGCTGCACTTTCAGGAAATGAGGGATGTTGATGTTGTTAAGGGGACCGAAGCTGTTGGAAGTGGAGCTGTCTTGTCTAAATGGCCTGTTCACCAGGTGTAGCTAAAATAGGAGAGCCAGGAGAGTTCCCAGCTTTTCCTGGGCTGGGGGTGGGCTTGGAGAGAGTCTTGGGTAGGGAAGGCAATGATTTGGAGTGGTGATATCTTGCCTTATCCCATCCTCCTCTTGGGAATGTCTATAAGCCCAACATCTGAGGCTCTGCCCAGCCTGCCCTGGATGCTGGAAGGGCAAAGCACCACAAGGAAAACAATCTCACAAGATTGTTAAATTGTTAAAACAATTGTATGCTAATCTGAAACCAGAGATGAAATAACCAATTAATTATGTTTCAATTGAGTGCTATAATTGATTATTGCATGGTATGGCTGCAGTCTGGCAGTATTTGGGTAGCAACAACATATGTCCTTAATATTTTTAATTTAAATTATTACTGGAATGCACTCTCAGATCTGACTGTACCTCAGCATGTTTCTATATAATGCTTCTTTTTCCTTGGAGAAACAGTTATCATAAATCACCATCCCCATCTTCATCTTTGCAATTGGAATCTCTTTTAGACAGGGAAGATAATTTTCCTGAGGAGTGGGTGCCCTGCAGGAGGAAGCCAGGACAGTACATATCCACTGCTTTGATGTGCATAATGAGAACTAGAACACATCCACAAAACATTTCGGGGACATTTCAATTTAGGTTTGAAAAGAAAAAAAAAGAAAGTGAGAATTATTTTGTTATGTATTATTGTTATCATTACCTGTCTATTACAATAGACAGAAAATTTAAAACATCTGGAATCTGAAGCATCTCTGCTGGAACAAAGCTCTGCTCGTGTTGTGAAGCTCAGTGTAAGTCCGGGTAGGAGAGGAAGATTTTGTTTTGAAATGAGACTGATTTCCCTTATGCCCACATATTCCCAAATTCCAGGATCTGTGTATCCATGTATTTCACTGCTGGGACAAAAGTGACATTACAGATGCTGATGGTGAGATTCCCTTCCAGCTTTTTAGGATGGGACACATGGTGATTTTTGGGTGAGCTTCTGGTACCCTTTGCATGCTGCTGATGTGTGCATCCATCCTGTGCCACCTCTGGAGTCACTGGGCATCAGAGCTGATTGATTCCTTGCCTTTTCCCTGTCTCCTTGGGCATCTCATGGCTCCAATCCCTGTCTGTATTTTCACAGAACTCACAGAATCACACAATGTTTGGGTTGGAAGGGACTTTAAAGATCATCCAGTCCCACCCCCTGCCCTGGGCAGGGACACCTTCTACTATCCCAGGTTGCTCCAAGCCCTGTCCAACCTGACCTTGGACACTGCCAGGGATCCAGGGGCATTTCCCACTCTTGCTTCTTCAGTGGCTTCTGCCTGGACTTTGTTTTAATCTGGCTTTTGTCTAAGGCTGGCCCTTTTTTCCACTGAAGACCACGGAGATGTGAAATATTGGTGACCTGTTCATACGGGGACAGCAACTCTGAATTCCTGTGTCCCTCTTCTGCCCTTCCCTCTGGTCCCTCCACACCCCAGAAATCCCACTCAATCACCACACCTGCCAGTCTCCACATTCCCTAATCAAATCTTTACATTTTGCTGTGATTTCCTGGTGGGATTTCTGTCAGTCCCGTGGGATTATCACCAGCTGACAGGGACCGAGGAGCCTGGGTTCTCAAATAACTGGTCATCCAAGCACTCCAGAACTTTCTCTGGTGCTCCTGCTGCCTTGCAGGAGATGGCTGCAGTGTTAAATCCCTCATTCCTGCCAACAGGCACAGCTGGGTGGCCACACACCCGGGTCAGGAACGTGACAGTAAAGAGAAGTGGCATCTAAAGTCAGCTGTGAGGGCTCGGGGCAGACACGGTGCTAATGGCTCCTGAGCGCCCGAGGAGAGGCAGAGTGGTTCTAAATTGAAGGAGATTCCATTTAGGGAATAGGAAGGTTTGGAAGTGGGTCATGGAGATGCACAGACCGAGCGCACTTTCCGGCATCCCTGGTGGGAATCCATCTAACTCCGTGTTCCCGTTAATCCTCTGGCTGTGCACCCTCCCAGCCCGGCTCTTCCTCGGGCGCTCCAGCCCAGCTGGACCTGCCACGGCTGCCTCTTGCTCCCGGTTCCCCGGGATGCCTGGAGCCAGGCTGGACATGGGAGTGGCGTGACAGGACCCAAGGCAGCACCACTAATAACCTCCTCCTCCTCCTCCTCCTCCTCCTCCTCCTCC
>NW_016690358.1:1375364-1415952 GCF_001604755.1 Lepidothrix coronata
GGGTTGGACTGGATGATCCTTGTGGGTCCCTTCCAACTCAGGATGTTCTGTTATTGTATGATTTATATTTACATCCAGCTGTGAAACAGCAGCAGTGGGAGATAAGCATTGTTTCCATGAACTAAGTTCTGAACTGGTTTGTTGGGTGGGATATGAACGAGCCATGTACCTTGTAGGAATCCAAGACAACGTTGGAGTTCTTGCAACAAAGAACATCACCCACATGAGGAGATTTGGGGGTGTTTCACCAAAACCAGTGGTGCTGATGGGGGCTTAGGAAGCCAGATAAGCAGGACACGGGTCCAATTTCTAATTCACGTGGATGGATGTGACAGTTACACATCTTGAGGGGCTATTAGGCCAGAAGGAAAAGTGTGGGGAGAGCATTACTGAATATTGTATCAAATTCCAGCATCCACACTTTTATCATGGATTAAAAAAAAATTAGAGAGAGCTCAGAGAAGAGCTGGAAGAATGAGAAAAGGTCTGAAAAACCTGCTGTGTGATGATAGGCTTAATGACTTCAATCTATTTAGCTCATCAGAGAGCAAGTGGAGAGGTGACTTGATCATGGTCTCTAAGTACTTCCAGGGAGGAGATTTCTGATAGCAGAGGGTCCTTTAATCCAGGAGACAAAGACAAGACTCAGTGGCTGACAGGTGAAGCTGAAGTGAGAAAAATTCAAATTGGAATTAAGACACAAATATTTCATAGGAGAGGTAATTAACTTCTGAAAGTGCTTACCTGGGGATGTGCTCAATCCATCTGTAAGTGATAACTGAAGACAGTTGCTCTCATCTAAACAAAAGCTATAGGCTCCACAGCCTTCATCCATGTGGAAGTGGAGGGAAAGACCCTCCACCCTGCCTACACTCATTGTCCTGCTTGTTCAGACCTGGGCAGGTGTCTGATCTCATGGTGAGGATGTGCTTTGAGCTCGGGGCCACTGCACTGGTGGGTGTGAGGGTGGGTACTTGGCTCCCTCGGGGTGTTTGTGGGTTTGGTTTCAGAGTCAGGTGTCCCTCACACAGCGTTTGTCCAGTGCCTCCAGTCTGGAGACTTGAGTTTCCAGAACTATGTGAATCTGAGTGGTTTATACCCCTCACTTCTGTTGCAATGATCACAGAGTCACACAATCACAGGATATCCTGAGTTAGAAGGGACCCACAAGGATCATCCAGTCGAACCCCTGGCCCTGCACAGACACCCCAACAATCCCACCCTGTCCCTGAGAACATTGTCCCAACCCTCCTGGAGCTCTGGCAGCCTTGGGGCTGTGCCCACTGCCCTGGGGAGCCTGGGCAGTGCCCAACCAGCCTCTGGGGGAAGAACCTTTGCCTGAGATCCAACCTGAGCCTGCCCTGACACAGCTCCAGCCATTCCCTGGCTGCTGTCCCTGGTCCCCCAGAGCAGAGCTCAGTCCCTGCCCCTCCTCTGCCCCTGCCCAGGAAGCTGGAACTGCACTGAGGTCTCCCCTCAGTCTCCTCTTCTCCCACAGCATCCATCCCTGGGGACCTTCGGCTGATCCAGGTCACCAACTGGGAACACTCTGGCCTGGGGGGTGATTGTTGTTTTGTGGGTTTCTGTGTTGTTTTGGGGCCCTCAAAGCTGATGCATCATGATGAGGGTCTTGGATGGTTCAGAGCTGGTTCCTCCATCCTCACTGAGCAGTGAGCTTTTTGGCCGCATTCCTTATCCTTTGGTCATTCAGGGCACCAGGAGAAGCTGCTCAGTTATTGAGGACTCTGCAGCTGCTCGATGCCTCTCCTGCCACAGCCCCAAGGGAGAGCAGGGCTGTGCTGCTCCCTCCTGTTCCTGCTGCCCTGGGAGGGCAGGACCACGACCCAGCACCCAGCAGGTGCTCATCCTCGTCATTCAGACCAGAGCATGTCAAAGCAGGGAGAAAAGATGTAAAAAAGGGAGCAAATTTGATGTCCTGGCTTTTGTTCTTCATGTTTCTCTGAGCCTGCTGGAGCCCCCAGAACTCAGGGACCTCTGTCTGCCAGGCCAGCAGGGAGGAAACCTGGGGGACCCTCACCTGGATCCAGAGATGGGTGAAGATGGAGATCACTGGTGCATAACTGCTTTTCAGGCACACAATCCTCCTTGTGCTTCAGTGGAAAAACTCCACTATTTTAAGCGAATTGAGGAAAAGTCTGTTTTGAGACAAATCCGTGTTTTGTTGAAGGAAATGAATGCTCCCCAGCTGAATTGTTCTCCCACCCACCAGCCCCACAGGCTCTGCTCAGAGCAAATTCCTCTGCTAGGGAGGGGGTTGCAGACAGCTCTTACTCCAGCAAGTTGCTCCCCAAGGCAAAAACAACAGATTTCCTCCAGGGCAAGGGCTGCCCAACTATTTCAGACAAGAGAATATATTTCTGTAGTGCTGTCTGGAGTGTTGTCTGGAGGGACCACACTCCTGCCCAGAATAATCTGCTGAACCTGCAGGAGAGTTTTGGTGTAACAGATGGAAACCTGACTGTGTGCTGAATAACCACTGGGAGTGCAGGGGGCTGTGCTGGGAGGTGCAATCAAGAAACCTGTACAAATTATATTTTTGAGGGTGGTTGCTGCAGCTTCCAGGACAACACAACAGCCTTGGCTGGTTTGTGCTTAAGAGGAGGGTGAATGTGTTGGCCCAGGAGGCTGCATTTAGCCCATGGAATCATGGAATGGCCTGGGTGGGAATAGACCTTAAAGATCATCCAATCCCATCCCCTACCATGGGCAGGGACACCTTCCACTAGCCCAGGTTGCTCCAAGCTTCTGTTCAACCTGGCCTTGGACACTCCCAGGGATCCAGGGGCAACCACAGCTTCTCTGGGCAACCTGTGCCAGGGCCTCCCCACCCTCACAGGGAAGAAATCCTTCCTAATATCCCATCTAACCCTGTCCTCTGGCAGTTTGAAGCCAATTCCCCCTGTCCTGTCACTCCAGGCCCTTGGAAATAGTCTCTCTCCATCTTGTTGGCCTCTTCAGGCACTGGAAGGCCACAATCAGGTCACACCAAAGCTTCCCTTCTCCAGGCTGAACAATCCCAACTCTCCCAGCCTTTCCTCCCAGCAGAGCTGCTCCATCCCTCTGATCATCTTGGTGCCTCCTCTGGACTCTCTCCAGCAGCTCCATGTCCTTGCTGGGCTGTTCCCAGGGCTGGAGGCAGCTCTGCAGGGGGGTCTCACCTGAGGGGCAGAGGGGCACAATCCCCCCTGCCCTGCTGCCCACGCTGGGGGATCAGCCTGGTACGGGGGAGGTTTCTGGGCTGCAAATGCACATTAAATCATTAAGTCACACATACATTAGGAAGGATTTGAGTGTTAGGAACCAGTGAAAAGGTAAAAAAGAAAAGAAACCAAAACACCAGCAGAACAGGCTCATTCTGACGCTCTAAATGAAAAGCCAAATGAAGTCTAGAAATTCATTCATCCGCATCACTCATGTTAAGCCTTAAAATGTTCATGCCAGCCAATGGAAATCATTAAAGAAGTGACAGCTGGGTTCTCCAGAGGAGAAGGAGTCAGAGTGGTACATACAGGATATGCTTTAGCAAGAAAAATTTGATGAACCAGCCTCTAAGTTAGTGATTCCTATGACTTCATCTGTACATTAAAAATGCAAGTGAATGCCTTTTGGTGTTAGCTCTGCTCCAAGGATATTAGATGGAGTCAATTCACAGCTCTTCAGTGGATAATACTTTTTGTTTTTAGCAAAGGGTGTTGAAACAGAATGGAAAATTAAAGCAATTTTTCTGACAGCAATGCGTAAACGTTGACCATGAAACGGGAAAGCGAAAAACAAAACAAAAAGCAAGTACATCTCTAACGGAGTGAGGCTGAATTAGGCAGCAGTGATTTCATTATGGCTTTCATTTGAATAAAGGCAAGAGATGATGTGCCCTCTCTGTAATGGAAATGCTCTTGAGGTCCAACCTCTCCATGGTCATTACAATCTGAAGAGGATTGCTCAGGAAAGAGATATATGGAGTTGGATTCCTGCCTGGGGCACAGCACTGTCCCTGCTTGTTCCTCAGCTGGACAAATTTTACCTCAGTGTGTGGGGCTGGGTGCAAATGGGTCCTGTTTTCCTAGAAATATCCACATCTGGGGGTGTGTTGTTCTGCTCTGGACCATCTTAGACCTTTGCCTGCTTGTCCAGTGGTCCAGTGGTGTGGTCTGTGCAGGTTGCCCCTGCAGTCCTGCTTGCCAGACTTTCTAGAGGTGTTTTTAGGCACTTTAAAAGCTCAAGAGAAACTAAAACTGACTAAAGGAAAGGCTGTGCTAGAGATAACAGGCAGCAGCACTGCTGTGGTCCCCTCTCTCTCCCCAGCTCCCTGCACACCCCATGCAGGAGCACCTGAGCTGCTGCTGCTGAAACCCTTTTTTGTCCTTAGTAGGTCTCTGAAAGCTGGAATACAAACACTGGAGTGCATCCAGTGCAAGTCTCTGCAAGCATGGAAGGGGCTGCCCAGGTCAGTGGTGGAGTCCCCACCCCTGGAGGTGTCCAAGGAAGGACTGGACGTGGCACTCAGTGCTCTGGGCTGGTGGGGATTGGTCACAGGTTAAACTGGATGATCCTGGAGGTCTTTTGCAACCATAATGATTCTGTGATTCTGTGATTCTAAGTTCTTCCTCCCCCTTTAAAGGGATCAAGGGTTCCCCACCTCTGCTTTCATCCTTCCTCCGGTTCTCTGGCTGCACAGGAGCTGGAGCAAAGGAGGACTGGGCTCCTCTGCTCCATGGCACGGTGAGGTGTCCTGTGCTGTCCTGATGTGTGGTGCCACCATCCCAGCAGGACACCACCCCATCAGGACACCACCCCATCAGGACACCACCCCAGCAGGACACCACCCCAGCAGGACACCATCCCAGCAGGACACCATTCCAGCAGGACACCATCCCAGTAGGACACCACCCCAGCACCCTCCCACGCTGCTCTGGCTGCCTGGGATGCACTTTTCCCCCAAAGGACCAAGGGTTTGTGTGCAAACCTCTGCAAGGGGACAAGACTCTCCCAAATTTTCTCATGTCTCCAGTGGGTCTCTACAAGTTTTCCCATCCCCCTCGTGCAGGAGCCGACTATTGGACTCGATGATCTCGGAGGTCTTTTCCAATCTAAATGATCCTGACATTTGCACTCCCTTGCAGCAGCTCCACCCGGCCCTGGCCATGCCTTGCCAATGGAGATGTCCTCACCTGGGTGACCAGCCGTGTCCCAGGGGGCTCCTGAAGCACCATCAGTGCGATCCTGACTTCCACCCACCCCGGCTCTGCCCCTTCCCTGACCTAGGCAGGGTGTGGACGGACAAGAGGTAGCAGGAGGGGTTAAGATGGTCTGGGGGAAAAAGAGATGAAGTGGCCGAGCTCCAGCCAAGGTTAAACGTGCCGTCTGTCACGGTGCCACTAGATGTCCTTATGAGAAAGGGCTTGGTGCTGCCCACGGGCAGGGAACCGGAGCGCCAGAGCCGCGGCCGGAGCTGGGGGCACCTCTGTCTCTCTAACCTCTGCCCACCAGTTTGGCTCTTGCACAGCCAGATCAGCCCCGGGCAGCGATTCCCAGCGATTCCCAGCGATTCCCAGCCGCGGGGACAGGCTCCAAGGGAGCCACGGGGAGGGCAGGCAGAGGCACCTCACCCGGGGATGCTCCCAGCCGGGCTAAGTCAGCCTCGCCCCCCCCTTACAAACTCCAAAGCTTAAGAAAAGGCTGTGCCGCGCAGCTCGGAGAGGAGCTGTGTGGGAGGACGAGCCGTGCAGGGCTCTCAGGCGGCTCAGATCCTCTTTGCGGAGCTCCTCGAGGCCGCGGCGTGGGAGGGAGTCAGTGGGCAGCACCGAGCCCGACGCCCGCGAGCTTCAGAGCATGGGATGTGCAGCACATCCTCCTCTGGCCTTGGCTGTGACGGGCTCCTGGTCCTGCCCGGGCACCTCGTGTGCTGCCAGCGCTGTCCCCGAGCTCTGCCGGTGCTGCCTGGCCGTGCTGGGGCAGGACCACGCTGGGGTCCCCTTCTCCCTGCGTCCTCCGAGCTGGCAGCGTGCTGGGAGAAGGGCTGGGAAGCAGAAGGTGAAACTCTGCAGAGAGGAGATTAGAGCTCTTGTGTTTTGCCTTTTTTTTTTTTTTTCCCTTCAAAGGAATGACTCTGTATTTTTGGAAATAATAGCTGCTCCAAAATCCTGGTACAAACTCTTCCAGGCTCCAGCCTTGCTTATCATGAGCCGTGCTGGGGCCCTGGTGGGAATGCAGAATTTTAACTCTTGGATGCCTGCTTGCCTTTCCCAGATTTAGTAGCTGACCCCCTTGTCCCAGCACAGTCCAGTGGTTCAAATCCCGGCAGGAAAACCTAGGGAAATTGGACTCAGCCTAGTGTGAAGACCTGGAGACAAAAGCTGGTGGTGCTGGGTGCTCAGAGCCGTGTTCCAGCCATGCCCGAGGTGGGACTGACACCCAGGCTGCAGCCTGGCAACGGGCGGGAGCATCTTGGAGAGGAAAAGTTGTCTGAAATAGGAAGAATGGAAATAAATAATTGCTGTGGTTTGATTTATGGGTTAACCCCCCCTTCCCTGAACAGATCTCAACAGGCTTTTGAAGTCTCCTGCCAGTCAGGAGTCATGGGGGGGGTGCTGGAGCCCAAGTGGTGCAGCGGTGATTGGTGTAAAGGAGGGGAGTCAGCAGCTCACTAATTACATTTGCAGAGAACTCCTAACTGGGAGAAGATGCAAACTCCAGTGTGAAGGGAAACACAAAGGAATCCGGGAGGCTGGGGCTGTGACAATGCAAACCATCCCTGATGAATGCAGTTCCTGTGTTGTGGGGAAAATAACCCCAAGCCAAATTCAGTGGGAGCAGAAGCACCTGGAGAGCAGTAGCCCGGGGCAGAAAGCTCTCAGCCTACCAGGTAGGAGCTTGTAGCTGCTGCTATTGTGTGTTGCAGACCCAGAGGAATTGCATGGAAGGAAGAGGCCTCTGTGCTCCCTGAATCCCAAGGAGGATGTGGTTGAGATAATGTGTGCAGGGCCGGGCCCTTGGGAACTGCTTCGGACAGAAACGGCAGCAGAGGGGCGAGGACAGGGCTGAGAGTCACGGACTCACAGAATCATTAAGGCTGGAAAAGGTCTCCTAGGTCATGGAGTCCAACCACTAACTCAGCACTGCCAAGTCCACCACTAAACCATGTCCCTGAGCACCATATCTACTTGTTTTTTGGACACTTCCAGGGATGGTGACTCCACCACCTCACTGAGCAGCCCATTCCAATGCTTGGCCACTGTTTCAGTGGGGAAATTTTTCCTGATATCCAACCTTGACCTTCTCTGGTGCAACTTCAGGCCACTTCCCCTTGTCCCTATTACTTGTGCAGGGACATGCCAGCGCTGGGCATGGTGGAGGAGTGGAAACAGAGGGAAAAAAAGGAAGAGCTGGAGGGAGTGAGTAGGACAGCAGGGGTGACAGACTAGGAGTCTGCAGGGAGGGAGAGAAGAGGAAATGCCTGACAGCAGATCCTGTGCTTTGCTATTTTTAGGTAACCCTTGCAGCTGCAGTGAACTGTGCCCTGGTCACCTGGAGAAGTGGGGTGAGTTTTTGGAAGAGCTTGATACTGTCATGGCTCTGTGAAGGACAGGGAGTGTGGAAGCTCAGCATGGAGCAGGAGTCCGTGGCATGGAGCAGGGTTCCCTGGCATGGAGAAAGGTTCCCTGGCATGAAGAAAGGTTCCCTGTCATGGAGCAGGGTTCCCTGGTATGCAGATCCAGTGCTTTCTCAGCCTCAGACCTCCCCACTCCTTGAGGCAGTGTTCTCCTTGCTGAAGAACACAGGCAGGACAGCAGGAACAGAGCTCACAGCAAAGGAAGGGGACACTTGCCTGATGGCACAGGGGCCAGCCTGATTTGTTAACCCGTGCTCTGCCAAAGCCATAACCTCAGCCCACCACCCTGGTGTGTGCTGTGCCAGCTTGGGGAGAGGCCACAACCTTCAGTGCTGCCCAGGATTTGAAGTCAGTGGCTGCCCTGCTCCCGAGCTCTTTTCTGGGCTAGTATGTTTGTCATGGTTAGACCCACCTGTAAAAACCCAGTATTGCCTTCTGCTTCCCCCTGGGCTTGTGCTGTGAACGGAGCACCCTTTGGAAGTGCCCCTGGGCTGGCCCAACGAACTTTGGGACTGCTCCGACATGTCTGAATACCCAGAGAGTGTTGAGGGATCAGAGAGAGAAGAGGAGGGGCAGAGACTGAGCTCTGCTCTGGGGGGACCAGGGACAGCAGCCAGGGAATGGCTGGAGCTGTGTCAGGGCAGGCTCAGGTTGGATCTCAGCAAAAGGTTCTTCCCCCAGAGGCTGGTTGGGCACTGCCCAGGCTCCCCAGGGCAGTGGGCACAGCCCCAAGGCTGCCAGAGCTCCAGGAGGGTTGGGATGATCCTCTGGGGCACAGGGGGTGACTCTTGGGGATGGGCCTGTGCAGGGTCAGGGGTTGGACTGGATGGTCCTTGTGGGTCCCTTCCAGCTCAGCACATTCTGTGATTCTGTGATTCTGTGATCACATTCCTGGTGAAGGAGCTGGTGATGCCAGGGATGCTCAGCAGCTCTGACCTGGCACGTGGCAGGAGATGAGCCACCTCCATTTCCCCCAGTGGTCCCATCACACCAGGAAAGGACAGATCCTCATCCAGGTGTGCCAGGGCACTGTGCAGGTACAGACCCAGGGTGCTGGATCCTGTGCAGTGCCCGAGGAGCAGATTTGCTGCTCACACAGGGTCCATGGCTGAGGAGGAGCCGTGTGCTCCCCTCAGCTCATTAGAGGAGAGCACAAGCCTGTGTTCCAGGAGCCCTCAGCTCCCTCTCCCGCTCCTATAATTGTGAAATCCGTTTGTCAGGAGCCCTCCTGGGACGGAACTGCAGGGATAGCAAGGGCTTAACACGCAGTAATGTGCTTGCTGAAACCGCTGCCCTCCCGAGGCTGCACCATGTACTTTATCCTGCCATTACCAATCCTTGGGCGGCTGCAGTTAACAGCAGCCGTAGTTCAAGCCTTGCTGCAGAAATAAATGGGATCCCCAGGGGCTTCTCATGACACAAACCTGCAGGGCATGAGCTGCCCCGAGCAGAGTAGGATGATGGGTGGAACAGTCTCCCATTCCTAGCCAGGGAAGATCTTCCCCAGCCCGTCCCGGGCACTGTGGGATGCAGGAGCTGCACTGCAGGCTCTGAATGCAGCACAGAGATGCTGGACCAACCCTGCAAACCCAGAGAGAGAGAGGGGTGGACAGATGTGTTTGGTGAGAGCTTACAAGATTGCAAGTCCATGTAAGCAAAGTATTTAGGAAGGGATTAACAGCAATAAGGACACGTCAAGAAATAAGCAGCAGGCAGGGACCAGACAGATGGGTGGCTCTGCAGAGACTCTGCCCTGCATGTGTCTGGTTTCTGTCCAGCACTGCTGGGAGAGCCCAGTTTGCCCCCTGGCAGCACGTTCAGGAGGTCCTGCAGTGCAGAGAGTGCTGTCGGATCCAAACATCTCCCCACGGGGCACAAGTGAGTCCCTCTCTACCCCAGGACCCTGCTGGCTGTGCAGGGTTTGGAACTGGCTGCAGACACCTCTAGACCCTTTGGGAGCTCCAGGTGTTCACAGAAGTCCCTGGGACCTGCCAGCCAAGTCCAAGTGGGGTTTCCTTCTCCACCTGATTTGCCCTGTGCCGGGTGTCCCTGCTGAGCACGTGAAGAGCTGTGTGCTTGAGGACAGGACCCTGTGTGTGACAGACTCCTGCCTCAGCCAGGACCCTTCTCTCACCAAGAAGTTCCTCATGTCAGCAAAAGCAGCAAGTGCCATTTCATCTCCTTTTCCCATTTTTTTAACCTGGAATTCAACAACATACTCTGCACCTGCTGTGCTGTGTTGGAGGAGGTCTCAGTTTTCCTCAGAGCTTATGTCAGGAGCTCCAGCACCCAAATGAAGCTTTCTGAGGATTTTGTTTTTGCAGCCTGAACCCAGTATTGGAGTTATAAGCTCCCAGTGTGCTGGTGTACCCTGATCCAATCTCCAAACTATCTGAGCTCTGGGGAACAGCCCGTGTCCCGCAGCCAAAATAATTCAGGCTCTGCAACTCGAAGCACAGAGCAATTCACAGGGTAGCCCACTTGTAGAGCCAAGGATGAAGTGTTACATCCTGAATATGAGCAGTGAAATTACCAGTGCCACCTCTGTCAATGCCACTGAATCCCTCTGAAATGAATTCCTGTTATACGGAGAGATTTGCTCAACACCGTGGATTTGCCTTCCCTCTCTCTTGGCAGGGGCAACGTGGGCTGACCTTGCTCCAAGGGCAAACAACAGCAGGGTGGGTTCAGCAGCAAGTGCTTCCCAGTGTGTTTGCCCCTCTCTGCTCACAGAACGTGGGCCAAGTCCATTCCTGGGGAAGCAGAGGGAGGTTGCAGTGGCTTCACTTTGCTTCCTGCAGGGCAAAAGCTAATCAGTCCCTCCGTGCCTGCAGAAGGCTTGGGTGTTAATGCCTGCCAGCAGGAACAGGCTGCTCCCTGAAAAGGAGCTGGGATCAGGGCCAGGAAGTGTGGAAAAGCTGTTTGGTCAGCCTGGAGCAGGGTGGGAGAAGACAACCACCCTTCCCACCCGCAGCACAAGAACAGGAGGATCTCGGAGTCACTGAATAGTTTGGGTTGGAAGGGACCTTAAAGCCCAACCAGTTCCACCCCCCTGCCATGGGCAGGGACACCTTCCACTAGATCACATTGTTCCAAGCCCCGTCCAGCCTGGCCTTGGACACTTCCAGGGGTGGGGTGTCAATCTTTCATGGGGTCACCTTCCCAGGAAAAGGTGTTTCCATCCATCCATCCTGGAGAGCAGTTGGTTTCCACCCTCTGCCCCCCACACAGGGGAGCAGGAGGGGATCTGCCCTTTCCATCCCTGAGTGGTCTGACTTTTGGGAGGGCTCAGAGCAGCCTGCTGGGAGGCAGCCCCAGAGTGCCTTCAGCAGGATGTGTGGGGCTTTTGGGTGGCCCAGCTGGGAGGGGATGTCCCTGCACCCTTTGGGCAGACTTGCTCCCTACCTGAAAGAGGAGGCAATCCAATGGGCTGTTGATGTCTGTATTGAGGTGGAAAAGTGGTGTTTCCTTTTTCTGGAGGGTTTTTATTCGCTTGAGAAGAGAACATGAGATATGAGACACCCCACAGGATCCAAACACTTCATCCCTACTATTTCCTGGCTGTTCCTCTGGCTGGTACCAGTGACCCTTCAGGGTTTATTTCCCAGTTACACTTTCTCCCTGTGTTTTAGGGAAGTTGCTCAGGCCTGACCAGCTTTGGGCTCCTCTACCTTTGTGCTTTGGGATCTCCCAAGAGGACCTGGCAGAAGGAAACCTGCATCTCTAGGAGGTGGTGGTCCCCTCGGTGGTGGGAGTGGGGGGATGCCCAGGGACACCCCCAAAAGCTGCAGCCCCCGGGGACTGAAGGAGAAGCAGCTCCCTCAAGGTTTGGGGTAGGAACCCAATGCCTGTGTTGGGTGTGAGCAGAGCAGAGCAGGAGGACTCACCTCTGAGGACAAGGGGAGAGCTGAGCTGAAAAGCCTTTTTTGTTTCATTTCCCTGCTGCCAGACTGCAACACTGGGGGCTCTCTGCTTACAAAGTGAAGCCTTTCCCTTGATATTCAAATCAAACGCAGCTTTCAGTTTAGAAATCCCCCAGGAGGGGCGAGGGGGGTGTATGGAAGTGGTTGTCTGGGGAGACCCACTGCAAAGCGGCTCTGGGAGCTGCCGTGGTCTGTGCTGGGAGCTGGGGCAGGAGCTCAACAAACCCCTCAGATCTGGCTGATTCCAGGGAAGGGAGCACGCAGGAACAATTTGGTCGGGTTCCCCACTGCTGGGAGTGCTCTCAGATGTTACGATTCCTTAATGTGCTCCCTGTGCATGAACACACCAGGTGCTGGAATTTCAGAAATTTGCATCTTCGCAAGAGTTGCTTGATTCCCCAGCAGGATCAAAGCTGATCTTTCCTGGAGAGGCAGCCTGTCTATTCAAAGCATTTTCATGTGACAACTTAAAATGGGCTCTGTGACAGTGCTGTAGATCCGCAGTGGCCACCACCCAGAAATTTGTGCTGCTGTTTGTACTGCTTTTGGAGTATTCTTCACAATTCCGTGCTCCAGGGCTTCCCCCTCTGCTGGCTGCCTGCCTTCCTCCAGTGCCAAGCGACCTAGAGAGGGGCAGGAACACACCAGAACTTAAAGGGAAACCTTTCAGCTTTCTCTTTATTCACAGAACTTTTCACCCCATGCAAGCTCTCAAAATCTATTAGAAAAGACATTTTTCTCAGGTGAATAAAAATATCTCAATGCTTTAATGAGAACATTAAACCCGGTTTCATCTGCTTTGACTGGTGCCATGAGGTCTCGGAGTAGAACAAACATCTTTTGTCCAATTACTGAAATAAAAAAGCCCCAAAACCAAAACCAGCTCTTTCCCTGACAGGTCCTGTATTACCTTATTCTTGGAATTCCCTTCATTTTTTTGTCATGTCAAGCAGGGACACTTTATTGTCAGTGGAGCAGTTCCCAGCACCCAGGCTACACAGCTGGGACAATCCTATGGAGCTGGGACAATCCTATGGAGCTGGGACAATCCTTTATGCCACCATGTGCACCATCCTTCTCATGGATAACTAAGAGTGAGCACAGAAACAGAGGATTCCCACCTTTCAGGGCCAAAGCATTGGTATTCCCATGTTAGTTCTGGTGTCCAGGGGCAAGACCAGGTCTATCCATCACAGCTTCCAGCTGCTTCCTCCATGCCTTCTGCCTTTGGGACTTCTTTAAGAACCGAATTCAGGACCCTCAGCAAGTTCTCAAGGTCAGGGAGCACAGAGCAGCACCAAACCCACTGCTGTGTGCACTGGGGGTTCACCTGGACAAGCACAGCTGGATAAAAAGGCTGGATTTCTGCTCTGGGTTTTATTTCAGATGGCTCTTGGTGAGCTGGGGCTGGACCTGCTCTACCAGCACCCCCTCCCTTCAACTGGTCACACTGGGATCTGCTCCCTTCCCACACACCTGGATCTCCCTTTGGTGTGACCCTTCTCGATCTATCATGGAATTAAGTTTGGGAAAGACCTTCAAGATCATCGAGTACAACAGCACCATGTTCCCCACTAGACCACATCCTCAAGTGCCATATCCACACGTTTTCTTGAACACTTCCAGGGATGATGTCTCTACCAATTCCCTGGGCAGATTCTCCATCAGAATCACCCTCTGGGGGGGGTTGGGGGTTGGTCTTCTCCCACTGCCTTCCAGTTCTCCCTGGAACTGTACTCCTTCAGAGCATCCTGTGTGCCAGGGTATCCCAGGAGCAGGAATCAGGGGGTTACCTGCCAATTAACAGCTCTTAATTGAAGATCACATAGCAAACATTTCTCCTCGGGCTAGCTGGGAGTTACGGCTGTGATCAGAAGATCAGGGCAACCCCAGTGCAAACAGGAGCAGCAGAGCCTCAGCATGCCTCGTGCTGCCAAGCTGGGGGACATGATATTTAGTAAATCTTCATCTCCCAGATGGGCTCACTTTGAGCAGAGTGGTGAAGGGACTGGAAAATCAGAGAATAATTCATAATTATTCCTATGTTTACTCCAAACCCCTCTGTTTCTCCAGTTTTCTTAAGGTGGTGTTTCTAGGTGGAGGACTAAGTGGCCTCTGCTGGTTTTTCCTCGGGTGAAGTCGTGGCTCACTGGGAACATGGGAGTCCCAAGATGCCTGGGAGAGTCACCTTCCAGAGAGCACCTACCAGATGGGAGGATGCTGAAGACTCACCAGCTGGGTGAGTGGAAACCTTAGAGACAGAGGCACTTGGAGGAGTCCAAAAATGGCAGCGGCGAGGGCTCTGCTGAGCTGGCTTCCTGACTGGAGTCAGCTGCTGCTTCCAGAGGGCCTTGGAAAGCTGGTTGGCTCTGGCAGGAATATCTGCAGAGCTGTTGCTGACTCCCACTTGGCCAGTCTCCCCAGGGCTTCATCCCACGTGGGGTCAGAGTGATGTCCAAGCCCCCCTCTCAGAGCGGGGGCACTTCTGGCTGTTCAGGGGGGGTGTCAGAAACCAGCTCCTGGCTGGGGAGGGGGTTGAGCACTGTGGGACTTCTGGGCTTCTGGTTGTGACTCTCCCTGCTGGCAGCTGGGTCCACAAGGGTCTTCTTCATCCCTGGACTGTGTCCAGAGGAGTTCCTGAAGGATTGATGGCAGCGGGTGCCTTTCCAAGCCCAAAGCTCCATTGCTCCGGAGGCGTCAGACGTGGGCTGGCGTGACACTCTGCTCCCTGGCACTGGCCAGAGCAGCCTGCTGACTGCAGATCTGCTGGTCCACCCCCGAATTATCCACACATCAGCACATTTAAGAGAAATTAATTTCCCTGCAGGAGCCAGGAGGAAAATCTCCTCCAAACCGGAGTCCAGCTCAGCGTGGCTGTTATGAAACACGGTGACAACCATCCCCCCCCGCCCTGCAGAGAGAGAGCAGCATCTTGCCTGGATCCAGCAGGCAGGAAAGTTACAACAAGCAGCAGAAAAAGAGACCCTGTGGCTTTTAAAGTTATTTCCAGAGGACTGGAAGCCCTGAGGGTGTCTGAGCTTTCCCTCTGCAGGCAGTGCAGGGACACAGAGGTGCTGCAGAGGAGAAGCAAAGGGGAGAACGGGGTCACAGGTGCATGGACAAGGAGGCAAATATTTTTAATAAATCTGATATAATCTAATTAGAGTCATCTGACTGAAGAACAAATGCCTCGCTGTTAAGGAAGAAGAAAAAATTTAACCCCGAAGTCATACTTTGTGCTGGCCTAAAATGATATGTGGGGTTTGGGACAGAGGAAACAGTAAGAGAAAGGGCAGGAAGGGACCTGAACGAAGTGATGAAGTGGAATAAAATGTAATGTGACTTCGCCAGCAGAAGATCAAGTGAGATAAACCTGCTGTCTCCTTTTTGGGGACGATAACTGCTTTATTTATTTATTTATCTTTAAAAATGGAAGGGAATTGCAACAGATTTCATCTCCCTGAATTTCAGCACTCACCACTACCTGAAAGGTCCCTCGTGCCTCTGGAGAAGATGAGCTCAGCCATGTGAAGAAGACCCCAGGAAGGTGTGCTGGGCAGATACCAGCCCCAGCTCCCCTGGTCTCCAGTTTGAGCCTGACTACAGATTCAGGGCAGCATAAAGAAACCCAAAATTAAAGGAACAGGTCTGCTGCTGTTGCTGGCAGCTCCGGGAAGGAGATCCATGGGCAGCACAGAGGTGCTACCCCTTGTCCCCATCCCTTGTCCCCATCCCTTGTCCCCACGTGTGGCACAGCCCCAGCTGATGGGATGGGGAGAGGCACTTCCCATCAGGCTGTTGCTGCTCTCTGCCAGCTCAGGATGGGAGCAGGACCATCCCTCTGGGGCGAGAGCCCCTGCAGGGGTTTCTCCTGCTCCTCCTGCATCCCCAGGAGTGGTGCTGATGGGGCAAAGGGATGCACAGCAGCAAACAATCTCCTTCCCCACCCTTCTTCTTCCAGGAAGCCTGTCCAGCCCAGCCAAGAAACACCATGCAAACCACTTTCAAGGGGCACAGAAACCTCGTGGAGAGGAGAACAGCACCTGCTCCCACCTCCCTGCAGCGAGGCAGGGACTGTCACCCACGAGCCATCCCTGTCCCCCCCAGTGCCATCCCCAGGCTGCCTCAGCCCCCCAGCACTCCTGGCTCAGACTTGCATCTGAATGCACATTTCTCCAGCTCACTGAGTCAGCTGGGGCTGGACCAGAGCTGGGAAGTGTTTTATGTGTGCAGAAATGGAAAGGAAATGAATGCTGCTTCTCCTCTCCACTCTGAGATGGGGGAATGATTTGCCGGGGATTTGTAATAGTTTTTTTTTTTAAATCTGCCTGAATAGGCTTTCTGTGGAGAGAAAAGAGAACGGCTCTGAAAGCAGAAAATATGGTTATGTCCTAATAGGATAATTTATTAGTAGGGACAGCAAAATTAAAAAAGAGAAAAGAAAAAAAATAAGATTCCCTGGCAGCTCGGAACTGCTGCTGCCATTGTGGGGCCACAAAGGTATGGGGGCAGGAATTTATCCCACACCAACATCCCTTGTATCCCTGCAGAGCAGTTCCTGGGGCAGGTTGAAGCAAGCTGGGCACTGATCCCTCTGCAGATATCCTCCCACTGAGAGCCTGTCTGATAAATACTCTGTAAACATTTATGCAAGCCCACCTGCTCCAGCCCTCCCTGGATCAGCCCTGGGCCTTTGCCAGGTTGCTGATGGCACCGTGGGCCTTGGGAGCCAAATGTGCTTCTCGTTGTCACACTCCCTGCCCTGCAATACAGTTGATTTTCTTGCAGTCTGAGTGAGCTTCAGATCCAGCTGAGTTCAGGGTCAGAAAAAACAGGCTGTCACCTCCTTAACTGCAAACCTCTCTGTTTTTGGTGATGACTGAGGAAGTCGTGTGTCTCTGTCATTTCTTCTTCCCCAGGGCTGGGAGCCGTGAGGGATTGCAGGCACAGTGTCATTCCTGGAGCCAACACTGCCCCAAGGGCTGCCCTGCCAATCACAGGATCACTGAGGTTGGAGAAGACCTCCAAGATTATCAAATCCACCCTGTGCCAGATCCCCACCTTGTTCCCCAGCCCAGGGCACTGAGTGCCATGGCCAGTCCTTCCTTGGACACCTCCAGGGGTGGGGACTCCACCACCCCCCTGGGCAGCCCCTGCCAATGCACTGAGACCCATCTCCACAGGGATTAGCTCCAGAAACGACCCTGCCTGGAGCAGGGATCAGAGGGGCCATGGGGAGCTGCTGAAGCAGGTGTGGAGCAGGAGCAGGCACCAAACTGAGAAGAAAACTCACTGTGCTGTCTCCCCATCGCTGGCAGGACTCTGCAAAGCTTAGTGTGATTAATGTCCTGAAATTGGTCATTTCTGATGGCTGCCACCTGTGTCCTGTTTTGATTTTCCCTTTGCTGAGTTGGGAACAGGTTGCAGGGCACAACTCAAAGGACTCTTGCATGAGCTTCACTGAGCTGCAGCCACAGGAAGGTGTCCTGCTGTCCTTGTCCTTGTCCCCCCTCAGCCTCAGACACCACTCTGGCTGCGTGAAAAGGGGCTGTCCCAGTGACCCGGTGAGAGAACAAACCTTGCTTTGCCCATTCTCCAGCCAACACTGTCTGCCAGGCTCTCCTGAGCATGCCAAGAGGCACCAGGGAATGGGGAGAGGGGCTGGAAGGGCACGAGATTTCCCCTTTGTGGAGCAGCGAGCTGTGTCTGGCTCAGCCACCTCCTGGGGAACTTCCAGCTTTTGTGTCACGGGGCTGGGGGGCTGAGAAAGCCACAGAGGCAATTAACTGCTAATGACCAGCCTTGAGTGCCCAGCAGTGGGGCTGTGGGCTGAGAGCCGAGCAAAGGCTCTGCAGGTTGCTGGTCTTGCTGGAATTCCCTCAGTTCCCTCGAGATGTTTCTACAGGAGCCCAGGGAGGGCCTGGAGATCCCAGCAACACAACAGCTCCTGATGTCATGGGACTGTCTGGGAACACGCTCAGCTCTCTCCTGCATCACTGCCCTGCCAGGTCACCATCGGGGCAGCAGAATTTTGGGGTAGGAGCATCAACCAGCAGGATCCTGTACCTTGAGAAAGACATCACCCAGCTTCCCATCCTGCATCCTTGTTGGACAAACTCACCAGCTGTGTGGGGGGACACTGTTACTCATCTCCTGGCTCTCAGCAGGGCTCCAGGGATGCTGACTCGCTCCTGGAGCGGCTGGATCCCACCAAACCCATGGATGCTCCTGTGGCCGAAGGAGACACACAAAGAGTGGCTGAGGGCACTTGTTCAGCTGGAGAGGAGGAGGCTGAGGTCAGATCTCACTGGGATCTGCAGCTCCTCCCGAGGGGCAGCTCCAGCTCTGCTCCCTGTGATCAGGGACAGCCCCCAGGGAACGGCTGGAGCTGTGTCAGGGCAGGGTCAGGTTGGATCTCAGGGAAAGGTTCTTCCCCCAGAGGCTGGTTGGGCACTGCCCAGGCTCCCCAGGGCAGTGGGCACAGCCCCAAGGCTGCCAGAGCTCCAGGAGGGTTTGGACAACTCTCTCAGGGACAGGATGGGATTGTTGGTGTGTCCTGGGCAGGGTCAGGAGTTGGACCCAATGATCCTTTCCACCTCAGGATATTCTTTGATCCTGATTCCATGACTGCTGTGTTCCAGGAGCTCCCCACCACCCGTGGGTGCTGTTCCACTTCCCCACAGGCACCTCAGCCATTTCATTTCCTTCATAAAATCCAAAAATTGCCTTTCACTTGTGGCATTTGCCCTGGGCTTTCTGCCTCTCTTCTTGTGAGATCCCCAGTAAACTCTGGCTGATTTTGAAGAGCTTTCTGCCCAGCTGGAATCTGCTGAACCTCACCCACCTTTCCAGAAAGTTTGTCCCAGATTAGAGCTGGTGCCAGTCACGCTTATAGAAACTCTGGAGTTCAGCTCCAGAGAGAAGGAATTTTGGAGCTCACCCTTACTCTGACTGTGAAAAAGCACGCCTGGAAGAGGTAATGCACCCCCACTTCATCTCTCCTGCAGGCAGGATGGTTGGCACTGTGGGTTTTGGCCATTCTGATCCAAGCAGGTTAAGAGCTCTGTCCTGGCACTGCTTGGACTGTTGCAGATGGTGGGTGAGGAGACAGGTCTGTGCAGGTGGAGGAAACCTCCCTGGGCACAGAGGTGGTACTCACAGCCAGGAGAGATGCTGGGAGCAGATCCAGAGCTCAGCCTGGCAGGGCACTGCCCAGAACTGGTGTCCTCCAACACAAGGACACTGGCACAGGTTGCCCAGAGAAGCTGTGGCTGCCCCTGGATCCCTGGAAGTGTCCAAGGCCAGGTTGGACGGGGCTTGGAGCAACCTGGGCTGGTGGAAGGTGTCCCTGCCCACTGGAATGAGATGAGCTTTCAGGTCCCTTCCAACCCAAACCAGTTTGGGATTCCGTGACCCTTTTCCCTCCATCCAGGTCCAGGCCAGAGGGTACATTTCATCTATTTTGCTGTGCCACTCTGAGCATGAAGAAGCCCCTGCAAGGTGGGTAATTACTTCCTCTGGGGCTGTCCCACCTCTGTAGGGTGTTCCAGCCTGGTGGAGGGACTGGGGAGGCCCTCAAAGCCTGCAGGTCCCAGGAATTGCAGGGAGGGCTGGGGTGGGAACTTCAGCCCCTGTGTTGGCTGTGAGCAGCCCAGGACAGGAGGACACAGCGGGGGAAGGTGATTTTGTTTCCCTGCTGCCAAACCCTACATCTTCTGGGTCTCTCTGCTCAAAAACTGGTGCTTCCCTCTTGCTATTGCAATTGAAACAGAGCCTCTGAGTTTAGAATTCCCTCAGATTTGTCACATTTCTTCCCATTCCGTGGGGCTGTCTGGGCAGTGGAGCAGCTGGTGGGGTGACGTGTCCAGGACATTTGGGAGCAGATGGCAGCACATGTGCTGGGAGAGCTGCTCTGCTGATGGACACAACAGCTCCTCAGAGGTTTTGTGGAGCTGTGGGGTCACACCTCTCACTTTCCAGCAAAGAAACACAGGTTTTCATCCCTCTCTGTACTTGGAAGACTTCAAGATCCTTGGCATAAGCTGGAGTGCCTGCTTTTTCAAGAGGGGCTTCTGTTTTTTTTTTCCGGTCACTTGAATCCAGGGCAGAGTTGGTTTTCCTGAGGAAGATTTCCTGTCCTGCTGCTCTTAAAAAAATCATAATCCCTCATCTGAGCCCTCCCAGGAGAGCATGAATGGGAAAGCTCATGGTGTGGGTGCTTCCCTTGGTCCTGTGTGATGCAATGAGCAAACCTGTGGGCTGTGGGAGTATTCCACAGGGAGCAAACCTTTGCCTGGCTCTTGGTGGCCAGGATGGAGAAGATGTGGATGCAGGGATGTTTTGCAGTCAGGACTTGCCATTTCCTCTCTCCCACATCGAAAGCAAAAATGACCAGTCCCCCCACCTCATTCCTGATGCAGGAAAAACCTCTCCGATATTAATAAGAATCTAATTTTACATTTATTGTTCCATGAATTAATTACATCGCAAGTAGAGTTACCTTTTACACAGCCATTAAACTTCAGGAAGGCCTCTTTATACCACTCCATGGATAATTTAATTAGCATACTAATGTCTTATTAGCTATAAAGCCAAAGCTGGTTTAGAATCACTTAAATTAAAACTCAAAATCTTTCAGCCACCCTGCAAGCCCCGTGCCTGGATGGGGGGCACAGGATGGCAGTGGGCTTTGCCCTGCCACAGGCAGAGCCTCCCAGGCAGCTTCCCCAGCTGGCACTGGTGGGATGCAGCCCTTCCTGCTCTGCCTGCACAGCATCCACGGAGCTGAGATCACAGGGAGGAGCCCCTCAGTTCGCCTCCTAATTCCCATTTTATTCCCTTTTCTCTGTCATCGGTATTTGCATTAATTGGGCTACTCTGGGAGAGCCGTGCTAATCCATTAGGGATGGACAATTAAAGCCACAGAAGGGAAGTGAGGAGCCGGGGCAGGAGCATCTGTGGTGCTTTGAGGGGGTCCCATCCCCTGCCCAGGGCTCTCTTCTCCACAGGCTTCCAGCATAGGACACCCCAGAGCTGATAACAGGGTTGGTTCCTGAAGCATCCACTCAAAACAAGCAGGAGCAGAAGGGACATGTCCCACCATGGTCCCCTCCATCCCTCACCTCCCAGCAGCCTCAGCACTCTGTTAAAACACTGCAGCCTCAATATTGTGGTTGCACCGAGGTCTGTGCATGGACTGGGATTATGCCACACGATCCCAAACATCCCACTCACAGCAGGGTCAGGATTGGCCCTTCAGAACATCCTCAAATGTCACAGTTTCTCTGCTAAACCCTTTTTTAAATGACCCTTTCTGCTGCCCAATTCGTGAGTGTAACTTTCCTTTTTTTCTTTTCCCAGATCTTCTTAGCTAATAAATAGCTTAATTTGAAGGTTTGAAAATTGACTCAGAGGCAAAGTTTAACTAAATTGAAGAGCAAGACTACTGCTTGAGTGTAATAATCTGAAAATAATTGATTAATTTGCATGATCCTTCGTAATTGCTTCAATTTACACCCAAGAGGCCACTGTCATCAATAGATGAATAAGACATAATTTTTAAAGTCCCAATAATGCATGGAATGGAATTTAGGAGATTCCCTCGTTCCGAAGCCGCGCGCGCCCGGCTCGGCTCCACTTCCAGCACATCGCGGGGAGGACTCTCATTGTGGGAGAAATTGGGCTGCAATTTAATTCACTTGTTAAGAATGTAATTACATTCATTATCCTTGGGAAAGAAGAGGATCAAATCCTATCCCAGCGATGCCAGCCTTTCGACCGAGAGATTCCGACGGAGCGCGGCCGCCGGCCCCCGGCAGCAGAAGTCAGGAGGGAAGGGATTAAAACGCTAAAATTTGGTGTGGATGCTCTTTAAGGAGTGACCTTCTTCAAGGTATTTAACCACGAGCTCAATTTTAATTGCCATCGACGAGGTTTCAGCAGCAGCTGCAGCAGGACCCGGCAGCACCAAAGGGGCCTGACCTGTCCCTGTGGGTCGGAGCAGCGAGAGAGGGAGCAAGGCAGGTAAATAGCAGAGATCAGGAAGGTGTTTGGGCCACACAATGGGCCTTCAAAAAATGGAAATCCAACCTTCCCGGGGTCGACAAACAGAGGGCAGAAAATACACCATGAAAGAGGGGAAACAGGAAGCCGGCAAGGAATAGCAAGACTTGGAAGGAACAAAAACAAACAATAGATAATTCAAGTCTGGCAGGAAAAGGAAAGCCTGCAAAGGAATGAGACAGGTCTGCTGGCTCCCCAGGAGTTAAAGGGAACAATTAAGGAAGATGAGGACACAGCTGAGAAGTGAAATGATTTCATTTCATAAGTTCTCACCTCAGGGGATGTTGGGAAAAATCTGCTCTTGACTTGCTCTTTTCTGGTAATAAAGGTGAGTTGCTATTAAGGATTAAGGTATCAAATGAAGAGGCGCTGGTGCAAATAGGTAATTTAAAAAATATTAAGTCACTGGGTCTAGATGGGACATTCAGGGGCTTTGAAGGAACCTAATAATACAGTGGCTGAGCTGCGGGGTGAGCTGCAACAGTATTCATCCCCCTGGAAAAGCAAGTGTGGGATCAGGGGGCTGGAGGGCAGCAGAAATTGCCTGTGTAAAGAGACACTGAGACATCCAGCAACTGCTGCCTGGGGAGCCTTGGGAGGGTACAAGAGACGTGGACAGTGCAGGCAGGAGGGTAAAGCTGCCGCTGGCTGCCGTCCATCCTCGGGATGCTGAGGGTACCATGGGCACAGGGGACCCATCTCACCTTGGATTGCTCCTTGCTAACTCCTTTTACCCTATTTCACAGAATCATAGGACCACAGAATGGTTTGGGTTGGAAGGGAACTTTAAGACCATCCAGTGCCACCCCCTGCCCTGGGCAGGGACACCTCCCACCAGCCCAGGTTGCTCCAAGCCCCGTCCAACCTGGCCTTGGACACTTCCAGGGATCCAGGGGCAGCCACAGCTTCTCTGGGCAACCTGTGCCAGGACCTGCCCACCTTCATAGGGAAGAATTTCTTCCTAATATTTATCTAAATCTACCCTCCCTCCTTTTAAAGCCGTTCCTGGTTGTCCTGGCACTCTGTGCCCTTGTAAAAACCATTTGTAGGACTTTGGGATGACAGAGCTCAGGTGGCAGCAGCTGAAGAGATGTCTCGGTGCTGCACCTTCTGCCTGGCACTGCTGTAGGAATCTCCCCAGAGGAGAAGGCAGAGCAGCTAAAGTGGAAAGATAGAAAATGTACCGAGGCAGAAAAATCATTCAGATTTGGGGCTGTGTGCTCAACCCTCTGTGCACAGATATTGTGGCACAGAACAGGGCAGGATTCAATTCCCCTCAAGTTTCCTTCCTAAAAGCCAACTTGCTGTGCCATTTCATAACTTTCAAGGTTGTGAGATCAACATTTCCTCCCACCCTGAGGTGGGTCACTAAGAAAAGTGGAAGGGATCTGGCCAGGAGACACCCAGAGTTCCCAAAGAGCCTGGATTACCTCACAGCCGTAGGAGGCTTCCTCAAAAGGTCTCTGGCTACAGAGATACCCAGATATCCATCCAGATATTCCAGATTCCAGGTGATTGCTTTACCCCAGACCAGCTTGTGACAGTTCCCCACAGCACTGCTGCCACTGTCCTGACCCTGAATCTGGGGTACAGGCATTTGAGGAGTTAGAAGAGAGTTTATTTGCTGATAAGACAACTTATTTTTAGAGGTCCTGCGCGTTTCCCCGAAGCCTTTGTTGCCAGAGAGATTTTTCTGGCCTAGAGGGACTCCTCAGCTGATGCCCAGTGATGTCCTGCCCTGGTTTAGACAATGACTTTCATGAGACACAACCAGGGTAGAAACTCTGCACTCAGACATGAAACCTTGTTATAAAATCACAGCACTGAAAAAAAGGATATTTGATGAACCCTGGGCATCCCTTCCCCCTGGCTGTCCCCTGCACTGCTGTGCCCTTTCATGCGGAGTTTTCCAGCCTGAGGGCAGCACAGTGATGTCCAGGAGCACACTCAGGTATGGAAATGCAAACATGGTGCTTGGGACACCCTGGCAGTGATTTGTAGGGATGATAATGCCAGAGAGGCAGGAGAGGGGCTGGAGCACTTCGGTGACTTTTTAAATCCGTGTTCAGCTACGCTGGTATTTAGAGGTGTGATAAATTTGGCTGAGCTGTTCTGCCAGGGCAGGGAAGGGATTCAGCACTTGGGAGCCATAAAGTGTCTGTGCTGAAGGACCTTGGGTCTGCTGCTGATCCCGTTCCTGAGGAGCAGAACTGGCTTCCTGCTGCACCTGCCTTCCTTTACTTCAGGAGCTGCAGCTATGAGACACACCAAAAGTTAAAAATCGAGTGGAAAACAAACTATATTTATGGCTCTATGGAGGGTCAGTGGTAGGAAAGCCCATCTTTGGAAAAAATCATCTGAGATGATTCCAAGATCATATAATCATGGAATGGTGTGGGTGGGAAGGGACCTGAAAGACCATCCAGTCCCACCCCATGTTGTGGGCAGGGACACCTCCCACTAGCCCAGGTTGCTCCAAGCCCCATCCAACCTGGCCTTGGACACTTCCAGGGATCCAGGGGCAACCACAGCTTCTCTGGGCAACCTGTGCCAGGGCCTCCCCACCCTCACAGCCAAGAATTCCTTCCTAAGATTGTCCAGAGCATTGCAATGTCCCGAGGTATTTTCACTGTTCCTGTATTTTTCTTGTTAAATATGCAGTTTATAATGTTTCTGTCTTAGTGCTTTACTGGGGACCATAAATACCCAATGAAAAGCACTTTCAGACTACCTGGGATGCTCTGCAAAGCCTGAGAGCAGCAACAGCACACAGGAACATCTGCATCCTGACAGCCTGTGAGTTTATCTGGGCAGAGCTGCTTCCATGTAGCGCTTCCAATTTAATTTCCACATTTTTCCAGAGAAGAAGAAAAATGTCTTATGTTTCCTGGGTGACTGGAGGAAGGCTTTACTGTGCCAGGCATCTCTAATCTCCCTGTGCAAGATTTCCTCAGCGGCAGACAGAGAGCAGCAGGCTGACTAGACAGGGAAAAGTGGGTAAGGACTGGAAATGATGTTTTAGAGAGATGTGAGGTTTCATCACCTTTGATAGAAATCACACGAGCTGCGAGTGTGAAAGCAATTGATGGGTTTGAGGCCTCGGTGAGCTCCAAACATCCCCAAATCCCTCTCCACTTCCAGAGAGCCACAAATCCCTCCTGGAGAAGTCCCAGGTGCTCTGTGCCGGTGGTGAGTTGGTGGGAGAGCGGCTGAGGGAAGCTGTGAGGTGGAGAGATTGGCAGCAGCGAGGGCAGCAGGAGTGTGACGGGAGCTGGGTGCCAAGGACAAGGAGCAGGTGGTGTGACAGTGCTGCAGAGTGAGGTGCTGCAAACCCCCAGCAATCAGCACCCACAGGCACAGGCACCGACCGAGCTCGAGACCTGCCTGTCAATACATGTGACATCCAGCGTGTGGCTGCTTCAAGAAATTCCAAGTGGATTGCCAAACTTTTCACCCTCGCAGGAGCCTTCCCAGCTCACAGCTGTCCCCTCCACAGCAGGAAGCTGCTTCCCTTTAGAGCCGAGTGAAGAGTGGAAGGCATTAAAAAAAAAAAAAATCATGAATATTAATTTGAATTCAGCTGAATTTCAATTAGGCTGTGTTCAGTCTCCACAAATATTTGAGCAGTGCTACTGCAAATAGGGCGAAAAAGCGTATCTGTAACTTTAACACACAAATATTCACAAAAGATAAATTCTGAGCTGCGTGCTCACAATTCACACCTGCTTCCCTTGAATTCTGCAGTCGTGTGCTGTTGTTTCCATGCCCTGGTTGGGTGGTAGGAGCCAGCAAAGGAAACAAATATTCCAATTTAATGGAGCCTGTTAGGTGTGGGGCAGAGCATTAAATCACAGCACGAGTTCTGGCGTGTGCAGGCTGGGGTGCCGAGGCAGGTGAGCCGCGCTCCCGGCAGGATGAGCTGCTCCATCTTCCTGACCATGGAACAGCCTGCCAGCCTGAACAGGGCAAGGTCACAGGGCAGGAACGGGCTGGATCCAACAGTGATGAAACTCATGGATGGGGCTGCAAGGGCTGGGAGGAGCCGGCAGCAGGAAACAACACTCGGGAACATTGAGGTCATTGAGAGAGACAAAACACCCAACCCGCTGTATCCCAGCACTGAGCATTCCAGTGCCATGGATTTCAGGCATCAGGATCATCACAGAATCACAGAGTGCTTTGGGTGGGAAGGGACCTTAGATTTCATCTCATTCCACCCCCTGCCATGGGCAGGGACACCTTCCACCAGCCCAGGTTGCTCCAAGCCCCATCCAACCTGGCCTTGGACACTTCCAGGGATCCAGGGGCAGACACAGCTTCTCTGGGCAACCTGTGCCAGGGCCTCCCCACCCTCACAGCGAAGAATTCCTTCCCAATATCCCATCTAACCCTGCCTTCTGTCAGTGGGAAGCCATTCCCCCTTGTCCTGTCCCTCCAGGCCCTTGTAAATACTCTCTCTCCATCTTTCCTGTCGGCTCTTTCAGGAACTGAAAAACTGCAATTAGGTCACCCCAGAGCCTTCTCTTCTCTAGGCTGAACACTTCCAGTTCTCTCAGCCTTTTGTTGCAGTAGGTCCAGGTGATTTTCCTGGTCCAGTGTTTCCTGGCTGCACACTCCCGTGGCAAATCTCCTGCATGAAACCAAAAGTGGGTTGAGCACCATCAACCAGAAGGTCAAAGCCACTTTGTGAGGAGCAGAGTCTGGTCAGGACCTAGGGATGGGGAAATCCTACCCACTGAGCAATGAGAACATTCCCAAGGGAAGGGTGTCCCAGTAACAGGAACAGGTCCCAGGTGGGCTTGGAGGCCTCACACTGCACAGGTGTTGGAAATTTGGAAGGATTTCAGAAGAAAAAAGAGGAAGAAAAGAGGGCAAAGAGTCTTGGTGGTTGGAGGGGTGAGGACATGGAAAAGACACCCAAGGATTGGGTATGTCAATGCCATGGGGGTCGGGGAACTCATCAGCAGTGCAGAGGGCTGGACTGAAGAACAACGACTGGAAGGATCATGAGTATGAAGCTGAAGAAGGAAAGGTGGAAAGAAACTGGTGACCCACCACAACACTGATTATTTTGGCACCATGACCCGTCCCAGCCAAGCAGGAGGTAGGCAAACAATAAATCCTATAAGTCTGCTGTAAAGGGGGTTGTTTGACTCCCAACTGCTCCCCTGTATCAGTGGCTCTTCCCTGCCACTGATCACACCCCACTGACCTACAAATCTTGGAGCAAGCAGGGATTGTGGCAGGAGGATTTCCCTGCCGGGTGGGAAAACCCTTTCCTTTGGGATCTGACCGTGGCACTGCCTACAGAGAGGGAAGTATATTTTCCCTAACTTTAGAGGTTTTTGCTGTGCCCTACTCAACTCTTCAGGCTGTTTTTAGGGAAGGCTGGAGAGAAATGGGCACTTCCCAGCGTGGCTGGTTTGTTCAGTCCCAGGGTTGATATTTCAAATGAGTTGCACCCCACGTTTCATTGCCTTTTCCCCAGCTGTGAAAGGAGACCAGAAGGGTTGCTCAAGTGTAAACATCTCTAATGCTTAGAAATCCCCCTCTGTGTCCTTCACCTACCTCTTTTTCCTGTGAATAAGTGCTTTTTCTGTACGCTGGTCAAGCTTTTGGGGGGAGAGTGATATTCAAACAACAGGCAGCTGCCCGGCTGACTCCCTTTGTGAAGCCGGGGAACTGATTGATTGTTCGGTTTCTTGAGAACCTGATGTTGTTTCTGCCTTTTCACTGGGTGGCTGAAACGTTTAGGCAGCAGAAAGGAACAATAGCAGCAGAAAATAAAGAGGGGAGAATGGTGAGAAATTAAGTCTATCCAACAGATGATTAATAGCGCATTTCCTGAGACAAACAATGCCCGTGGGGGCTGGGATTTGGGGAGGTTTGGAGGCTGGGGATGCTTTTACTGACTCCTTAAATAAAATAAATAATGGGTGTGGGGGATCCCCTTCACGGCACATTGAATGTGGGGCCCCGACTCACAGGAGCAGTCTGGGAGACTCGGTGAAGAGTTTTGAGATGCCCATTAAAGGACAAAACTAAGAGAGACAGGAGTGTGGAAAAGCGTTCTGTGCGAGGGGCTTCGCACTTCCAGAGTGGTTGTCCTGTTCCTGCAGCCTTACACCTATGCCTGGCACGTCCTTCCATCCTCTCACTCTTCTTCCTCCCCTTTTCCAGCAGTGCTCGGGGTGGGTTCTGTCATTTCTGTCACACAGTCTGATGTTACTCACGGAATTCGTTTCCATCCCCCCCGGTAGACTTGGAAGAAAAAAAATTTGCAATAAGTCAAAGAAATTAAATTTTAAGCCGGCTGTCGAAGGATAATGAATCTGAAATATGTGATCTTTGGCAAAATTATATTCTTTCAAATGCTGAGATTCGGGGAACGCTATCTCATAAGGGAGGTACACAAAAAGCTGCAATCAAAATGACCTATACAAAACATAAAGAAGAGTTAATAGGATTGCTCTGAATTCTAAAGGGGGTGGTGCAGAACAGCACAAGTGGGCCTTGCAGTGGGGCATTTATAATCTCCAATTCCATTAACAAATTTTAATATAGTCTTTGAGGGTAGAAAGTGGTCGTTAATAAAACTTTAAATTAAAGCATGTTCGCTGTCGGATTAGATCATTAAAATTGCAGGGTACTGGCTCTGCAGGAGAGACAGCAGAGCTAAACCCACATTGTCCAGACCATGAAATCATTCCAAAGCAAACAGGAAAAAAAAGGAATAAAACAATTTTATATGTGTGAATGATGAGTCTATATCATGTTTAATGAAGAGAAAAATGTAATCATATTTCATCAGCTCTCAGTGTAATTAGCGTTTCTGAGCATCAGGGATGAGACATGGAGGGAGAAGTCTGTGCATGGTCATTCAGAGGGACAACAGGGCCAGTGCAGCTTTTAGACTGGCGAAGATCATTGCCATGGGTCAGGAAAAGGGGTGTATTTTGCTCCTGCAGTCCACGGATAGCACCAGGTCTGAAAAGTTCTGGAGAAGCCACGTTACTCCATGAGAGAGTTTCCTCAGCTGAAAGGCAGCTTTGATTTGTTGAAATGGTTGTTCCTGGGGATCTGGGTGGCTGCAGGATAAACACACTTCTCTTGGCAATACTTCCTCTCAGAAGATTGAGGAATCATCCTGTGAGGGGGTCCTGGAAAGCAGAATTGATGGCTGCAATATTACTTGAGGCTGTACAGCAAATATCTTCGAGGACAGAGATATATTTATAGGAAACCTATTGCTTCTATTTATATTTTGCATCTCATGCAAGACTAAAGAGAACTGGGCTCCTTCTGCTGTGCCTGACACTGAGGAAAAACCAAACAGTTTTTTCCCAAAAGATGTGACTGGGAAAGGTTGCTCAGAGAAGCTGTGGCTGCCCCATCCCTGGAAGTGTCCAAGGCCAGGTTTGATGGGGCTTGGAGCAACCTGGACTAGTGGAAGGTGTCCCTGCCCATGGCAGGGGGTGGGAATGGATGGACTTTAAGGTCCCTTCCAACCCAAACCAGTCTGTGATTCTGGGACTAAAGGTATTGAGGGTGCCTGAGAGCACAAGGGTTCCTGCCTGGCTGATGTTCCCTGTCATCTCCCCAAAAAAGGACGTTATTCTAGATGAGGGGACCCTAATAGATCCCCCTTCTCCCTGCTGTGGTGCTGGAGGTCAGGGCTTGGGGCAGGAGAATACAGAGCCAGCACTGCAAGGAGCACATCTGTCTGTCTGTCCCTGTCCCATCACCTTTAGTTTCACATAGAAGCAGGGTAAGAAGTAGAGCTTGGCTGACATAAAACCCATGTTCCACCAGACATCAAAAAACTTTCCAGTATCTTCTTCACCATTTCACAGCTGGAGAAACAGAGAAACCACAGGGCAGAGCACGGAAACGCTCTGGATATGGACAAACACACGTCTTTACAAACTGCACTTCTCAAGCCAACCAGTTCTGTGCCTCCATCACCAGCCTGGAAGTATTTCAGGTGTGTGTTATGTGAACTAGCACATGTGGGAGGCACTGGGGTTTCCATGTGTTGGGACGGGAGCAGGGAGTGGACCAACAGCTCAGGATGGATGACAGGCAGTGATGTTTGGAGGGATGGAGCTACAGAGCCACTCTGGGCTCACGCGAGGCAGGAGCCGAGGAAAAGCACGTTCAGGTTCCCAGCAAACAGCAGCACATCCATCCCTTGAACTGCAGCTCCCAGCTCTTCAGAGGAGTTGCTTGTGAACACATTTGCCTCCCTATGAATTATTCATCCTCTTAAATGATTGGGCAGATGATTTCTGCGAGCGCCCGTGGCCTATTGGGAGGTTTTTGCTTGTACAAACAGCCGTGCTGGATGTGTCCGACTGGAGCACACACAGCCTTACATGAGCACTTGTGACATTTTCCCTTCCTTCAAGCTTTTAAGTAAACAAAGTGTGGCCGCCTGAAAGCCTTCCTTGGTGTCAGCACCAATCTGGGCCCGTATGAAAAATGAATCCTTGGATTTAGCCCATGCAAAACATGCCTTTGATGTGGAACCTCACCGGTGAGCGCTTCCCTCACATGCAATCTTCTTTCTTCTTGAAACAGGCTTTGCTGCAGAATGTGAGTTTGAGCTTTATTTTGCTCTGGTGGATGGTGTCTCTCCGGAAAAAAACAGGAAGAAAGGAAAGAATTAAACACTTACCGGAGAGCAAGACATAGGGGAGATGAGGGATATCTGGGCATCCCAAAAAAACCCTTTGGAATTCGGTTCTGCCTCCAGAGATGGGGCAGCAAAGGTGGCCTCTTGTTGTGCCTCCTTTCAGTGTTTGGCTCTGCACACTTTCATCTGTTCCTTGGAGTTTTTGTTCGCTCCTGTGGCACGTTTGTGTTTGAATAATTCTGGTCTTTGTATATAAAAAAAAAAAATGTTATTTTTTTCTCTTTGCCTTGTGTGCAGGAGAAAAGTAAAGATTTCCCTTGCTGTGCTCCTCAGCTGCCTCCTCCCACATTGGATTAGTTTGGAAGTTGAAGCAGATTCTGCAGTGTTTCTGCTCTGCTTTGGGTGCCAAATGCACAAGAGCATTTGAGCTGCACTCTCTGGGTCTGAGGATCCCTCATTTTAGGCAGTGACCAGAAGGTGGGTTTGTACAATGATTTGGGTTGGAAGGATCTGAAAGATCACCCAGCTCCACTCCCTGCCATGGGCAGGGACACCTTCCACTAGCCCAGGCTGCTCCAACCTGGCCTTGGACACTTCCAGGGATCCAGGGGCAGCCACAGCTTCTCTGGGCAACCTGTGCCAGGGCCTCCCCATCCTCACAGCCAAGAATTTCTTCCCAGTATCCCATCTAACCCTGCCCTCTGGCAGAGGGAAGCCATTCCCCCTTTTCCTGTCCCTCCAGGCCCCTGTCTCAAGTACCTCTCCAGATCTCTTGGAGCCCCTTTAAGTACTGGAAGATGTTAAAAGGTTTTGCTTCATCATTTTAAATCAGCTTCCTTGTATTTTCATTCCTTATTGCAATGCCAGAAGGAGTGAGTTACCAGCTCCAATTCTCATTCTCCAAGCACAGGGGACAGACTCCCACAGCCCATCCGAGCTGGAAAACCTCAGCCTGTTCAGTCTCTCAGCATCAGGAACACCCCTGGGTCAACCTGTTCACTTGTTATTTTCTTTGCCTCGTGTGTCCTTTATGAGATGCAGGATCAGCCACACACTCAGGATTCAAACCAAAGATGCTGGGTCTGGTGACAGTTCCTGCACAGTCACCTGTGTCTCAAGGGGTGTCTGAAATCCTCTTTGCTTTTTGACCAGGGCACCTTCCACTGGGCTCTATGAATCCTTTGATGAGCATTGGTAGCTAATTCAGAGCTAATCATAGTCTGTTTAAACTTGATTGCCACTCTGGATTCTTTTCACCTTCACTGACATTACCTTGTATGTATTTACACTGAATTTCATCTTCTGTCTTATTGTCAGTAACTCAGTCTCAGAAGATCCTCCAGAGCTTTTCACTGTCAGTGTTAGATTTCATGATCCTGAATAATTTTGTCGCACAGGCAAACACTGTCACTTCATTATTCACCACTTTTCCAGATCATTGATGAGTGTTACACAGCACAGATCCCAGGACAGGCCTCCAGGGGACCCCGGGGCTGGTTTTTGGCCAACACAAACACCAATCAGACATCCTTCCCTTGGTCTCCTGTTTTTAACCACTTTTAAGTCTGTGCAGGGGCTCCCTCTCACACTCCATAACATCACAATGTCTCCAAGTGCCTCTTGTAAGAGACTCCGAATGTAATTTTGGGGAAATGCAATTTAACTATGGCAGCCAACTAAGCCTTGCCTGGACCAGTGTTGACACCTTCAAAGAAAGATAATGGATTTATGAGGTAGGACTTCCCCCGGAGAAACCACGTTGTCTCTTCCCCAGTATATCCAGATGTAGCTCTGCTCCCGCTGATTCCGTGCTACGTTACAGTTCCTTCCCGTTTGCCTGTCACAAAAACCACCCTCCCCTCTCTCCAAAACCACCCTCCCCTCTTTCCAGCTCCTCCTGCCCTTTTTAGAGAAAACCAATGTCGTATTTGCTGCCTCCCACCCCACTTAGTCCCACATCAGAGGAGAGGGGAGGGAAGCTGGGACAGGGGGGGAGATTTTATCTCGTGGCCTCCTGAGAACAGAGCAGCCCATCAGCCAGGTCGTGCCAGTGAAGAAATGCAGTTTGTCAAACCCAACACAGGCACAGATTTGCACCTTCACATCCACCTGAGCAGGTCAAGACGCAGCAAGGGCAAGAACAAGATCAGTTTAAAGCAACCAGACTTGGGAAGAGGTGTAAGAGAAGTGCACTGACACCTTCAAGGGCACCAACTCTTTCAAACTTGACCTTTTGCCCTGATCAAGACAAGTCTACAGCTGCTCATGTGGGTGGTCTCACCACTTACCAAGCAGGATTTATGAAGAACTGTGCCCAAGAAGCTGCAGAAGGTCCTTAAGGGAGCTTTTTGCCCAGAACATGCCACTGTGGATTATTTTATTGGTATCCCAACATCGGTTTCTTCTCCCAAGTAACGAACAATAGGACAAGAGGGATTGGACTCAAGTTGCACCAGGAGAAGTGTAGGTTGGATGTTGGGGAAAAATCTTCACGGAGGGGGTGGTCAGGCACTGGCACAGGCTGCCCAGGGCAGAGCTGGAGTCACCATCCCTGGGGGTGTTCAAGGGATGCGTAGATGTGGCACCTGGGGACATGGTTTAGTGGTGGCCTTGGCAGTGCTGGGGGAATCTTAGAATCATAGAAGGGCCTGGACTGGAAAGGACCTTAAAGACCATTCAGTTCTACCCCCTACCATGGACACCTTCCACCAACCCAGGTTGCTCCAAGCCCTGTCCAACCTGGCCTTGGACATTTCCAGGGATGGGGCAGGCACAGCTTGTCTGGGCAACCTGAGCCAGGGCCTCCCCACCCTCCCAGGGAAGAATTTCTTCCAAACTTCAAACCTAACTCTACCCTCTGTCAGATTGAACCCATTCCCCCTTGTCCTGTCACTCCAGGCCCTTGTAAATAATCTGTCTCCACCTTTTTTTTTGTAGGTTCCCTTCAGGTACTGAAAGGCTGTAATTAGGTCATTAATTAATTAATGGTTGGGACTTGATGAATTCAGAGGTCTTTACCAACCCAAATGATTCAATATTTTCCCCTTGCTGCCAACAGGTTTGAATAAAGATGATCCAGACCCCTGATCCTTCTATTCTGGAGTCCTGTGTTCAGTGGTTGTCACGACTCTGGTGACCTCCCTCGTGTGAGGAGGTCTTCTCCCCCTCAGCAGCTCTTGTGCAATGTCAGAGGTCCTTAGACTAAGACAAGGTGCCCTGGACTTCTGGCCTGGGTGAGGGGAGGGTCATGTAGGTGCTCCTGACCTCAGGGCTGCTCAGTGTCCCCGGGAATTCTGCTCCTGAAGCCCATGGCACCCACCCTGGGCTGGCTCCTCACACACCCTGGGCACAACCTGAAACACTCCTTTGAGCAGGACTTTGAAGGTTTTGGTACAAGGTAAGTGAGATCTGGCCTGCTCCCTGCAACCTGCCTCTGGATCTGTCCTGAGCTCCTGCAGTGGACACACCACGGCACAGAAGAAGACCTTGATCACTCTTCCTGGGGATGGGAAGACCGGGATTGTCTGGCCTCAGGACCTGCAGCGCTGGTGGAAGCAGCACTGGAATCACCCTGACAGAAGAGGGGCCCCTCCTAAATGTCCCTACCACATCCACAGCAGGTGTGACAGCCTCAGTGGCTCCAGCCACAGTGACCTTCTCCAGCAATGTTTCCCCATCCCAAACCTCCTTTCAGATCACCCTTGGAACATTTTCCAGTTTTTTCAGCCGTGTCTGTCCCCATAGGTTGTCAGACCCCTTACATAACCCCTGTCAGCAGCACCACTGCTCTCAGCTCAGCTGACCCATTAGCTGACCAAGGTTAATTACTTGTGGTTTTTTCTCCCAAAGCCACCAGTCTCTAAGTAATGTCAAGTTAAAGTGACATGAGCAGTGACCGATGGAGCTCCCCACTCTCACTCCAGGTCTGCTTTCCCTCTGATGTCTGTTCCAAACTCCTGCTCTTTTCCTTTTCCTCAAGCTCCAGGGGAATTCACATTTTCCTTTCTTCCTTTATATTTTTTTTTTTTTTTTTTAGGCTTGGATACCTTCCCTGGAGTTCTCTCTCTTTACTGGGGAGGCCACCAGCCCAGGTTGCTCCAAGCCCTGTCCAACCTGGCCTTGAACACTCCCAGGGATCCAGGGGCAGCCACAGCTTCTCTGGGCAACCTGTGCCAGGGCCTCCCCACCCTCGCGGGGAAGGATTTCTTCCTAACATCTAATCTAAACCCACTCCAGAAGAAACTGTGCCTTGTCCCAGCCTGATATTCCCTAAACAACGAGGCTGGTGCATTAAGCACTGTTTTTTCCTGGTGCTGTTGTGTTTCTGTCTCTCTGCACTGAGGTTCCTGCCCGGCTGCTGCCCCCACACTGAGCACCCCAGCCACGAGAAGAACCATTTGCCAGCAGCAGCCTCTTCCCAGACAAAGCACAGCAGCTGCAGAGACTGCTGTGAGTTTGCAGTGACTGTCATTGTCTGTTTTGTAATTCTGGGTCACTGCAAGTGGTTTCTAAATTGATTTGTCCCCAAACAAGCATCATTGCCCAATTCAGAGAAGCCCTGCTCTCCTCTGTGCCTCTTAGGCAAGTGTAGCTCTCTACCACGCCGATGTTGAATTGTGTAATTTTTGTCCAGCTTCTTTTTGCTCCAGGTTACACAGTTTGGGATCTGTTTTGAGAGGTGGAGATTGCTCACATACCAAGGGAAAAGAGCTGCCTGCCTTTAGCATGCCTGTCCTGGCTGTCGCTGGCTTAGAGACTCTCCCGCGCTGGTTTGACTTTAAGTGCTACATTAATAAATCAGCAAGAGCAGCCCCGTTGGGGAGGAATGCTGATCATGCCCCCTGTGTGCCCAGAGATACTGACTCCTGGGCTTAACCACCCAGCTGTCCCAGGGGGCTGTGAGATGCCACACTTGCCCTCTGCTCAGCAGATGCTGAAGACATCGAGCTGGCAGGACCGGCCGCGGATCCCGCTCCTCTCTGCTCCACACTGGCTTGAGCATCCAGAGCTTCGAGTTATTACAACTCCCGAGGCAGCCTCGGAATGTAAAATAGGTGCCACGGCTCCTTCTTGGAATAAAACAGATAAAAAATCGATGCATTTGAAAGAGAAATAAAAAATAATGTCTGGTAGCGCTAATACTCCTCCACGCGCGACTGCCAGCGCTGAGCCTCTCCTGGCAACCCTGATGAAGAAAAACATCTTACTCGAGAGGGAGATGGAAGACCTAGAAAATACATCTCAAAAGGTGACCTCTGGGTGATAAGCATAATTACTGATGCTCCCGTGGAGCTTTATGGATGTGACTTAAAGCAGAAAAATAAGGACCTGGCGTGGGCTCACAAATTCAGATCCACCCCGGGAAGATGCAAAGGCTCTTGGCTGCCGGTGGAAGGTGTGAATCTGTGTTAGCTCAGGTGTCACGCTGGCTCTGCTCCTCTCTTGAAAGACCTACTCGGTGAGTTTTTCCCATTGATTTTACTGCAAACAAGATCAATTGTCTCTTTGGGCTCCTGTGTGGGAATGAGATTATGTTGAATATTAATTTGCCTTGCAATGGGCCCTGACTGTAATTTTCTATCAGCAAAGGAGAATTCATGTATTTCCATAAATTCAGATACTTCCATCTATTCATTCCACATATTCATAGACATTATCTCAATTCCCAGCTCTAGTTCAAACAAAAGTTAGTTCCTTTTACAAATAAATTATTTTTCACTGTTGATGATATTTCTAATTTTTGTAGGCAAATTTATACATTTGAACAAAGGAGACAAAAAGTATCTTTGATGTAGCAAAGCCTTTCTGAGAGCCGTGAGTAAATTAAAAGAGAAAAGATAGTCTGGAAAATTTAAGGAATGGATGGGAATGATTCCAAGTTACCTTGTACTTAATTGAAGTTCTCAGAAATGTTCTTTTCTTGTTTTCTATATTGGAACTGTTCCTTGAAGTACGTCTGAATGCCTCTTCAAACTGGCATTTAATCTTTGACTGCATATATTTATTTTTCCCTCGTAGAAATGGAAGGCAATTATGGAATTTCTTCCTTAGCGTCTCTTCACCTTGGCCGCTAATTTCTGGGGAATGTTGCCGGGAGATACGGCAGCACCACATTGTTCAGAACGGGATTTTCCCCAATTTCTGCCACTGCCTTTTTGTGACAGTCTCAAGCCAATACAAGTCTCTGCTTCGCTGCTCTCAAATTATCCTACACGAGGATTTCCTTGGACGTCTTCACTTCGGCTAAGGAAGTGAAGGAAAATAGAAATCTGGCTGATTTCCCCGGATTTCTGGATGTTCCACAGCTTGGAGGGGGCACAGGTCTGGAAACCCAAAGGGTGTTCCTGTAGAGCTGGTGCCTTTGGGAGCACAGGAAGGTGCACTGGGCTCCTTTGGTGGCATCACGGGGTACACACCCCCTCTGCCTCCAGCCCAGCCTCCCTGGGGGAATGTGGAGAATAACAAGAGGTGGCATTTGACCTTCTTTTTTCATGTTTTGGTGACTCTGAATGCCTTAAGGTGCCCAGGTCCTGCCCAGAGTGGCAGCTGTGTTCACTGGGGGTGGTGGAGCTGTGGTGCTGGAGCGAGGCAGAACACATGATCTGGCAACATCATGAATGTTTTCATTCCCTGAAAGCCATTTGGCCACTTCTGCTCTCTGAACTGAGTTAGCAGGAGCAGCACCCAGGTTTCATGAAGGTATGACCAGAACTTCTGATGGTGGGCCCTGAAAGCACCTTAAAAGGTGATGAATCCAAGCACAGAACACCCTGTTTGACATGGGGAACATCACTCTCATTGAAATACACTCCTTAAAACTCAGCCCTAAGACACTCAGCCCTCCTCAGCTGTGGCTGGGCAGGGTGGATTTGCCACCCTCTGTCCTGCTGGAGCATCCCCAGCTCCTTGTTTCCCTTCCAGACCTGCTCCTCCCCAGCAGGAGCCCCAGCAGCAGCAGCCCTGCTTCAAGCCCTGTACAATTTACTAATGGCAAACGTGCTTGTCACAGAACCTCAGAGTGGTTCAGGGTGGAAGGGACCACAGTGGCTCATCTGGTCCCACCTCCCTGCCCATCAGGGCCATCCCAGAGCACATGGCACAGGATTGTGTCCAGATAGTTCTGGAATATCCCCAGTGAGGAGACTCCACACCCTCTCTGCTCTCTCTCCAGGGCTGGGTCACTGCCCAGCAAAGAAGTTCTTCCTCCTGTCCAGCTGCAACTTCCCGGGCATCAGTTCCTGCCCGTTCCTCTTGGGCCATTGCTGGGCCCCCCGAGCAGAGCCTGCTCCAGCCTCTGCCCCCTCCCTGCAGCCCCTGACACACCCTGGGGAGGGCCCCTCTCAGGCTCTGCTCTGGAGGCTGAACAGCCCCAGCTCCCTCAGCCTTTGCTGCTCCCAGAGCTGCTCCATCCCTTGGGCATCTCGGCAGCCTGCGCTGGCCCCGCTGCAGGAGCTCCCTGGCCCTGCTGTGCTGAGGAGCCCGAGCTGGGCCCAGCCCTGCAGATGTGCCTGCCCAGGGCTGGGCAGAGGGGCAGGATCCCCTCCCTGCCCTGCTCCAAGGCTCTTCCTAATCACAGGATCATTAAATTTGGGAAAGACCTCCAAGATCTTCAAGTCCAACCTTTGACCAAATATCCCCATGGCAATTAAACCTTATCACAAAGTGTCACATGTACTCATTTCTTGAACACCTCCAGGGATGGTGACTCCACCACCTCCCTGGACAGCCTGTTCCAACACTTAACCACTCTTTCAGTGAAGCAATTTTTCCTAATAGCCAACCTGAACCTCCCCTGGTGTTCCAGGCTGCAGGCACAGCATCTCTGTGTGCAATTATTGCCCACATTTGATATGTTGGATTAAACTGCTTGAACCAGGGATGTGCCAGACCTGGATGGAGCCACTTGTTCTGCCTGTGCTACACTAATCATAGCAGTAGAAGTAATAATACTAAAGACAATGTTGTCCTGGGTGGGATATTAAAATCCACAGCTCCCAGAGGAATCTTAAAAGGCCCCATAATTGAGTCAGCACAGACTTCAGACCTGCTGCGAGTGAGAGATGCCAGAAGAAAAGGCACAGGCAGTGGGACTTCAGCGCTGGCACTCAAGGAGCCAAGGTTTACAAAACTTCCATGCAAAATGGAATAGCAGGAGGTGACTTGGAATTTCTTAAGACTTGAAGGAAAAGAATAACGGGCAAAAGAAGCTGTGGAGGGTAATGGGACAGCCAGGGGCGTGCAGGACAAAAAAGGGACGTTCTGCCAAAGTATCCCAAAGAAAAGCACTGTAATAGAGCAGGGAGGGGTGTGGAACCAATGTCAGCTCAAAGTCGTTGGGGGACTCCATTCCAAAGGGGTAAAATGGAGCAAGCAGGAAAAGACCGATTTCTTTAAGAAACAAAGCATTCTTCATAAACAGTACACAAATGAATGTGTGAAAAATTAAATTTGGATGAAGAAGAGGTGTGAGTAGCAGGGAAGAGAATTAGCAGTGATTTATTGCCACGCTGGCAATTCCCCGGGGAAAGATACGTGCAATGGAGGGGAATAAAACACTGGGAAAAGTCAAGTGTGGGTATTAAAATGTATATGGAGAAAGAAACATGATTTTAGCAACTCTCATAAGTTAGGATGACCTTAGCCACTAGTAAAATAACAGCAAGAGAGAAAAACCCTCTATCTCCACACAGCTAAGAGATAATGGAGCAAGAAGCAATAAACAATGTAATTTAAAAAGAAAAATCACCACAGAGTGACTGTCTTCAAATATAACAATTAAAATAGATGATTTCATCAAAATATGCCTAATACTTCTACACAGGAATGGTGTTATTTTCCAGGCAGTTCTCCTGAGCCCAGGATAACTTTCTGCAGCTGGAAAAGATGTTTGCATCTGTAAATGTTTGTGGGATCAGAGGACTTGTAGGTCATGGGAATGCAGCTCCCGGGATGCGAAACGTGAGTCCAGAGCTCCAGCCTCGGTTTGTGGTGCCATGGTGGGTTGGGGGGAGAGGAGCTCTCACTTATTTAAATTCCCTGAGAGATGCTCAAAAGAGAAGGAAAAATTATAACCATCTGTGTGCATCTAAATAATATAAACAGGGAAAAGGGGGGATCGTTGGGTTGGCACCAGGAGATGGAATTTGCGGCGCCGTGATGGGAAACATTAAAAAACCCGCGTGTCAGCAGGGAAAGGTAAATCTGAGAGAGCAGCAAGAGCTTCCCCCAGCAGCTGGGGTAGGGCTGCATCAGGCCACGCTGGCACTGCAGCCTGGAGACACCGAAAACTCGGTTAAACAAATCATTAGGAAACATTGAGCGGGATTCATTAGGAAATATGGAGTGGGATCCGCTCTTATTCTGGCAAAGCGAGCGGCTGTGAGAACCTAATTAGTTATTTCAATCAAGCTCCCCAGAGTCAGTCGTGTCTGCATTTGCCTTTCTGACTCTGCAACCAGTTTCTTTCCCCGATTTTGGGTCAGCTGGGTGAGGGGGGAGCCCCGGGGGGCTGCGGCAGCACCGGCACGTGGAGGGTGCAGGGCAGCGGTGCCACAGAGCCTCGGGGGCAGAGAGTAATGAGGAAAGAGGAGAAAGCAGAGATGACAGCAGTGGCGTGAAAAGGAGGGCAGGGAGAGGTTTCTGAAGGAATAAAGGATACCTGGTGCAGATTCCTGCAGCTTTTCCACATGAACACCCTCTGTGCAACCCCTTTTCCAGCCTCTGTGTCCCACTGCTCTGGTCTCCGTCACCTCTGGGCTCACGTGCTCTTATTTCCAGTTGCGTGCATGCAGAAAGGGTGGAAAATCCCACCCTGGCCATGCTCAAGCATTCACTGAGCTGCCTGACATGAGCTACACAAGGCCCTGAACTGCTCTGGTTCGTGTGGGAGGGTCAGACTCGGCACTTGGAAGACCTGAAACAGCCCAGGAGTCTCCTGCTCCCTGCAGAGAACACAGCCCAGGGCAATGAGATCCCAGAAACTGCTGGACAGTCACATCTCTAATGGTGCCACCGATTTTCCCTCACAACTGAAGCAATTTTGCAATTTTTTGAGTGCCATTTCAGTCACTCACTCACCCAGGACACGGGCCTGTGGATTTTAAACCAGCTCCTGCAGATACACAGGCACACGACCACCTTTCTGTTGTGTGTGACATGGAGCACAGAACAGATGGGTGGGCTTAGGCCAGGTTTATGCTGTCTGTGGGAGGACAGGTGACATTGTGACCTGCCACTTTCTGGTCTGCACATCAATATTTTCTGGTACAAGCCAGCACTTAGTTTACACTGACCTGCTGTTTGTCATGTGTGATCATGGCCATTCGGATCCAAAAACCC
>NW_016690358.1:1416502-1462010 GCF_001604755.1 Lepidothrix coronata
TGTCCAAGGAAGGCCTGGCCGTGGCACTGAGTGCTCTGGGCTGGGGGACAAGGTGGGCATGGGGCACAGGGGGGGGACTTGATCGTCTTGACCTCAATTATCCTGTGATTCTATGATCTTTATCCATATGGAAAAGGAGGAATGGGCCAGCATAGTCTTTATCAGGGTAGTAACATCCCATCTCTGAGTTGGAGGGAGCATCCCACCGTGTTGGACACCGTGGAGACACCACGTGTCCAACAGCAGCCAAAACGGTCTCAGCAGGGTGACACTGTCCCATCCAAGCAAATACAGAGCCAGGATTGTCTTTCCACAGGGAAAAGCCAGCCAGGGCAGCCTGAGGGAGGTGCTGCCTCGCAGATGTGACCTGATCCAGCTCCAGTTTTACCTGTGGCTTTGCAGGTGGACTTGGCTGTGTGGGATGTTTGTGCAGCCATCAGAGGGGCTGTGGAGAAAAGCAGAGGGCAGGGGAGATCTCAGCCTGGCTGGAGACCTGCCTGAGCCCACACTGGCAGCAGGACAAGCCACGTGCCCCCCGTGTTTGCTAAAGGAGAGGCAGGAAGGCACTCGGCTGGTTTGTTCTGGCGCTTGATTATTTTGAATATAATTGAATCTAATATTTTGCATACAGTTGATTATTGTATTGATTGGCTCTGCTGCCATGCCCACAACGAGGGAGAGAGCAGCACAAGTCCCTGTTTTTCCATGCAAAACATGCATCTGGACCAGCACATCCTTTGAGCCTCTTCCTGGAGCTCCATCAGGAGCAGTTTGTGATGTGATGATGGATGATATGACTGAGCAAGGCACGGGAGGTTTGAAGCCCACAGCTCTTTAGCACCCAGTGAGGGTTTTGGAGCTGTTTGGGCTGTGCTGAGCTCTCCCCATGTGGTGGGAAAGTTCTCCACGGGCAGTCTCGGGTGGTCCTGCCATGGCAGCTCTGGAGCTCTGGGGATGGTGGGTTTGCAGCTCACAGGGTGGTCCCAGCAGCCTGTCCCATCCCATGTTTCCATCCTGGATTCTGTCTCCACCCATCCCAAAAGGGCCACACAACCCAGACACCCTTTTCCCAATAACACTAAATATATATATATATTATTGTCAGCACAATAATAATACAATACAAAGAAGAAAAAAAACTACCCTGTCCAAAACACGAACTTTTTGGGGGCTGCCAGGATTTTCCCAGCTTTCTGCTCTGTGTACAGGCTCTGTGAGCAACGATAGGGAGCCCCACATGAGTCTTTGCCATCCCACCCCACACACATAGGATGGAAAAGGGATGTGTGGATCCCAGGGAGGATTCCACACCGTGTCCTGTGTCTCAGCACGGTCAGAGGGGTGCAAACACTTCTCTAGCCCAGCCCAGCAGTGTGGAGCTGGGTGGGGTGGCAGGGAGCAGCCAGGCACACAGGGAGTGCTGGGGGCTGGAGCCAGTCTCTGTAGATAGATTTCTTTTCTTAAATTATGCTTTAATTTCCTCTCCTTCTGCTACCAATGCCTGTGTTTTAATGAGCTCGCTCCCCTAGCATATCAAACAAGGCTGATCCCTGGTGCTCCCTGTTTGCAATTCCCAGTGGCTCCTAACCAAGAATTGTGCTGTTTAATTTTGCCAGTCTCCTAGTTTACACTGAAGCATTAAAAAAAAAACACAGGCAAAAGGACCATATTTCTCCCGGCCTATTGATAGAGCGTGATAGGTATTAAATTCTATAATTCTTTCACTGGCCTTTAAGCAGCCTTGGTGTTAATATTTAATGATGAAAGATGCTGGTAATCAGCCCTGTATCCCAAGTGTCTGGATGCTTTATGATCTTGCCTTTGGGAGCCTAATTGTGAACCCAGCCTGCCAGAGCTTCCCACCCCAACTTAATAAACTTTGCCATTCCTGCCCAGCACATCATCTGTCTCCGGGCAGGATCCAGCGCAGGGATGATCAGGTGGCACGAGGAGGAAGGATGGAGAAGAGCAGGGGGCTGAGGGTGGGCACGGGGGCTGTGGGGACAGGGGTGGGTGGTGACAGGCAGCACACAGGGAGAGCACAGCCCGGAGAGGGGCATGACCTGGTGATCTGGCACTGCTTTGGGGACAGGTGTCTGCACACAGAAACAGCACATAGAGCACTGGTCGTGTCCTCCCCAAACAACCAGACCTGGGGGCTCCACATTGGCACCCTCTGGCTGGTGGGATGCCTTCCTTCACCCCCTGCTCAGTGCTGGTGTCCCTCCCACCTCCCAGGCAGCCGCAGCTCCTGCCCCATCGCCCCTCAGGCGCTTCCTTCTGCGCTCCCAGCTCCGGCTCCTCCAGCTTCCCAGTGCAGCCTGTGCTTTGCTGGCTGCCATGGAGGTCTGCACGGCACAGGTGATGCTTCACTGGGTTGGAATGGCCTCAGGCAAAGGCAGCAGAGCCCTGTACCGAAGGAGAGCTGCTGTTAGTTGCTAATAGCACTTAGCACTGACACGCTGCACAGACACCGGCGTTCAGAGCCGTGTACAAACACGATCCCGGTAACTGCTGGCATGGGAGCAAGTGCTGTCATCCCGAGCCAGCTGTCGGGAAACTGAGGCAGGCACAGACTGTGCAGCTCAGGTAACCAAAGCAGACATTTGAAACAATAGGCAATGCTTTTGTAGGTCTGAGCAACCCTGAGAAACGACTCCGGGCCGAGGGATTTGGAAGCGACCAAGAGCACGTCAGCACTGGCCAGGCCAGGCACTGCAATTACTGCACAGTTTGGATCAGACATTACACCTGAAGAAATATTCAAGGTGGTTTTTGGTGGGCATTTTCATACACGTTTTGAAGTGCAGCGGACTGACACAAACCCGAGGGAACGGCTGGAGCTGTGTCAGGGCAGGCTCAGGGTGGATCTCAGCAAAAGGTTCTTCCCCCAGAGGCTGGTTGGGCACTGCCCAGGCTCCCCAGGGCAGTGGGCACAGCCCCAAGGCTGCCAGAGCTCCAGGAGGGTTTGGACAACTCTCTCAGGGACAGAGTGAGATTGTTGGGGTGTCCTGGGCAGGGCCAGGGGTTGGACTCCATGATCCTTGTGAGTCCCTTCCAGCTCAGGATATTCTGTGTTTCTATAATCACCCATCGACCATGGCCATGTCCCACTGTCACCACAGGTCACACTGCTCCCCTTCACACAGCCTGGGACTCTTCTGATGCCACCACTAGGCTGGCTGGTCCTCAACCCTACTGGTCCCATTGCAGCAGACCCTTCCCAACCCCTGAGAGCACTGTTGTGACAGCAGTGATGTATTTCACATGGAGATACTTTATTCCCATTTAAGAGATGCAATAACTTTTCTGGATAAGGCATAAACCTTACTTTGCTTTACATTTGTCTGCCTGGGGTTTCTATTGTGCATAATGAGATGAGTGAGTAACCTTGCAGGCTGATTTGTTATATGGCCATGGTGGAGCCTGGGAGCAAATCTTCCCTCCTGAGCATGACCCTGAGGAAAGCCTGTCAGGGAGATCAAAGAGAAATGTGGTCCTGGACCAAGGAAACATGACATTCATCAGTGGGGGGGTGTCAGATGTGGCAACTGCAGACACTTATCCAAGAGGAGCTTCACAAGGGCCAGGAGGTGCCAGTGGGATGGAGGTAGAGCTTCTCCTCTCCGGCTCCCCCAGGTCACTCAACATATCCCATTCACCTTCTTCCAGTGTTGTTTAATCTCACATTCTCTTTCAGACAGCCTCAGCAGAGTCCCAGCACCTGGAAATACAAAGTTCTGCCTCAAATTCAGTGGGTGTTTGCATTCTTTAATGAGGTTTTTATTGTGCCCTGACTGGCAGTGTTTTACTGCAGGAAGAAGAGCCTGGACTGCCTGCTGTTGGTGCCACAGAGCCCAGTGATCACACTGGGAGCAGACTGGCACCCCTGAGCTATGGCAGAAAGGCTCTTCATACTCCAGGGAGCCATGGAGCAGGACTGGGTGGTTGGAACTGGGAGCACTGGGAGGCCCCAGCAGGAGCAGAGCCCACAGAGCTGCTGTGACTGCACACCCCCAGGAAAGCTGCACCCCAGGTAACCCCAGCTGCCCCAGAGCAGGGGTCACCCCTCCAGAGCCCAGGGATTGGTTTGATGATGACAGCAGGCCTTTTATTGTCTGGTGTAGGGAGGTACCAGGACTCCTGGGCTCACCCAGAGGGGACCTGAGCAGAGCAGTCAACTTCCCACTGCTGGGATGGTCAGAGATGCTTTAATCCCTTGCTCCACTCCCCTGGTGAGACAGGCTGAGCTTGCCAGGGCAAGGACTTGAAGGACTTGGCATCTGGCTCCATTCCAGGGCTTCTTTCATGCAGCTTGTGTGAGACACAGCCCAACCAGAGCTTCTTCAAGGGTGGAAAACTGCTGTTGGGTGACACTCATTCCCTGCAGTGTCCTCAGGTCTGAGCACCTGCAGGGGCCAGAAGAATTATTTCCAAATGCTGGAGACCCACCAAATTCCTGCCTGGGCATCCAGGTTTGAATAAAAGGGTATTTGAATAAAATTTGAATAAAAGGGTATTTGAATAAAAGGGCAGAAACGCTGTGTGACAGAGCCAACTCTGGGATGGTGAGCTGTCCCTGCAGCTGGACATGAGCTCCCACCTCCTGCTTCCCAACAGAATGAGAAATGGGGAGCTGGAGAAGTGCTGGGAGAGCACCAAGCTGGAGGCTGAGCGGGGCAGATTTGCAGGCAGGGATGTGCAGGCAGAGCTTGCCTTGGAGGTGTCAGAGCTGGTGTAGCCCCAAGGCCGGGATGTGGCACAGTGTGATCTCACTGCACAGCCAGAGCCAAAGCTCTCCCTGTGCCAGATCTCAGCCCTGGTGCCTCTCATCTGAGGCCACCCGAAGCCTTAACCTTGGCCATCAGGTGCCCTTAGTGGGGTCCACATTCCAGCAGATTCCTCCATAGCTGGTGCCAGGTCACCACCTCCTGCAGGCACCTCCCTGACCCAGCCCTTGGCATCTTCTGGGCAATGGAGCTGGGGAAGGGGCTGGAGCAGCAGGAGCAGCTGAGGGAGTTGGGGGGGTTCAGCCTGGAGAAAAGGAGGCTCAGGGGGGACCTTCTGGCTCTGCAACCCCCTGACAGGAGGGGGGAGCCGGGGGGGGGTCGGGCTCTGTTCCCAGGGAACAAGGGACAGGAGGAGAGGGAACGGCCTCCAGCTGTGCCAGGGGAGGGTCAGGTTGGACATCAGGAGGAATTTCCCCATGGAAGGGGTGGTCAGGCACTGGCAGGGGCTGCCCAGGGAGGTGTTGGAGTGCCCACCCCTGGAGGTGTCCCAGGAAGGCCTGGCCGTGGCACTGAGTGCTCTGGGCTGGGGACAAGGTGGGGATGGGGCACAGGGTGGACTCTGTGATCCTGGAGGTCTTTTCCAACCCAAATAATTCCCTGATTCCATAAGTTTGGTCCAGGTGTGGTTGAGCATCCCACATGGGCCAAAGCATTTTTGTCCAATCCCACCCCAGAGGTGGTTTTGTCTCTCCATTCCCTCCCAGACTGTCCAGACCTTGGAGACCTTTACCAACCTCAATGATTCTGTGATTCTACCTGCCCATGACCATCACAAGGCCAAAACACGCCTTCCACCTTCTTCTTTTATCAATCAGCCTTTGCCACCAGGCCTCTCACCGTCATCCCCAACGTGGTGTCACCCACTATCAGCCACCACACACCCCTTCTCTGCCACCAGGACTTTCCCCAGCGCTGCCCTAACAAACACCACGTAAAAAAAAAACAACAAAAAAAACCAAAAAACATGGAAGGAATCAAATGTTACCAAAAACCTTTCAGTTCTCCCTGCTCTTTCTGACTCGAAATATCAAAGGCAAAATAAGATTTTCAGCGTGTGCAAGAAGGCACACGGTAAACAAAGTAATGAGTTTAGTGCCAGTGAGAATAACCCACACTATTACATCTCTCTTCCCAAAATGAGAGAATCCTTCTGATACAATTTACTGACATCATTAGCAGGGCTTCCGGCGCTGCTGTGGAGCCTCCCCCCCCTCCACTGCTTCGGATTTTTCAGCTCCCAGGCTTAAAATGTTATTGTTTTAATCTTTACATAGCAAGAACATTTTAGAATTGGGAGCGAGGTTTGTCTGGGGGGTTGCCTTGAAATGCTCAGATTCACCTAAAGGGATGTAGACGCCGAAGTATAACAATGACAAATTAACTTTCATCACTTGCAGCCATTTCAGGAAAATCTCCAGCTTGTGGGGGTTTTTATTTTTTATTTTTTTTCTTTGGTTACAAACTGCTTCCTGTACTTCCTGAGGGGAGCTGAGCTGCTCCAGCCATTTTGGGCAATGCTAAAGTGACCCAGTAACCTTTAGCTGAGAGTTTTGCAGTGGCAATGAGGCAAAAAAAAAACCCACATAGAATTTTTGTTAGAATTTTGCAGCTGGAAATACAAAATTTCTGCCTCAAATTCAGTGGGCATTCGAATTTTTTAATGAGTTTTTATTGTGCAAACTGTGCTGCAGAATGCCCAATTTGGAGTCACAGCTGGAGGGACTGGAGAAGCAAGTGGTGCCAGGATGCTTTGGAGACCATCATTATGTCTGTTTTGTGTGGCAGTGCAGGATCTGAATGTGCCTGCTGGAATACGGGATGAATATCCAGAGTAATCCAGGTTGCACCTCAATACCTGCACAGAGCCACTGCTAGAAAACTGCTGGAAAAGCTGCTCCTGAAACTGTTGCAGAATCACAAAATTATGTAGTTTAAAAGAGCCCTCAGGGGGTCTCCAGTCCCACTTTCTGCCCAAAGCAGGGCCAAGACCAAGTCGGTTTGGTCGGGGCATTGTCCTACTGAACGTTGAAGACCTCGAGGGATGAAGGTGCTTCCACTTCTTTGGGCTGTTGGCCTTGTGCTTGACCTGCCTCAAAGGGAGGAACCTTTTCCTCATGTTTGGATGGGGTTTCCCTTGTATTTGTGCCTCTTGACTCTTGAACTTTGGTGTGAACTTGCAGAGGACTCTTCCTCCACCTCCTCCACAACACCTCAAGGGTTATTCCAGTGATTCTGGGGGGTTGCATCTTTTTTCTGCTCCTGCAACAAGATCTGTTGGAGTTGCTTCTTTAACTGTGGAATAACAGAAGTCATCAGGGAGGAACTTTCCAGAGAAATCATCTTCCATTGCCACGCTGGAGGAATCCCAAAATGTACTAGCAAGCAGACAGGAGGACCAGCCCCTCCAGAAACACACGGGTTTCCTGGTTGTATTAACAGGATTGCTGTTGGAATTTCCTGCCTCTGGATGTGCCCCTGGAGGAACCCACCTCCCTGCTGGCTGCAGAAGGAGCCTCTGGGTGCCCAACCCTGTGTGGGGCTGGTGTACAACACCTACACCTCCTGCAAACTCACCATCCCAGATTTGCATTTCTATTTAACTTAAGAGCAGCTCACTCAGATTGAGCTGTTTCTTTTCCAGACAAACTTGTCAGACCTTATTTGTATGCCCCTCCTGCCCTTCTTTAGAGACTCTACCTTTTTTGTTTTCCTGAACTGTAATTAAAAACCTGCATCTGTCCTACAGAGCCTGGGAGCAATTTCCAGGTCCAAATCAGAGCCATGTTTCTGATTCCTGCTGGTGCAGGACTTGTGCACACACATCCATCTCCTTCTGTCCAAACACTGGTGGCCATTCCATCCACCAGCTCAGTCTTTTCACAGAATCCCAGAACATGCTGAGCTGGAAGGGACCCACAAGGATCATCCAGTCCAACCCCTGACCCTGCACAGGCCCATCCCCAAGAGTCACCCCCTGTGCCCCAGAGGATCAGCCAAACCCTCCTGGAGCTCTGGCAGCCTTGGGGCTGTGCCCACTGCCCTGGCGAGCCTGGGCAGTGCCCAACCAGCCTCTGGGGGAAGAACCTTTTGCTGAGATCCAACCTGAGCCTGCCCTGACACAGCTCCAGCCATTCCCTGGGTGCTGTCCCTGGTTCCCCCAGAGCAGAGCTCAGTCCCTGCCCCTCCTCTGCCCCTGCCCAGGCAGCTGGAACTGCACTGAGGTCTCCCCTCAGTCTGTCCATGCAGAAGCTGTGGGATGTTCTGGCAGGTGAAACCATTGATGATGGTCCAAAGGTGCTGTTTGGATGCAGGGAATGCTCTGTCCCTCAGGGCTGTGGACACCATCCTCAGCAGGTTCCAGGGACAATCCTCACATCAGTGCCAGGTCTTCCTGAAGAGAGCCAACAGTATTTAATGCTGACCTGGAGGAGAGTGCACAGGCTTTAGAGATAAGAATTCAAGAGGATACAAAGCCCAGCAGGAAGACAAACGTGGCCGAGGCCACAAGAATCACTTGGTAGGCTGAATTTGTTCCAGAAGCCTCAATTTTGGTACAATGAAATGAAGATCCAGGTTTCTAGGAACAAAGATAGATACACAAGTTGGGACTGCTGAACAGAGCATGGATTAGAAAAGCATAGTGGGAGCAGGTGGGAACCTCCTGAACTTGGAGTCCCTAAAGAGGAGAACAACAAGGACCAACACACACTGGCTTCACAGTCATATGAGACCATGCACGGCTTTATTAAGAGTTCTGGTGTGCTCAGTGTCCAGTTCCAGGGTCACACTTAATGAAAACATGGAAAGAGTCCAAGAAAGAGGTATAAAAGTCAGTGAAATTGAAAAAAAGAAACCAACCCAAACACCTTGTTTTATAACAAAGTCCTTAATGAAAAGCACTTTGAGTAGTTCCTTGGCACAAGTCTGGAAGTAGCAGCATAAGAGAATATATTTGGGACTAGAGAGCTCTTTAATCTGGAGATAAAAGGTGTAACAAGGTCTGGTGGCTGGAAGCTGAAATTAGACAAATTTGACCTGCAAAGAAGACACATTCCAGCAGTGAAGGGAATCAGCCATTAAACAGCACATGGAGATGGTTGATTCCTCCTCACTTGGAGTTTTCACTTGAAATTGGGGAGAGAGCTGCCCTAACTCAGCCAGAAATTATCGGTTTGACACAGGAATCAGTTGGTAAAACTATCTGACCTTGATGAGGAAGAAAGACAGAGGGGCCTTTGACATCCTGCCACGGACACATTTGCTCATCTTGATCTCCAGGACTTGAAGAGCCACATGACCGTGTCTGGCTGAGTTACCCTGAGGTATTTACAGGTGACTCCACTGCATGGAACAGCTCTGCACCAAGTTCTTCAGTTCCATGCTTGTCTGTTCCTCTTTCCTCCGGGATTTCACCTTCCTCCTCACCCCTCTGGCACCGCTGGCACAAACCCACCCACCTCAAAGCAGAGTTAACCCAGTTCCTCAGGCAAATTCCCCTTCTTCAAGGAGATTTATCCCAGTCATCATGCACTGAGCAGTGCTGTGTTCCTTGCACGCTCCCAGAAGCAGCACTGAGGGATGTCAGATCTTTGGGAAGCAGCAGCAGGGCAGGGCTGAGTGTGCTGGCCCCACAACAGCCTGTGTGTGACGGGGACTGTGCTGCCTGCTTTGGCTGATTTAGGGGGCAGGGTCAGTGCTGGATCGCTCCCAGGGCAGCAGAGGGACAAAGCCACCCCTGCCTCAGGCTCAGCAGTGGCACAGAGGTCACTCAGTGACACAGCAGGAACCTGCACCCCCGTCCTTGGCACGGTCCAGAGCTGTGGGTGCAAGCTCTGCTCACCTTCTGCTTCCAATGCTGGTTATATTCCCATTTGCATAATCCAGTACAGCAAACAATACAGTCAGATGAGACTAAACAGGGCAAAAAGAGGAAAACACAAACATATTTACCTAAATTAATGAGCAGCACTCCGAGCTGCCACCTGGACTCCTGAAGGGCACAGCCTGGCACAGGCTGGGAGAGCTGGGAGGTGAAAAGGGGGAAAGAGAGTCCGTGTGGTGTGGGAGAAAAGCAGAACCACTTTCTCAGGGGTGAGAGATGACATCTCTTGCAGGCTGGAAAGGGGTTGGCTGTCCTAGGAATGTCTGCTGGGCTGCTCAGGGCTGTGGGATGAGGATTGTCCGAGTGCTGTGCAGGGCAGGAGCTGCTCCAGGGCTCTGTGTCACTGCCTGCTGGCGTTTGCTTGTCCAGCAGAGCTGAGCCAGCTGGTGGGAGCTGCAGGGAGGGTGTGGAGAGGGGATGGAGGTGGACAGAGAGGCAGGAACCTGCACAGCAGCCTGGGTGGGTGCTTCACCACATCTCTTCCCTCTTCTCCTGCTTCCCCAGCTCGAGAAGGTGCCACAAACACGTCCAGGGAACAGCGAACAGAACAGAAATTACTCTGTGAAATGAGGACTGAAACAACACATGTCTGCAGGCAAGGGAGCATGTCTGAGAGAAGGGGTCAGGAACACAGCAAGTGGTGCTACTCCATTGCTGAAATCCCAGGTTACGTTTTTTTTAAAGATATTTTTGAGAGTAAATTTGCTTTAATCAAATGGTTTTAAACAAAACAAAACACGCTGTTTCATTTCAGATTTAATTTAACGAATTCATTCCGCCCCAAATCCGTTTTTCAAACCCTTTGTGTCAGAAAAGAAACCCTGGAAAAAAAAAAAAAACAAACAAAACTGGGTGCATTTTCTTTTGTTTTGGCTTAGCAAGCAAACTGGAAATAAAAGATAACTGCACAAAGCCCTCCCCACAACCCAAGATCTCGACGTGTGCCAGGCAGGAGACACAGATGCCACAGTTTTGGTGGAGACTCAACCCTTGGCACGTGCCCCTCACACCTCCCTTGCCCGGGGAATCAGAGCCCTGGCAGGAGCCAACCTGCTGCTGAGGTGCCTAATAAGGTGCATGTTTTATAAGGGAGACGGTTTTAATGGGGTGGAGTGGATCTAAGAGTCTCCACTGGGCCATAAATTCCTGAGACGAGCTTTTGGTGTCATATTGCTGCTTGTTATAATGAAGGGGATTTGAATGGGATGTAATGGAGTTGGGAGCTAAGCTATGGCAGCCATTTATCACGGGGATCTGCGGCAGCACTCGGGCAGAGGAAAGCTTTTTTAGATATAGATACAGATGGATTGGAAATGGACTTGCTTCTCACACAGGAGGCTCCTTTATCACCAATAATATCAGGACAAATACTGCTTTGCACTTGGCACTGTCTCTAATTGCATTAACATATCAGTTGTGAGTGGTGCTGCTCCCAGCCAGAAACTCATCACCAGCAGAGCCTCTGGCAGACGAGAAGGGTGCCAGCTGCTCGTAGGTGTGAATATTGTCATAAATGGGATTTCAGAAGCAGAAGTAACAGATCCGCTCGTGTCTCCTTCTCCGGCAGATGAAGCAGCTCCTGGTTTACGGCTCCTGTTCCCCTTTCCCGTCTGGGAGCGTGTGCCTGGATGCAGGCAGAGGAGGAAAGGCAGACCTGCAGGGCAGCAAAGGAAAGGCTCAGCCCTCGGGGGGTGACATCTCCTCTTTTACATGGCAGACTGTGAGAGAACAAGGGGGAACAGTTTTAAGCTGAAAAAGGGAGAGATTTAGATGAGGTACTTTGGAAAGAAGTTCTTTAATCATGCCTTCCACTAGCCCAGGTTGCTCCAAGCCCCGTCCAACCTGGCCTTGGACACTTCCAGGGATCCAGGGGCAGCCACAGCTTCTCTGGGCAACCTGTGCCAGGGCCCCACCACCCTCACAGCCAAGAATTTCTTCCCAATATCCCAATATCCACCTAACCCTGCTCTCTGTCAGTGGGAAGCCATTCCCCGTTGTCCTGGCACTCCAGGCCCTTGGAAATGGTCTCTCTCAGTCTTTCTTGTAACTCCTTCAGGCACTGGAAGGCCACAATTAGGTCACTCCAAAGCTTCCCTTCTCCAGGCTGAACAATCCCAACTCTCCCAGCCTTTCCTCCCAGGAAAGGTGCTCCATCCCTCTTATCATATGTGGGACTGAACCCTGGAATCATCCCGGGCCCAAACCAGTCCTGTGCCCCTGGACAAGCCAGGGGGGGATCCTGTGCTGATCACAGACCCCACAGAGGAGATTCCACACCCTGCAGGGGCTCATCAGTGCTGTCACACCGAGGGAAAACCATTCTGGATTGCTGGAAAAAGCTTTCCCTGGCACAAACCCTTCACCAGGATTTCTCCTGTGCTGACCCTCGTATCAGGTTAAATACTATTGACCTCCTTCCAGTTTTTGGGGGTATGAAAGGGTTTCCTTCAGCATTTGAGCCGTGCTCTGGGTAGGAGGGGGAAGCACCCAGCTCTGTTCTGTCGCTGCCTGGGGGGTTTCTTAAGTGTCAGCCACTCAGGGATGTAAATGCTGCAGACATCAGGTTACTCAGAATTTGGCTCATTCTCTTTTGATCTCATATTTGTGTCTTTTCCAGGGCTCTGGATCTGTTTATGCACCCCACCCCCCTTCACTTCTTTCTTCCTTTCTCCTTATAACTCTAAACATCCCTTTTAGCTTCTAAAGATAGGGCAATGTTGTGCTAAGGAAAAAGTAATTTTGCAATTTGACCTAAAAATGGGCATGTCTGGAGTCAGTCGGTTCTTGGAATGCAGCCTCAGAATTAGACACAACTTCCAAAAGCCCAAATCTGGACTTTTTGCTGTGCAGAGGGGTAGGTGACCCTTGGGACAGTCGGTGCCTGTGCCCCCCTGCCAGGAACACTTGGCACTGGGACTTGGTCTGAAGTCCAGGAGCAAATGGGAAGGGTGGGGTGGAGGTCTGATGTGCTTGTGATGGCTTTGATGGCTTTAAGGAGTGTCATGGCAACAGTGTAAGCTGGATAATTAATATTGCACACAGAATTATAGCACAGGCAGAGAAGGCAGCGCTTTAAATCCATAAAATGCCCCTCTGCCTGAGCCTGTTTTCCCAACTGGGTGGGGCCTGCGATATTTCAGGATCACAGAGCCATGGGAAAGGTCAGGGCACCTATATCCAGTGCTCCAGCTGACCCTATTTCTGGCACAGGGTTTGGCTCATGGGCACAGCCATCGAGCCTGTGAAGGGAGGTGGGCAGGGGGTGCTGAGCTCCAACCTGCAGCAGGAAAGGTGGGAAGTCAGGGCAAAAAAGCTCTCTGGGATGTGTCCTGCAGGTGAGGGGACGTGCAGGGGATGGAAGCCTGACAGGACATTTTTCTGCCTTGCCCTGACAGCAGATCTCTGGCAGTGGGGGGTGGCAGGTTGGGAACATGCTGTAGAGCCCCTCCAACAGGGGTGCATTCCCTCAGTTGTCTCTGTGGGAGTTCTGCTCCATTTTTGGAGACCAAATCCATGAGCAGGGGCAGGTTCCCCACTCCTGCACTGCCCAGCAGCATTTTAGAGTCTGCAGACACAGAGGAAACTGGAGAAACACCTCAAAGGGAAGGAGGGAGGGCGTGGGAGGCAGGTCTGGGACAAACACCCCACTGCCTTCTGCTCTGGGTTCTTCCCAGGCTGGGCACAGGGAGAGGAGCCAGCTGGGCACAGGTCTGTGTGCCCATGGCCCTGCTTGGCATGGGGGACAGAGCCCAGGGCACTCAGGCCACCCCTGGCAGCCCTTTCATTCCCCAGGCTCATGGTGAGGAGCTGCTTTGCTCTCAGACTGCCCCTCACCCCTGTGCTGGCCCCTCTGGCAGGTAAAAATCCCCTTGCTGCCCTTGTCTCTCACCTGGGCAACCCTGGAGACAGGGATTGGATGCTTTCTGTGTGCTGGGGTGACACTTGGTGTGCTGCTGCCTGTGCAGTTCAGCCAGTACTGGGAGCACTGGGAGCACTGGGCCAAAGCCAGCACTGACCTGTGCTCCTGCAGCAGGACCCTGGCTCAGACAGTGCACTTTGCAACCTGATTTCTGATCCTGCACCAAAAGGTTCCTTCTGCCTTTCCACTGCCTCTGTCTGTACATTCAAGCCGTGGCACCTGCTTTGGGTGCCCCACCTGTGCAGCCAAGAGCCCAGAGACTGATGCTGGGGAAGTCAAACGTCAGGTCTCGCTCAGCTGGGCCGGGATAAATGCACAGGGACACAGCTGCCCTCGGAATGTCAGCACTGCACAAAGGGCACTGATGTTCAGTGCAGCTCCTCCACTCTCCCCTGGATAAGGCAATTCTTCCAGAAGGGAGAAGTCGTGGGGGAAACAGGTTAAAGGAGCCAAAACTAAACCAACCCTGGGCTGCAGTGTCTGTGCCAGCAGTGCCTGTGCCAGCAGTGCCTGCTCCCCCACAGCCCCCCAGTCTGCCCTTATGCTGCCCCTTTTGCTTTATCATAGAACCATGGAATGGTTTGGGTTGGAAGGGACCTTAAAGCCCATCTCATTGCACCCCCTGTCATGGGCAGGGACACCTTCCACCAGCCCAGGTTGCTCCAAGCCCTGTCCAACCTGGCCTTGGATGCTTCCAGGGATCCAGGGGCAGACACAGCTTCTCTGGGCAACCTGTGCCAGGGCCTCCCCACCCTCACAGGGAAGCATTCCTTCCCAATATCCCATCTAACCCTGTCCTCTGGCAGTGGGAAGCCATTCCCCCTTGTCCTATCTCTCCAGGCCCTTGTTAATAGTTTCTGTCCATCTTTCTTGTAGCTCCCTCAGGCACTGGAAGGCCACAATCAGGTCACCCCAAAGCTTCCCTTCTCCAGGCTGAACAGCCCCAGCAATCCCAGCCTTTCCTCCCAGCAGAGCTGCTCCATCCCTCTGATCATTTTGGTGCCTCCTCTGGACTCTCTCCAGCAGCTCCACGTCCTCCCTGTGCTGTTCCCCAGGGCTGGAGCAGCTCTGCAGGGGGGTCTCACCTGAGGGGCAGAGGGGTCTCACCTGAGGGGCAGAGGGGTAGAATCCCCCCTGCCCTGCTGCCCACGCTGGGGGATCAGCCCAGGGCACGGGGGGTTCTGGGCTGGGTCATGTCCAGCCTCTCCCCACCAGCCCCCTCAAGTCCTTCTCCCCAGGGCTGCTCCATCTGCTCATCCCCAGCCTGGATTGATCCCAGGGTTGCCCCAACCCAGGTGCAGCACCAGCCCTTGGTCCCCGTTCCTCTCCCTTGCTCCCAGTCATCCCACCCTGACCTGTGCGTCCTTCCTCCAGGTGAAGGTGCTCAGCTCCTCTGGAATAAGCAGCACTTTCAATTCCTTTCCAAACCGAGCAGAAAGCATCAGCGAGGATGAAGGAAGAGTTGGATTTCCTCCCTGGGGCCCAGCTGGAGCCTTTAAGCGAAGATATAACACACAATACCCATAGTGAAGTGTGAACAAACAGCTTTGCTGTTCATTAACGCTGTGGAGGTGTTGGTTTATGTAGCAAAGTAACCCAGGAGTGCTGTGGGGAGCTGTTAACTTGAATAACTGTGCCCTGTTGTAAGTGGAGCGGAGCTACTCGGGCCGGAAAGGAGGAATGTTGGCTCTTGTAATTGCAACTGCAGTAATGAGGAGCTTGGGAGTGAGGCTGATAAGCAGCAAGATAATAGACTAATGAGCAGGATGGCTGGAGTCTGTCAAAGGAGCAGCCAAGGTGTCTGCAGGACCCCCATGGTATTGTACAGGGAGGAAGTGTGGACCAGGAAACAGCCAAACGCAGCTTTTAAGAGATGTATAGGATGAACCGAGCACTTAATGCTGATAATAATTGGAGCTTGAGGGTGTGCTTAGTGTATGAATAAAGTAATTAACCAATTAAAAATGCACAAGAGACACACGATAGAAAATGATAACCAACAGGAAAATGATTGATGCCCTGTACAGGGAGCTGGAACAGTCAGTGTGTGTGTTATTAGGAGAGATGCCTGGGCTCTTCAGATACAGGCACGTGGAGACCCACTGGGTGCTCTTTGATCACTGGCCTCCACTGTTGTACTTGCCACCTGCCGTGCTACCCGTGTGATAAATTGCCTGGAATTAATTCAACCCCCCCTGTTTGCCAGGAGCAGACTCCGGAAAATGTGTGGAATCCACAGTGGCTGGCTCTGAAATGACCAAGCATGTGGCAGAGCCCTGGGGGGCATCTGCTTTCCAGGGAGAGGGGGTGCCTGAAAGGAGGAGGGACAGCACCGTGTGGCACATGGAGAAGTCCCCAGAGGAGCCTGGGGGATTAATGTGGTGATGCATGATTGAATTATCCTTTGTTGGCGTCTTCTTTAAAGACCACAGCAAATGTCAGCCAGGAAGATGAAGACTTCACTGGCTTCTGGTGCCTTATTTTGAATTCAGCAGCGAAGGTGATCAGCACCCCTTGAGTCTGTGCTTTCTGGAGCAGGGTTGTGATAAAGCTGTGAAGCTGAGTCAGGGCAGGTTCAGGTTGGGTGTCAGGAGAAGGTTCTTCCCCCAGAGGGTGGTTGGGCACTGGAAACCTGCCAGAGCTCCAGGAGGGTTTGGACAACGCCCTCAGAGACAGGGTGGGATTGCTGGGGTGTCCTGTGCAGGGTCAGAGGTTGGACTGGATGATCCTTGTGAGCCCCTTCCAGCTCAGGATATTCTGTGATTCTATGGAAGTTGTGTGGTCATAATTCCCTTTCTTCTCTGGATCCAACCCCCTGTGGAGTGGAGTCAGCCAGAGCTTATCCTGCAGGCTGTAGGACCCTCCATTTGTTGTAAAACTGGGAAAATATTAGGAAAGAAAACAAGTTGTTGTGGAAAAGGAAAGATTTAAATGACTGGATGCCTGCCTGTGCTGCAGAGCTCCCATCTGATAGGCAGCAAGTCCTGAGCCCCAGATATTTCACTGGTGATTTCTGATGTGTTCCTCATCTCCTGGCATCTGGCTGAGACCTCACTGCTGGAATTGCTTAAGGCTGAGGGGTTGTGCTACAATTGGAGGCAGTGGGAGCCTTGCTCTGAATGTACAAGCCCTCCTTGGAATAGCTTTATAGAAAATATATATTAAAAAATAAACATACATTAAAAAATAAAATAATTAAAAATATAATTTTAAAAAATAAAGACAAAAATCCCACTAATAACATGAAAGAAAAACAAAACAAGGACCAGGTGTCTCAGCCTGGGTATCTCAAACTAATGACTCTATTTAATCTTCATAAACCCCTTCACAATGCAGAATCTTGTGCAAATGAGTTCTTGAACGTCTGTGAGGCTCTTGGATCCCAGAGTGATGGGTTTCACAGGAGAGCAGATGAGGACATTAATATTTCTGGGCTGGTTGCAGGCCTGGGACAGCAGGCAGTAAATAAGGCAGTCTGCTACAAATGAGGAGAAAACAAAACTGGGAGGGAGGTGCTCACTCAGGAAGCACCACTTGTGCAGCAGCCACTGCTCTTTACACGTGGGGTTTGCTCCATATTTAGGGTGTTTATTTGGTGGATCCTATGCTCAATCCCTGCCACGGAGCAGACAGAGCAGGGACAAGTCTCATATCCCTGGGAGTGGAGCCTGGGAATGTGGGGGTGACCAGGGATCACCAGCTGCTGGAGATTTGGCCAGTCTGGAGCCCCCATCCCCTGCTTTGGAGCTCTCAGGCTGCCCTTTGCTTTGCAGGAAAGGCGAGTTTGGAGCAGAGCACAGAGGGGCTGTGGGATCTCAACACCACTTTCCAGTTCTGGGGGAAAGTTGTCGGGTTAAAAGAGACTTGAGCTGTGATGATTTCAGTTTGTCAACAGGCAAATCCTCAGCATCTCACCTGGCTCACCTCAATCCAGGCAGGGACTGCCCTTCCCAGACAGGAGGTGCTCCCAGGGATCCTGTGCCTGGAGGAGCCAAAGCTCCTGACACCAGGACTGAGCAGCTGGATCAGTGGTGTCACCTCTGCTGCTGTTGAAGTGGCAATGACTCCATGCCCACCTTGAACACTGTTTCCAGGGATGTGGGATCAACACATGTGTTCTGCACAGCTTCAGCAAATACAGGGGTTCAGCCAGGAGCCCAGACTCTCCTTCATTTTCTCACGTCTCAGGGACTATTTAAATGGTGTGCACAAGAAATGCAGGTTTTGCTGCAATAATATATCCACATATCCTTTCTACCAGGTCTTTTATGGGCCTGATCACTGGCAAAGGGCACTCCCTGTTTGCCCTCGGATTTGAGGCTCTCTGGAGCTGTGGGGCTGAGCCACAGCCCCGGTATCCCAGGAGGGCAGCAGTCAGCATGCAAAGAGAGCCTTCCCACAGAGCCCCACCACCTGCCTGGAGAGCAAGGAGCAGCCAACATTCCCTCCATGTCTGCATCCACAGAGGAGCAGAAGAAACCATCGATCTTATTTTCGTTCTTACCCTTTTCACTCTGTTGTTTTGCCCTGCCCATCATCTCGCCGCACCTCCTTTCATCTTTCTTTCCCTCTTTACCTGCTCTCACCATGGAGATGGACCAAATTATTGACTCAGGGCTGTTTATCTGAATGTTTCAACCCCCCGAGTCTCCTCACGATATGACTTGAAGGGTTTTTATGAGTTGCTTTCTCGTGGCTTATTAATCAGTTTTGCCTCTGCACGGCGGAGCCCGTGGGGTGACCTCAGACCGTAGGGAACAGCCACGTTAAAGGACACTCCACCCCGGGGTCTGACACACCAGCTAAAGAATGGGATCCTTCTTTGCCTGCGTGATAAAATGCTGTAAGTACATCTGCCACTACAGCAAACGCACTCCCCTGCCCTGTCAGTGAATGAGTTTGGTCCCTGGAATAAATGAGCCTAAGCTCTGGACTCGAAATCCGCAGCTTATGAGCATGCTGCAGATATTAGTCACATTGTTTAATGCAACACTGGAAAGCTCTTGGATGCTACAGCGACAAGCACAGTGTGAGCACTTGTACAAACTAGAACAAAAAAGCTCCTTCCTGCAGCAAGGCATGAGCAGGCTTAATGTAATTCGGTTCCTCGCAGAGAGGAAATCTGCCCGACCCCCTCATTTTCTCTCCCTCGCTCTTGAATGAGTTTGATATCTGTGTTATTGAAAATAAAAAAAATAAAAAAAAAAAAAGGAGAAAAAGAGTCAGAGAGAAGAGGTTTGAGTTTCCATCCTGATTCAGAAAATCGCTTGAGAACATACTTAACTTTAAACCTCTCGTTAGAGCTGAGCACTCACACGAGGGCTTTGTTTTACAGGGATTGAGGCGCCGGTCCAAGGGGGGAAAAAAGAGTCTTTACGTACCTGAAGTGGTGCTGGGAGGAAGACTGCAGTTTCTCATCCAAAATGAAGCCTTTCTAAAATGCTTATTCATGTTGCCCCAAGAGGAAAATACCTCTACCCCCTGTAGCTGATGCTAAAATGTCTCCTCTTCCCCTCACAAATCCCAAAAGCTTCTTATCCCTGACAATGCCCCAGAGCAGTGGATCCAGACAGCAGGACACCCTTTGGGTCTTTTTTGGGGCCTGCCCAGGGCACCAGCAGCCCCACAGGCTGTTCCCTTTAGGGTGAGGGATGCGGGGAGGTGACAGCAGGGTGTGTTGCCAGGGAAGGTGGGATCCTCCCTGGCATCCCTGCTGGGAAGCGCAGGACAAGGGCAGAGGGACAGTGCTCTGGGGCATCCACTGCAGATCCAGGCTGTGGCTCCATAATGAGTCATGTCCTCCGATTATATGAGATAATACAATTGCACTGTTAACGTTAAGAAGAGCCATAAATGTTCTTGCGAAGGATAATGAGCTCTGAAAGACTTGGAAGTGTTTTGTGGGCACCCTGGGGAGGGGGACTGTCCTGCATTGGACTGTGGCCCTGCACGAGCTTCCCCTGACTTGGGATCAGCTCCCATGAGGAGAGACAGACACATCAGCCCCATCCCTGTGCTCACAGAGAGCTGTTTGAAAGGCTGAAGCTGAGCCCTTCCCTGCAAACCAACCCTCATCCATGCTCCCTTCCCATTTTCTGCCTGCCTTCAGCTGATTCAGCACTAAAACGGGCCACAGGAGGGACCTGTGTCAGGGTGCACCTTGTTTGGCATGTCCTGGGGCACCTCCCGGCCACTGTGGGCAGAATTCCTGCCCCTGCTCCTCTTCTGTCCCTCAGGAGGGGGTACCAGGTCCTGAGCATCTCCCACTGCAGCTGCATCCCACCCAGAGGCAGGCAGTGTCCAAGTGGTTCCCACGGCGGCCAGCTCTGCGAGGAGGAACAGATTAAAAATCTCCATTGTGGAAAAATGTCAATATTTACATTCTCTAAGTTAAGTTGTTCTTTTTTCGACTTTCTCCCATAAGTGCCTGTTATAGTGTTTTGAAAAGACACGGACCTAAGAGCAACACAACCAGCGACTGACAGAATTAATAAAAGAGAGGCTGGGACTTAAGAAAATAAGATGATATTAACAAGATAATTATCTCTCATCAAATTAGTCCAGAGGGAGCCGAGCCAAGCTCCACTCAGTAGCCTGGAAGGAAAGGAACTGGCAGGGGAAGCTATTTGTATAACAACAATAGAAACACTCTGCCCTTCTCTAGGAAAGGGCTGGGAGCAGCGAGACACCACTGTGATAAGCACTTTATAAATGCAGATAGAGGGAACCTTTTGTCTGAGGAGCTGGGAGCCGCTTCCAGTGAAGCAGCTCAGCTCCAGAGGCTGCTGCGGGAATGTGAGACCTGGAAAAGGGCCTCGGCTCCCGGGGCGGCTGCAGCACGAGGGATGTGCCCCATCCACCCTCACCCCCCTTCCCCCACACTTCGTCCTCGCTCTTCTTCCTCGTATTTTTTCCCTCTGTTCCCCGAGACCCACAGAATTTGTTTGCATCCTGCGCCTCCCTGGATTTAACCCGGATTTAGCCTCGCTGGAGAGCTCGCATTGATCCAATCTCTTTCTTTATCTTCCCCTTTTAACAAAACAAAACGACTGGGTATAAAAGCCCGTGCTAACACACCCTGTCTGATCTGGATGTGCTGGGGGCGGTCTGGGGAAAGCTCCCCCAGTAAATGAGAGCTCGTCTTCCACACCAGCTCCCCCTGTGCCTCTGCTCCGGGCTGCTCTGCCTCCCTGCAGCAGCACCAGGCAGCCTGGAAGGCAAGGGGCACATCCCAGGAGACACTTAAGAGCGTTTTCTACTCCAGCATCCAAGTATTTTCCAGTAATAGACCCTAAATCTGGTCCTCTCCTGGGGGAAATCCCTGCTCAGAACATCCTCCTCTCCCCACCACACAAGCTCTGTAAGAGTTCATAAACGCACGCTTCCCTCTGTGTTCTCAGGCTTTCAAAACAAAGGCATGTGTTTGTAATTACACTGCTGTGCTGTATTTTGGGCATTTTAAGTCTCTTATTTGCCTTCTTTGTTGCTGTTTATGTGGTAGCAGTTTCTCTCTAAACATAAAGCACCTCGAGGCTTTTGATGTGCTCGGTTTCGTAACCTCCCTCAAAGCAACTGGCTTTTTCTGCTCCCCTAGATGGCAACTTAAGACAAGTATTTATCCATGAGAGTGGCGTGGCTCAGGGAGCACTGGCTGGGCACAGAGGCGTGGGAGTCAGAGCAGATGATGGACTGACTCTTGATTAACACAGTGCTGTCCTGAGCCAGACAAATGCCAGGTAGGGCCCCGCTGTGGGTGAGCCTTCTGGGAGGAATTCTCATCCCTTCAAACTGGAACGCTGAGTCTCTGCCTGTTTTGCTTCACCAGAAATGTCACAGAGCCACCGACCCAATTAATCTCATCGTTGTGTGGACTGTTGTTTCCAGAGGGACTGGGAAATCATGGAATTCCAGAATCCCAGACTGGGTCAGGCTGGAAGGGCCCACAGTGGCTCATCTGGTCCCACCTCCCTGCCCAGCAGGGCCATCCCAGTGCACATGGCACAGGATTGTGTCCAGATGGTTCTGGAATATCTCCCGTGAGGAGACTCCACACCCTCTCTGCTCTCTCTCCAGGGCTGGGTCACTGCCCAGCAAAGAAGTTCTTCCTCCTGTCCAGCTGCAACTTCCCGGGTATCAGTTCCTGCCCGTTCCTCTTGTCCTATTTCTTGGATGTTCTGAGATCCTGGGCTGTGCTCCTGCTCTGCACCTCTGAGAGGTGCCCCCACAGCCCAGCCTTGGCTCCCGCAGGCAATGGGAGTGTTGGGACCAGGGGCTGGGATGTGCCCGTGTCCCATGGCATGTCCCACCAGGCTGCATCTCTTCTGGCAAAGCCTCCCCTTGCTCTGCCCACCCTTTTCTTCATCTCCTGCTCATCCCTGTCCTGCCCTTCCCTGAGCTGGTGAGGATCCCACAGGGGAGCGTGTGGGTGAGTTGTGGGGCTCCACCTTTGGAGCAGACATCCTGAAATATCCTGAAAATGGGGCACAGCCAGTTTTTCCAGGTAGACCCTGGACTTACAGAGCAACAGCCTCAAGGCAACGAGGTTAAATGTTTAAAATTATGAGATTTGGGTAGGTCTTCCCCAAAAAGTTGGGATCAGAGGGATCTCTGAGCAGCAGGAGAGGGTGAGAGATGCCAGGCAGCCCCTTCCATGGGCATACACGGGCACGGCAGTGGGGACAGTGCAGCTGTACTGCCCTGCCACGTGTTGTACAGATGCAGAAGGGCAATGCCAGCTAAAGATCTCACTCCCCAGGTGCCCGACACTTGCCAGGCTGCCTTGGAGCCCCCTCCTCAGAGCAGGAGACCCGGTGGCTGTGCCACCAGCTGCTGTGACCACAGCTGGTGGTGCCGGGTGGCTGCTGCTCTGCTGGCCCTGGCTGAGCACATGGCAGGGCACCCTTGGTAAATAAATGTATGTTGTGGAGCGAGTGAATGACTAAATGAGTGAATGAAGACTTTTGGCTTCTTCTGGCAGTGGAGGAGGCCGCGCTGTCCCCACGTGCCAGCCTGCTGAGGGCTGCCAAGTGCAGAGCCATCCGAAAAAAAAAACCCAGGGAAAACGAGTCAGTGAGCTAGAAAATGCCTGGGCCGTTGTGTGAAATTCCTCTGCACCAGCCCTGTCACTCCTCCTCAGCCTTGCACCCGGCTCTGCCTTTGATGGGCATCTCTGGTCATAATCAGAGGTGACAGGGTGCTGGGAAAACAATAGGGTGGGTCTGCTGGAGTCGCAGCCCGGCCACCTCTCAGGTCCCTGCCCTCCCTCTGCTCCATCTCCTGGCCAGCTGCCAGGCACTTGCCCCCGAGATCACAGAAGGGGCAAGAGGCAAAATGTTTGGTGCCACTTCCAATTAGTAAATTATTTTATCTTCTGGTTCCTGGCTCTAAATCTGTTATGGCGGCTATAAAATGCCTCCCGTGGCTGACGAGATGGATGCACAGGATATTTTTTTAATTTGAAGGAGGGATAAAACCATCCTGCTTCCGAGCCAGAGCGTCCTCAGATCTGTTCCCTGGGGGGTCTGTAGCCCCCAGCCCCGGAGCACAGGCACGGGGAGCGCTGGGAAACCTGCCTGCCCACGGTTTGTGTGGCAGGGTTCCAGTGTGGGTAATGATCCCCTGCAACAGGAGCTGCCTCCTGGCTCCCCATGGAGAGATCTGACCTGACACAGGGAGCCAGGGAGCTGGGGGAGCCCTCCCAGAGCACAGGGATGTGGGATTCACATCCCGGGGGGATCAGAGCCCGTCACGGTGTGTGGGTCCTGCATTCCTGATGGGGAGGGGGTTTAACCCCATAGCACTGTTGGTTTGGATCTTTCTCTGGACCCCTGGGCAGCACCGACCCCAGTCCTCAGGACAAGAGGGCAGGAGCATGCAAATTGCAGAGAGTGAAGGGGTGGTTTGCAACCAGAGGTTTTGATGTGCAGGGATGTGAACTGAGATGGGAGAGGGATGTGTGGGTGGGCAGGGAGTGGGGCTGGACCCAGCTTTGGAGCTGCAGCTTGTCTGAGGGGCTGCAGGTGGGCTTGGCCCCCCATGCCAGCCCCCTGTGCCCCACCTGCCTCCATGCAGAGCTGGATTTCACTCTCCTGCTGTTGCAAGCGCTGCTCTGGCACCTTGGCCCTACAAACGCCTTGGGCTGAGCCCCATTCCCCCTCAAAATACTAATTTTCCAGCTACCAGGACCACCAGAGCTCCAGCACCATGTTCCAGATCCAGGAATGCCAAGTGCCTGCCTTGGTGCAAACCCAAACTGCCAGAGCCCAGAGAGCAAATGGCTCAGGAAGAATCCCAGCGGGAAGGACTGAGACTATTGCCTGTTGGACAAAAAAAGTTGCTGAAGGTCTGGGAGCACATCCCAAGTTCATGCCGGAGTCCTGGCACCTTGGAGAGGCTGCTGAGATCCACCCCGGGCCCAGAGCCAGGAATGCTCCTGGGGGTTGTGCAGAGGAACCAGGTTCCCTGGAGCAGAGACAAGACTCTGCACAGAACCTTAAACACATTTAAATGAGTGGCAAAGATAAAAGAACACAGATAAGCGATAAGAACTCACATATGACAGTAACACAATCTTCACAGCTGCAGCAGGGAGCAGGGAAAATAGCCATATTCAAACACTCCGGGTATTATCTCGGAAAACAAGAAGTAATTAGCCTGTCAGGAGATAACTCGCACTTTCCTTGCCTGGGTTTAGACACTGGGTTGCAAAGGAAGTTTGGGTGACCTGCCAGTGGCATCTCCACACAAAGTGAGGTTGGGAGCACTGTGGATCCCATTGTGCTGTTGGGATTGTTTTCTCTTCAATTACCAATGCGAGATTGACTTAATCTGTGCGAGGCAGGTTTACAGCACAAACCCTTTAACACCAGGGAAGGCAAACACTCACCTGGTGACAGTCTAGACACAAACCAGCTCCCACAGCCTGGTCTCATTTTGCATTATTGGGTCTTATCACCACCGGGGTTTGCTGGTCATTGCCTTCCCCATCAACAGGCCCAGAGCCAGGAGGGCTCTGCATTCCCTCTAAGTCTTGGGGATTTATTCCCCAGCTTCTGGCTGTGCCGATCAAAGATATTTCTCCATTGTTTCCTGCTAAGACACCACACCCTCCCCAGGGTTGGAGCACTGTCCTATCTGCACCTCCATCTCTCCTCGGGAGCCTCAGCTCTCTCCTCGGCTCGTGGGAATAGCTGTGCTAAAGGTGCATCCTGCTTCTTGGCTTGGACACAGGCTGCTGCTGGAAAGTGCTGAGGAAGGGTTTATCATCAGGGCAAGCCCACAGTCAGGGCTCCCCTGGTTATAGCCTCCAGCAAGCTTCTGTTGAAAGGCTTCCCAAGCCAGAGATTGCATCTGTTTCTCTGTGTTCAGTTCCCCAATGGATCTGTGTGCTGGTAATTTGGGTAACCACCTTCTGGGCCCGCCCGTGCAGGACTGCAAAGTCCTGTGATCCCCAAGGTCACACTCTGCCTGTTGGGGAAAAGGGTTTTGCACAGTCAGTCCCACTGTTCCATCATTCCACTTGATGTCCCTGGTTCTTCCTCGCTGCTTAACGAGTGAAACCCATTCCCAGGTCACCCTCCAGCTCTCCTTTGCTCAGCTTCTTCCCTGCAAAGGCCATTTCATGTCCCTGATCGTTTCCATCCTTGTCCTGCTGCTCACAAGTGTTTTGGAGATCAGAGCACCAGCACTGCAGGGACCACTTGGGATGTGGGCACTCCATGGCTTTACACCAGGGCAGGGAAATGTCTTTTTAATCACCCAGACCCGGGAATACAACCTTGGCTCGACCTCTGCTGCTGCAGGATGCGCTGGAGGAGCCTGTTCCACTGTTCCTTTGAGGCCGAATAATGAGGAGCACAACGACCTGCTGTTACTCATTTCTTCTTGATCCAACAGTGGAAGCCTGGGGAGTGGTCTGGGAGGTCCTGTACCCAACCCTGCGGCCCATCCAGTCGGGAACAACGCACAAAGGTGAGATGAAAAGCATCGCAGGGTACAAAGAGGCAAAGCACAACCCTGCCAGTGCACAGTCATCGAGCTCCACCGTCTCCTAATGTTTGACTTTGAAATGCTAATGTTCTTTTAAAGTAGGTAATTTTCATGTAACTTCTCTCTACAGGACTCAAAGAAGGTGTTTATTACAATGCTGCCTGTCCTGGGGCATGGGTAATGAATTACAGAGCCTTTCCATGACCAAAATCCAGCCTGGCTCCTCGTGCTGCCCGGCCCGTGCTCCTCCTTGCCCTTTGGGCTGGCGTCCTGGCACGACACCGCTGTGCCAGACACTGCTGTCCTGTTGTGTCGGGGTGCCAGCGTCGGGACTGGGAGGGGAGGAGCAGAAACAACCCAAAAATGGGTTCTGGGAGGAGTGGGACCGCTCCGTGACCCGCAGCCCGAAGGGTTTCACTGGGCTGTGCCCCTGAGAGCCAACAGCCCTGCCGCAGGTGCCAGGATCTGTGGTGCCACGGAGGTTTCCTTTTATTTCATCACAAAAGCAGGATTTGCACGGTGTTTGGTTTGGAAAATCGGGCAGAGCAGCGTCGGCGGCTGCATCCCAGCCCTGCCCGTGGACTGGCCTGAGCCTCTTGGTTCCCATAAAACAGCCACTGCAAAAGCACATCCATCGTGTGTTCAACAAGCAGCTTCCACCAGAGCACCCCCAGAGCAGGCAGGTAACGCAGGGAATGTTTTGATGGGGGTTCTAAAAGCCGGCTCGGCGCCCCCCAGCCTCGTTGTTTGTCCCGGGGTGTTGGAGGCGCCAGGAATGCGTCAGAGCCGGGGCTGTGAGCAGGACGGGTCAGGTTTGTCCGTGAGCATCTGGAGTCAATCCGTCTGGTCGCTGCTCAGCAGGGCACTGAGTCACCCGGGAGCGCTTGGGAAGGAGCTCCGGGAGCCGGGGCGGGGCACGGCTCCGTCGGGCTGGGCTGGTTCGGGAGGCACCGGCACATGCAAAGAGCCACCCACAGGCTGCCCGGCAGCGGGGGATGAAAAAGAGAGGGGAAATGAGATCGGTGAAGCCGGTGTCCTGCGAGCACCCTGCTCTGAGGAGCCACTCCCAAGGCCAGGAGAGGAGCGGTGGGAGCCGGGGTGACTCCGGCACGGCGGGCACGGCTCCGGCGAGGAGGATTCTGATGCGCTTTTGGCTGGAGCTGAGCTTTGCACACACAGCCCGGCCGTGCACAGCGAATCCCGCGGCGTTTCCCACCCCGTGCATCACGGAGAAGCGCAGGGATGTGGGCTGGGGCTGCCCTCCCCTCCCTGGAGCAGAGCCCACCCCTGCCCTGCGCTCCCGGCAGCGCGCGTAGAGCTTTGTAGAAGCCTTGGAGTGGTGTCCCATTAATAATGGGAAGCGGGGCCGCCTGGATCCCGTGTCCTGGTGTGAATTATGCACACAAAATACAATTTGCTTTGCTAATGGTATTTTGCCATTTTGGTGCTGGGGAACTTTTCAGAAATCATTACCATGCACTCGGCTCTTTATATTTTTCTCTCTCTTCTCAGGCAATTTGTCAGAAGGGATTTTTTGACAATTTCACTGAACCATGCTCGAGAGCACGTTAACCCCTCCAGAGCTTTCTCCTCTTCTTTCCTTTCCGTTGGCTCGGACTGATTTGTTGCTGCTGCCTTTGGAGGGGCAGTGGGAGCTGGAAGGATCTGGCGGATGGATGGGCAGCTCTCTGTTGATGGGGCTCCACATTCAAAATCCTCCTTGACATCCCCTGCACATCCAAATCCTCGGTTTGCCAGATAATGAGGTTCTCTCCATTCCTCAGGGACACCTAAACAACAGGATAATTGCAGTGATACTGTTAGGGATGTGCCAAAAAGCACTGAACCATGGAGCATCCCCGAGCTGCCAGCGCTTCCCAGGTAGGGACTGAGCACCAGTTGCCTCCCAGCTCCTTGGGGATGTTGGTCATGGGTCACATGGAGCAGAGCTCCCCAGTGCTCACCCCCAAAAAACTCTTACAGACCACCTATGTGTCTCTTCTCAACCTATTTTTAGGAGATGTTCGAATTTGGGGGTGGAAACAGCTGAAATGGGAAAGGGTTTTGGGCCAGTCCAATCACTGTTTTTCCCAACAGCCTTTTATCCCTTCGTGCCCTCCAGTTGCTGGGTGGCTCCCATTGCTGGGAAGCAGATTTAAAAACCTCTCAGCCTCACACACATTCAGGGGCTTTGCTGTTCCATGCAGGAGAAGGATGTTCCCTTTGGGAACACGACGCTGAAGGGTCTGGTGGGGATGGAGGTGGCCGGTGAAGGGCTGCTGGAAGCTCTGTCCCTCTGTGGGATGTTGTATCTGCACTTTGGAGGTCCCAGGGCAGGGCAGCTGTGAATGCTGGTGCCCTGTGTGCCACAGGTGATTCTCCATCGTTGGAGGGAGGTGAGGATTTCACTGGAATTACTTTGCCTGGTAATTCATAGAATCATGGAATGGTTTGGGTTGGAAGAGACCTTAAAGATCATCTTGTTCCACCCTCCTTCTGTCACCCACTTCAGGCTGCTGAGGATGCAGTTCCAGAGCTGGGGCTCCTGCAGCCCTGCTGCTATTGTTTGGGAAGATCTTGGTTTGTGCCCACACCTCCTCTTGTTTACTGAGAGTGTGTTGCAGGGAAATGTGTTAGAAATCTTCCTGGGGCCCTGTCCTACATCTGCAGGAGCCGTGTTCAAACATGAATTCCCTTTGAGCACACATGGACACTAAACCCTATAAATCCTGCCAAATTTATTTGCATCCGTACTACCATTGTCAAATTTTGCAAGCTAAGCAGCAGGGCTCAGACAGGTTTGGAATGACAAGAGAATATCCTCAGGAGGATGCAGATCCTGGAGTGGGTGATGAGGACATCCAGCCTCAGAGCTGCTCCATCTGTGTGCTGGGTTTAGGGGAGGTTTCCCCTTCCCTGCGCAGGATCAGCTGCTGTGCCATGGCCAGAGGGCAGGTTGGAAGAAAATCCTGGCTATGAGGGTGGTGAGGCCCTGGCACAGGTTGCCCAGAGAAGCTGTGGCTGCCTCATCCCTGGGAGTGTTCCAGGCCAGGCCAGGGCTTGAAGCAGCCTGGGCCAGTGGAAGGTGTCCCTGCCCACAGCAGAGAGGAGGACTGGAGGAGCTTTAAGTTCCCTTCCAACCCAAACCATTCCATGATTCTGTGATTCCCTCCTGCTGCCTGAAGTTCCAATACTGCAGCTGTAGCATCTTTTTTCTCCCTACAGCTCTTGCAGAGCCTCAGCAGAGAGATCTGCCATGCCTTCCCCCACCCCTCCTGTGCCAGTTGCTAAGGGCTCCTCCGAGATGAAAGCAATCTTTTGTTATTCCTCACTGTTTGGAGGATATCTGTCACCTAGTAAGCTTATTTTCAAATGAGAAACAAATGAGGTTCGTTTGGATATTGATTGCTGAAGTCTTCCCGTTGAGCAATGTTTATCATCTCCAGTGGGTGCTGCCAGGCACAAGGTCTATTAATTGTTTCAGTGATTTCTGCGCCGTCGGGAGCTGGACTGAGATGTGCTGGGCGGGAGTGTTCGACCACTGGGGCTGCTGCAAGGTGAAACACTGGGCTTTGTCCTTGCAGGTCCTTGAAGCCCAGTGTCCTGCACGGCTCCTCGTGTGTAATTGCTAATGGATCCACCTCAGCCACCACCTCCGTGGTGGGTTAATTGCCTGGATTTCTGCTGAGCTGAACATGCTCCACTTACCTGAAGATGCTCCGTATTTATTTTACAATATCCTTTCACTATTACCTATTATTGTATCAAGTGTCCTTCTCATTTGTGTACTTCACAATGCTGTTGGAGATTTAGCCCTTGAAAGCCCCTCTGGTACCTCGGGAGCTGCTGGACTGCAGAGGCACCTGATGGAACGTCAGATAAGCTGCCGACACTTCCCAGCGTCCGCGGCTCCCTGGGCTCCCTCTATCCTGCACTCCCATCTCCACGGTTTCCCATTACAAATTAATCAGTCACCCTCTCTGTGATCACACCACATTTAGGAAAACCGGTCCCCAACACGCAGATTTCAATTTGTAACCCTATCAGAGCTGTTTGCTGCTGCGGCCACGGAGCCGGGCAGTGAAGTGAGCTGGGAAGCCTTTCACTTCGGGAAAGCAGCTAAATATCTGGAATGTCACTTTGCTAAAGCATCACTTTCTGAAGTGAACTAAATCTCTCTGCTGTCAGCTCTTGGAGGACAAACTCTGTGTTTCTCCATGGATTCATCTCTTTGAGATGGTTGATGTATGTTTTTCATCCCCATTGGACCCACCACCCTCACGTGTGATTCCCCCACGAAACACCAACAGCCTTGGAAGGTTTGTGGGCCCCGATGGGCTGAGCTGTCCCAAAGGGCCTTGGGAGCATTGGGACTTGCCTCCTCCAATGGACACTGGGCATCCTGGCAAGGTGAGCATCAATTAGGGCACCCAGCTTGCTGAAAGATTTACCCAAATCAATCAGTCATTAGCCAATCTATTAAAAGGTTTCAAACACAGTTAAAGGCAAACTGTCTCTTCAAATCCTGAGTGAAATAAGCTGCATTGAATCCTTGGAAAAGCACCAGGGCTAAAGAAATTTAGAAAGCTGGTCAGCACTAGATTTCCTGTGCAGCTCGTAACATCAAAAATATTGACTTTCGGGGTTTTTTTTAACTTGAAAAGGCAAAATAATTTAAAATATGCTAAACCTTTAGATTAAACTGAAGAAATTCAAAGGCCTAACTCTGCTGACCCTGGATCCAGAGTGTTCCAGTTGTCTGTAGCCCACACCACAGCAGAAGCTGGGGAGGTGCTGTCGGAGCTGTGGTGCTGAGTGCATGTGTCCCTCTGCCACCTCCCAAAGGACCCCAGGCACCACAACATGTTCCAGGCTGGCTTCAAACTACTTCTGACCCATTTTCCCATCTTTTTGGGTCAGTCCATCCCTCGATTACGGCGCCACAACACAAGTGTCGTGGGCGGGAGAAGGACACGACGATTCCGCTTTTCCCCTGCCAGGCGCGGATCCCGTTTTTCACACTGCAGAGTCCTCGTGTTGCATCCTCAGCCTGCAGAGCTGCTCCCACAGCTTTGCTGCAAAGCTGAGCCAGGGCTCGTGTTCCTGGAAACCAGGCTGTAGATATTCCCTAGCACAGTTGAGACACAGGGCTAAGAGACCCCCTTTGCCTGCAGCTCCTGGTTTCCCAGCTCTTCATCTCATGTTACTGATGGCACCTCTGCCTCCAACTGCTCCTGCCTCCTTGGCTTCCTCATTTCTTCCTAGCAGCCTTCTCAAGCCCTTCATTTTTGGCATGTGTTCATCTCTTATGTCACTTAACTTTGACCACCCCTTACTTCTTTAAACCTGCTGCTCCTTCCTGTCCAGTTTTCCAGCCTGCTCCATCCACCTACCACAGAATCACAGGGTCACAGAATGTACTGAGTTGGAAGGGACCCACAAGGATCATCCAGTCCAACCCTCAGCCCTGCCCAGGACCATCCCCAAGAGTCACCCCCTGTGTCCCAGAGGATCATCCAAACCCTCCTGGAGCTCTGGCAGCCTTGGGGCTGTGCCCACTGCCCTGGGGAGCCTGGGCAGTGCCCAACCAGCCTCTGGGGGAAGAACCTTTTGCTGAGATCCAACCTGAGCCTGCCCTGGCACAGCTCCAGCCGTTCCCTGGCTGCTGTCCCTGGTTCCCCCAGAGCAGAGCTCAGTCCTGCCCCTCCTCTGCCCCTGCCTAGGAAGTTGTATCCCCAGATCTTCTTAACTCAGAGCAAACACCTGAAAGCAGAGCACTTTCTGCCCATGCTCTCACCATCCCTCTTCTTTCCACCTGCTGGCAGCTCCTCCATGCCCGTGTCCCCGAGGTAGCTGTGAGTGTCAGCCCAGTGCCCCGTGCCAAGCAGCTGCTCCCACCCCCGCTGACCCTCCTGCTCGGCTGCTGAGCTGCACAGTCAGGCGTTTGTCACTTAACATCTTGATTACTGTCACTTGGGTGATCCTGAGAGCTGCTCCTGGCCACATCCCACTCCACTGGGTTTCTGTTGCCTCCTTCCCGACCCACTCATGCAGGGATAATCACATCAGCAAGCAATGGACTCGGAGCAGAGGTTCCTCTGGTCAGGCAGCAGCCAGCAGTGGGTGAGAAACTGGGGTGATGCCTCCTCTGCCCATCCCAAGTTTCCCATGCTGATGTTTCGTAGCTGTGGGTCTCTCTGATGGCAATGAGCTCCTCAACGTGATAATGCACCACAGGGGAAGGTTCTTCCTTTTGTTTGCCTTAAATGAGTTGCAGGACAATTTCATTTTGTTCGTACATAATGAGAAGTTGTGAATAATCACTCAGTAATCACTTTGCCTGTGCTAGTCATGGCTTTACAAAACTCTAATCACATCCCTCTTCAGTCATCTCTGTTCAAGGCCAGAGCTCTTATTGTTTAGTCTCCATACAATATAGCATCTATTATTCTGGCTGGGGATGATGTTCCCCTTGTTCCCCCTCTCCCTGGTGCTCCCACAGCCCCTGCACTCTCAGCACCCACCCAGTGCTTCCTCCCTGTCACCCCAGGTCTGTCACCAGCCACCCTGGAGGTGTCACAGCTCCGGCTGGTGTTTGCTCTGGGGTGAATCCCTGAGTTCCCTTGTTGGGACAGTCAGAGCAGACCCCGTGGTGTTCACCCCCAGCTCGTGTCTGGATGTCAGGAGGGACCCCTGCCCAGGGAGAGATCACTGAAACCAGAGAAATCACTGACTGCTTTGGGTTGGAAGGGACCTTAAAGCTCATCTCATCCCACCCCCTGCCATGGGCAGGGACACCTTCCACTGTCCCAGGTTGCTCCAAGCCCCGTCCAACCTGGCCTTGAACACTTCCAGGGATTCAGGGACAGCCACAGCTTCTCTGGGCAGCCTGTGCCAGGGCCTCCCCACCCTCACAGGGAAGAATTTCTTCCCAGTATCCCATCTAACCCTGCCCTCTGGCAGTGGGAAGCCATTCCCTGTGTCCTGTCCCTCCATCCCTTGTCCCCAGTCCCTCTCCAGCTCTCCTGGAGCCCCTTTAGGCCCTGCAAGGGGCTCTCAGCTCTCCCTGGAGCCTTCTTTTCTCCTGATGAACACCCCCAGCTCTCTCAGCCTGGCTCCAGAGCAGAGGGGCTCCAACCCTCAGAGCATCTCCGTGGCCTCCTCTGGACTCTCTCCAACAGCTCCACACCTTTCTTGTGCTGAGCACCCCAGAGCCCAGGTTGGGTCAAGATGCAGAGTTTGATCCCAAAAGCCATGTCTCAGGAGGAAGACGAGGGCAGAGCAGTCCTGGTGTGTCCCTGGCAGCCTCAGCACTGCCCTCCCAGCCACTCTTGGTGGGAGAACCTGGTGCCCCTCACCCAGACACTGCCAGCTCCCAGCCTGGGTGAGAAGGCATGGAATGAGCTCTGCAGCCATATTTTGGGTCTCCAAACACAGCAGGATGAGGGTGATCCATGGTGCAGCTCCACAGGCACTGCCAGAGCAGGTGTCAGGAAGGGGAGGAGGTCCAGCAGCCCTCCATGCCCACACACAGAGGTGGTGGGAAAGCCTGGAGCCAGTGCCTGCTGCTCCATCAGGAGTGGGAGCTGCTGCCCCTGGCTATGAGCAAAGAACTGAGACAAAAGGGACAATGGCTTGGAAAGATGCCTTAAGTGGGGAATAAAAGAGCATTTGCTCCACTGAAAGGGAGCACTGCATCTCCCCTTGGGGGAATTCTCTTTCCCTCTCCTATGGGGCACATGTCAGCCCTGGTGACAGCGCCCTGTGGAGGGCTGGCCCTGCAGGGATGGCACCAGAGCCAGCAGACAGTGCTAGGAAACAAGTCTGTGCGTGGGGGGCATCACAGGAATTGCAGCTTCACACCAAGGAAATCCTGCTGGGAATATTCACAGTGGCTCCTGCTGAATTGACTGGGCGAGGGGGGTTTGCAAAGCAACCTCAGCTGGCAGCAGGGAAGGAACCACTACAGGGGAAGGTTGTCACAGCACTGGAGGGGAGCAGGGCTGGAGGGGATAACGAGGGAGATCGTGGTGTGGGGGGTGGAAAGAGGTGTTTCTGTGCTATGGGGGTCTGTGGGGGTGGGAGGGAAGTGCTCATGTTGTCCATGTGGGAGGAGGAACAGCTCCTGTCCCCTGTTCAGGTGCAAGGGGGGCTTCACCTGGTCAGAGCAGGGGAGGGTTGGGGGACTGGTAAGGACTGAGTGTGTCAGAGGCACAGGGGCACAGTGGTGGGGCAGGGGGGGTTGGAAGCATTAGGGGGGAGGAAAAGTACCTTTGGGGATGAAGGTGGGCACAAGGTGAGGGTGAGGGTGATGCCCAGGACATGGAGTGGTGGGGTCAAATCCAAACAGGATCACACCACATCCATGCAAGCCCACAGGTGCTCCTGCAACAGGGGTCAGCAGGCTCAGCCAACACAGGGCACTGTTTTGGGGATGCACAGAGTTACCTTCTGGCTTTAAAGGGGATATCAGGGTTGGGGTGAAGGGGACCTGCTGGCACCAGAGGGTTGGGATGTTCCAGTAACAACCACACGGTTGTAGCCACACTAGAAAGGGTCAGTGCTGCTGATGGGATTGTTTTGGCAACGGTCAGAGTCCCCAGACTGCAGTTTGAGGAGCCTGGGAGGTCCAGGAGGATGAGCTGGGGTGGGGTTATCTGTCTGCCAGCCCATGACAGCAGTGCCTGGAGGCCATCGATGGCCAATCGATAGAGAGCTGCAGAGCCCTGAGCCGGCGGGGGGGAATCTCTGGTACTTCTCCTCATGTGGGATAACAACTGTGTCTATGCAGGATAACAGCTGTGTCTGGGCCTGGGTTCAGGCTTGGATCCTGACTTTTTTTTTTTTTTATTTAATTGATTTCCTTTGTTAGCTTGGCTGGTCACTGTTAATGGGATGATCAGTGCCGGGCTCTGCTGGGAAGGGAAGGAAAGCGATAGGGCTGTTGGAACGCTGTGTCCTCGGCCTGCTCCCGTGCTGGAAAAGCAAAGCTGGAAAGGTCACACAGCCCCTGGGTCCATCTGCCTGGCGTGGAGCCTCTTCCTGCTGCCAGGCAGGCTCCTGCCAGTGCCTGGGCTCTGTCATCTGCAGTGCCAGCAGCGCGCCGCTGTGCCCACGACGGGCTGGGACGTTGTTTCCAGCAGAGCTGGGAACGGTCCCTCCACTTCACCAAGCATTAAGTCAGGATAAGGGCTGGAGCCAGCACAGGGGGCTGAAGCCAGGACTGATGTGCTTGTGGCAGCTGTAGCTGGTACCAGAGGTGACTGGATGCTGCCCCACCAGCTGTGTCCTGAAAGCAGAGACATCCTGCTGATGGGCAGTGGGGATTTGGGATGTTCTCCTCTCTAACCCTGCCACAGGCAGACACATCGCTCCACTGTCCACATCACACTGAGCAACTGGTGCACATGCCCCCTGCTTCCCTCTCTCCCAGGCCAGGACAACGTTTCCCTCCCACTTTTCTGCCCAACACAGAGAGATGGGTGTGGTGAATACAAACCTCTGATGAAATATTCCCTCCTCCTCCCCCCACAAAAGTCTAAAGTGCACAGTCACCACACGACTGAAAGTCTGTTTTCATCAACCGCCAGGCCAGTGCAGATGAGACCTCAGATGTGAGCCAAAAGCAAACACCAAAGGGCAAAGTCAGGGCTGGGTGGATTTGTTTGCTGAGCCTGGAGACTGGAACCTCCCCGGGAGGTTTTGGGTGCAGAGATGCCGACACAGGTGAGCTGCTGTCCTGGGGAGGATCCCGGTGCTGTGACAAGGACAGCAAGGGAAGGACACACAATGCACAGCCCGTGGAAGGGAAGAGCTCGCTGGAGAAGAGGGGAAAAATGTGCCATTTTTTGCCAAGAGAGGACATGAACCAGTAGAGCAGCGGGACCAAGCCCTGCCCCTCCGGCCCCAGGAGGTCCCGGGAAACCGGGATGCTGCCCCTTTAAAATGTGGGGGGGAAAAGACGCAAATGAGGAGCCGGCTGAAAATTAGTAGAGCAGAAAACTCCAAATGATGCAGAGCTAATTCCTTAAGTGTCAGACTGGCTGCCAGACCCTCCGCTTCTCAGCCCCCCGGCCCCGCAGCACCCCGAGGCAAGCACGGGGGGCTCTCGGGGCCGTTTGCTGCCCCCCGGCTCTGGAACCAGCCCCCCGGGAACCTCAGAAAGCCCCTGGGTCCCTCCGTGCCCCGCGGGTGGGCTCTTTCCCCGGCTGCAGCCCCGCGGCATCGCCCCCACCCAGGCGAGAGGGCCGGGGAAGTTTTTTTAATATACTTTTATTGGTCTCTAAATTTCTTTTCTTTCCCCACCGGCTCGGATCGATGTTCGCAGTTTACCGAAGTCCCAGGCACACAGATTAAATCCTCTCCCTCCGTTACACGAGATGGGCTTTTATTCTCCCTCCGATCACTCTGATATAAACACAGTGTGAGCAGGAGGGAGCGGGGGGCAGGCGGGAGGCGGGGTGGGGGCCAACCAATTCCAGACCTGTTTATTCCCTACCAGCCTCCGAGCTCACAGTCATTAAACAAGTCACCTAGTCTACAAGCTGCTGGATCCCGTCCTCCGCTCCTCCCGCCTTGCCCTTTCCCCTGCCCGCCTGCTCCCTCCCTTCCCTCTTCCCTTCCCCTCTCCGCTTTCCCCCTCCTCCCCCTCCCCCATTATTTTTAAAAGAACAATAATAATTAGGCAGAGCAGCCTCTAACACAATTGTTTCAGCCTGAACAGGCAATTAGGACAGGCGGAGTGAGGCTAATGAACGGTGCATTGGTTCCCCCCCCCAGTCCTGCTGCCCGGCCCCCTCCGTGCCCCCCCAGCCCCGCAGACGTGTGGATCGGCTCCCGAGCCGCCCGTCCTGGCGCGGGCAGGGCTGGCACAGCCAGCACAGCCCCCCGGGGCTGGGCAGCCCAGCCGTGAGGAGCCGGGGAAGGGGGGGATGCGCCGAGCGCATCAAGCCGAGGGTGAGGAACGGGAGCTGCGGGCAGGGGGATGGGGGCGGAGATGGGCCGAGCTGCCAAGCTGCGACTTTGGCAAAGGGGACTCGTCTGCAGAGCACGAGTGACAGGCCGTGCGCTGCCCCGGGCGCTCCGGTGTGCAGGGAGGGCAGGCGGGAGCGGGGCATCTCCCCGGGGCTCCGTGCGGGCTGGGAGCTCCTGGATCCTGCCGTGCAGGGCAGGAGCGGTGACCCTGGGGTTACCCCGGCACGGGACAGCCGGGGGCACGGAGCACACGGAGCACACGGAGCACACGGAGCACAGTGTACAAGGGACACGGCGACCCTGCACACGGTGCCCCTGCAATGCCAGTTCCCGCTGCCCCGGTGTGGGACCCGGGGCCAGGCAGCTGCACTGAAATATTCATGCCAAGCTGGCTTTGAAGGCAGCAGGATTTCTTGGAAGCTTGCTGCTCGTCTTAAATGGAGCTGTCGGCTCGGCACGGCTGGCTGGGCGTGACGGGAGCAGGCGGGGTCCTGCGGGGCTGAGGGACACCGGGACGCGGGAGGAGTGCCCACCTCTGCGGGGGGACAGTCACACGACACCCAGGGGTGTGGAGCATGGCCCACGCTGGTGATTCCCGGGGGGACAGGGAGCAGCCCCCGGGGAGGCCACGCTGCTGTGGGGACAGTGCAGGGCCGTAATCCCACTGCAGGTGATGCCCTGGGAGCACCTGGTCCCAAGTTAAGATATTCCCAGTGTGTGGTGCTGGTGCTGGGATGGTGGGACAGGCAGAGCCAGGGACAGCAGTGCCGTGGTGACACCGATGCAGGAGGTGATGGAGAGGGAAATGGTGGGAACGTGGAGGTGCTGGCGGCAGAATTCCCTGGCAGGTGATGCCAGAGTGTTGATGTGGTGGCTGCAGGGTGAGAGATGGTGGCAGTGGGGAATTCCAGGGTGCTGCTACGTGGCTGAGGAGCTGCCTTTGGCTCTGTGCTCCTGAGGGTGGGATAGGAGCCCAGTGCTCAGCCCACATACCTGTATGTGGTGCTGAGACCCGCCAGCACAGAGCTGATGCTTGTCCCTGATCCATAGCCTGATCCAAGTGTGGGGCTGCAGCTATGGGTGTGCAGGGAAGGGTGCACTGGGGATTCTGGATGCTCTCACAGACCCCACATGCTGTGCTGGCCCCGAACACACCCTGGGCTGCCTCAAACTCAAATATCTCTGGTTTTGCTGAAGTGACGGATCTTTTGACCTCCTGACACTTGGCACACAGAGGGAGCGTGGCACTGAACAGCACCCTGAGCATGAAAACACAAAACCTGCCCTCTTTCTTGGTCAGAAAAGCCTGAGCTGCCTGTTCACAGCTCCGGCTCTGCAGCCACCACAAGGTATCACAAATCCCAATGTAATTTGCTGTCCCTCAGGCCCTCGGTATTACTGCTTTCCAAATGTCTCTCTCCCAGTCTCCATGGTGTTAAATTATATTTCCCCAGCTGGATTACTTTGCATTTGTTCAGAATGAATTTCATTTGGCTATTTCCTTCCTATGCCTGACCCTTCTTTCCCAGTGCATTATCTTTTAGCTCTTTGTCCTCACCAGGATTTGCAGCACCTTCCCATTTCATATCCTCTGCAAATTTAATTAACATGCTCTTTACCCTCCCTCTTTCAGATCAAATGAAGATGTTAAAGGAGAGCAGACCTGGCACAGATCTAACCACTAACCACTAACAACAATACAAGTACCTTGCACTTAAATTATGCACTCTCCATCAGAAGATTTCAAGGGCCTTTGCTGAACTGGATAAGTATAATTATTAAAGCTGGGAACTCCACTCCACTGGGGAATTTAATATTTGAGGCCTGCCTGAGGGCATATGTCTTGTTGACTGTTGTGTTACCATTGGCCTTGGCAGTCCTGGGATAGATGTCCCTGCAGTGTTGTTCTTGTCACGCTGGGCTGGCCCCATGGACACAGAGGTCCCTGGATGAGGGATACCCAGCTGGAAACCCCAGGTTCAGAGAAAGCAGAGCAGTGACCTGGCAGCTGGTTCAACAGTGTCATCTGGTTTGATTCCAGCAAATGACTCAGTGACACGCTGCAGTTTGGCTGGATTGGGAAATACAAGATGCTTCAGTCGCTGCCTGTAGCTGTGTAACGGGGACACGGAGGCACAGGAGTCATGGATAGTGTGTGAGGCACACGGGCTGGGATTCACCTGCCTTTGGGTCATGGAAAGAGGAACAGCCAGGGCTCCTGCTGCTGGAGCAAGGACAGCCCCCCCGAGGGTCCCAGGGACCCCTGGGGCTGGAGGAATGTCCCTTGGTCAGGGCTGAGTTCTAACCCACAGACTGTAGGCTTCCCCCTCCTCCTGCACCCTGCCTGGGGATCACAGCCTGGATTGTCCCATGGATTGGAAGGGGCCAACCCCCCCCCCAAAAGCCTCTCTAAAATCGTGCTTTGGCTTCATTTTAATACTGACACACAACTGTGTGGCAACTGCAGCATATAAGGGATTTGCAGGACACAGTCACAGAGTTCTTGACACAGGAATGGCCTTTCTTTTTTGATTCCATTTTCCAACATTTAACAACTAAATGTTCTCATCTTGTTAGTGTTACCTTGATGATGAATAATGTATCCTGCTCCTGCTCTGTGTGAGGCTGTACTCTCAAATCTTGGTTGCATTATGTGCCTGCACACGAGCACACAAACCCACAAAAAAGTCTGCTGCTGTGACCTCCTTCAGCTACAACAAGCACAAGGGAGGAACATCAAGAGCATCTTGGTAGGAATGTGCTCTAAAAAGCCGTTTTACTGTGCTCAATCCTCAAACTTCCTCAGCTGTATATTGCATGAGACAATAAAAATTGCCTCAGACCAAAGGAACAGGCTGCCAAAAGGAAAACCCCATGGATACAGGTGGGGTGTAACAAGGACTCAGCATCTCTGTAGAGCCTTTTCCTAAGACTGGCAGCTTGTCCAGGGCTGGAAAAACCTGCATTTTGCTCTTGGAAGATGCTTGCATGGCCTTTACTTTTCTTGGCTGGAATTTGTGCCTTCCTGGTAATGCCAGGAGTCTCCCAAAGTCCCCCTCTGCCCCAGGCTCCTGCCTGGCAGCAGAAACACTGTTATTCTGTGGCTGTGCAGCCCCTGAGCCAGGCATTAGTCCTTCTGGTATTTTTCTCCCCTGATAAGTCAGCTCATATCCTTGATTTTCACAGCCATATTTCAGAGAGGCTGAGCGGGAATTTAGCTGCTGTTTATAACACAAGGAAAATAAACCCCAGTGCCATTTAAGGAGAATATTGATATGACACTGAGCGGGGGTGAAGAGACTGTGAAATCCCAGCTAGAAATTGGTGCTGCCTTTCTAGCACTGGAGCAATGAGCTCCCAAACTGCCCCCTCCTAAGAGAACTGGGATTAAGAAACCAAATTTCTCATATGATAAACCTTCATCCTGGAAAGAAATGAGCTGACGCTGCTGGAAGCTGAATTTTGTAACCTTGATAGCCCTTCGGCCTGAGTTTGGGGGTAAGGTCTGCCAGAGAAGCTGTGGCTGCCCCATCCCTGGAAGTGTCCAGGGCCAGGTTGGACGGGACTTGGAACAACCTGGAATAGTGGAAAGTGTCCCAGGGAGTGGAACAAGACGGTCTTTAAGATTTCCAACCCAAAGCAGTCTGTGATTCTGTGATTCTTTTCTGTGATCTGCAGCAATGGGCTCCATACCCTAACACTGACAACTAACAATTACCCACTAATCAGCAACTAATGTTCCCATTTCTCCTTTCTAAAAGAGTTTCCTTCCTCTACCATAATGAGTTGGGACACTTTGCTGTTTTCTCTGCCTCTTGCTCAACCAAATTTCCAGTGCCCATCAGCAGTGGCACCTGAACCCTCTCTTAGGCAACGAATCAGATGAGATGCTGAGAGCAGGTTCCCCCAGTTTCCCCCCAGATATGCACCTTGCACACCTTTCCAGCACAATCCCTTTTCTCCAGGACTGCAGTATCCATCCTCATCTGTGCAGAGCACGGAGCTGGCGAGGGCCACTCCGCTGTGCTGGAGATGGGAGATAGTGCACATCAAAGTCAGGATTTTTTTCCCTTTTCTTGCTGTTCTCTGCACAATTTGTTATCAGAGAGCTGTGCCAATCTCCTGCTCGTGGCTCGTGTTGGCAGCCACGCACCGAGCCGTGCACGCACACGCTGTCACAGGGCTGGGAAGGGGCTGCTGCTGCCTCGGATTAATTCGATCCAGGTAAGTTGTCTTGGCTGTGAATTGTCCCCTTCTCAGTGCCAAGTCTGCTTGGCCAGGATATCACTCCTCGGGAGCAGCAGCATCCAGCTCCTCCCAAAGCTGGAGGGTGGGGAACGCACGTGGCTGTGGGAAATACCCACTGTGGGGTGGAGGGGCTGTCCTGGAGGGCAAACTGGACATGAGGGGGCTGGGAGAAACGAGGTGGGGAACCCCCAAAAACGTCTGACATTGTGTGAGGGGAGCAGCCGCTTGCTGGGTGAAAAGTGGGCAACTTCATCTCTGGGAGAATCTCTCAAATTCTCAGCATCCTGAATTTCATTTTGTCGTGGTTAATTATTAATCCAGCAATAAAACTCGCCCCTGCCCCCCTTTGGATGCCTCAAAGCCCTTGTCAGGGTCTCACAGGGCTTTTATCTCCCTCTCCATCACAGAGGAGCCTGAGTGCAGGCACGGAACAGAGATGATGGGATGGTCTCAGGGGAAAGGGAAGCTGGATGCACTTGTGACCCTGAGCTGGTGGCTTCTGGTGTCCTGTGCCCCAGGGAAACATGCTCAGGCACAGCTCGGTCCTGGAGTGTGCCAGGAGTGAGGGCACAGCCCTGTCCTGGCGCTGGAGGCTCTGGAATTCTCCTCCCAGCACCGTCACTGCCATATGCAGCCGAGAGTTGGGTGCAGCTGGTGCCCAGAAGGCACCCAGGGTGGGGGCTGTGCTGCAAAGTGCCTGATGGCAACATCAGCTGGGGGTCTGGTGCTCACTCCTGCACCTCCCAATGGGGCCAAGGAACTCCCTGGCTCTAAGGAACCAGCACTTCTTTAGGCCAAGTGCAGTTGAAGCCGCCTGGATCCATCCCCTGGATCGTGTCCCTTGGAGCGGCTCTGCTGGGGCAGGTGTGGGGTGAGGATGTTCTGGTTTGAGAGGGGACAGGTGAGGGAGAGTGGGGACACACCTGCAGCCTGTGGGATCACCCCGTGGCAGAGCAAACCAGGAGAAGATGGACGGGGCTTGGAGCAACCTGGGCTAGTGGAAGGTGGGGGTGGAACAAGATGAGCTTTAAGGTTCCTCCCAACCCAAACCATTCCGTGGTCCTATGACTGCCCCACATGGAGGGCTGGGATCCTCTGCTCCACAGAGTGTCCTGGACTAAGTGGAGCACATCTGCCTGGGAAACACAGGGGCAGCATCGTGCAGCTCCCCGAGTGCCCTGGGAATGATAAGGGCAAAAAAATTACCCTAAAACCCCCGACAGACACCTGGAAGCATCCAGGCCACCCAAGATGTTCCCAGATTCTCCTTCTTGCATCCTTGCACCCTACATTAGTTACTACCAAGATGCTCTTGTGCTCCTTCTCCTCTGAGCAGTGCTGGGCCAGCGGGCAGAGGCAGCAGCAGCCCCACGGATGGTGAGAAGATGCTCTTTGGAGGCAGCAGAGCCCTCCTTGAGCTTGGCAGAAAGAAATGTTTTAACCAGGCCCCGCTCTGCAGAGCTCCTTGAAGAAATGGGAGCAAAATAATATCCAGGCTGGTGCAGAGCGTGCTGGTGGAGTGGGCACAGCTCTGCCTCCCACGGAGAAGAATCAGCAATACCTGGATTTTCCCTGCGTGGTGCCCCTGCTCTGTGGAGGAGGGTTTGGAGGGGGTGCTGTGAGACTTGCACAGAGCCTGAGTGAAGAAAACATCTCCGTGTTAAGAGAAGATGGGGATTTTTCTGGTTGTAGATGGGGAATTATGCATGGGGAGAGCAGAATATGGGTTACAGAGGCGTTTAGCATGAGCTGCCTTAAAGAAAGGGAAGTGCTGTGGAAGGGGATGCCCAGCAGCAGCGTGGGCAGATATGGGTACCCTGGTGTTATTAGAGAGAGCACTGCTTTCATGCACAATAGCCCAGGAATGCTAACAAGGGACTCTCTGAAGTCTCCTCTGTAAGGTTATGTAGCCTACAAGGTGTTGGGTTTTTTTTAGTTCAGGAAAACCACAGCACAAAGTCTGGCTGGTTTTAAACCGACCTGACGGATTTGGCTGAAATATTGTGAGTGAGGAGAAACCGCTGGAGCCGAGGTCGATAACCCACCCCAGCCCCCAGCACCACGGCCTGGGCACTGCTGGGGGACAACCAGCTGTGAGGAGGGGCAGGGACAGGGACACTGGCACCAGGGAATCACTGGGACAACCTTCCCCGCTCCTCCCTTGGGGAGGCTGCAGGGTGAGAGCTCTCTGGGGAGTTCTCCTGCACGAGGAGGGGGCCTAGTGACAAGGGATGGAGGGACAGGACAAGAGGGAATGGCTTCCCACTGCCAGAGGGCAGGGTTAGATGGGATATTGGGAAGAAATTCTTCCCTGTGAGGGTGGGGAGGCCCTGGCACAGGTTGCCCAGAGAAGCTGTGGCTGCTTCTGGATCCCTGGAAGTGTCCAAGGCCAGGTTGGACAGGGCTTGGAGCAACCTGGGCTAGTGGGAGGTGTCCCTGCCCATGGCAGAGGGTTGTAACTAGATGGTCTTTAAGTTCCCTTCCAGCCCAAACCAGTCTGTTATCCTATGATCTCAGCCTGCCATTTTAAACACTGGGGAGCAAGAATTTCCCCTGACCTTCCTCCCCAAGGATGGGACCTGAAGTGCACATTGGCATCCCCTTCTTTCACACTCCAGCAGGGATCCAGTGCTGGCTCTTGGTGGGCATTTTCCAAGCCAGAAGCTCTGTGTGTGCTTCCTTTTCTCCTCCCGGTCTCCAGGTGGTCGTGTGTCCTGCTCCCTGCCCCTCCCTGCCCACTGGCATCTCAGCAACACCGTTTTACACCCCTTTCCACTCACTTGCCCTGGCTCACCAACATGTCACTCCCACCAGCACTCGTGTCACCTCCGATCCCGGCCCATGGTGCGCAGCGTGTCACCTCAGCACAGGATTAACCACGGAGAGCTTCGGAGCCAGCCAAGCAGAAAGCAAAGCATATGTCATCTCTCCTTGTGTTTACAGGAGAGAACATCACCTGGCATCACCAGAGACAAGGGCACACATTGAGTGATCTCCTCCTTGGGAGCCGGTGCCCGACGGTGCCGCAGCTCCAGCAGCCCAAGGACATCCCCCTGCCAGCCCTGCGTGCAGGTGGAGCTTCCTGAGCCTTGTACCAGGACAAAACCACAGCCATTTCCATCATCTTGGGACTCAGAAGGCAAAACCACGTTTCTCCAGGGCACCATGAGCATAATAACACCTGAAAGCAGAGCCCAGCCTGATCTGTCTGCTCCTAAGGAGGCTTTAATTGCTGAGCAGTTGGCTGCAAACTTTCCACGCAATGCTCATCTCTTTTCAGTGTCACCAGGTGCTTGGCAGTCCTTTGCATCACAAACTCTTCCTTTAATATCTCTATCATTTAGAGTTGCTTCCCCTGCAGTGGTTTTGCTCTTGTATTTCACACCATTTCACAGTCTACAACAGTCCTGGGCAGGGGCAAAGGAGGGGCAGGGACTGAGCTCTGCTCTGGGGGGACCAGGGACAGCAGCCAGGGAATGGCTGGAGCTGTGTCAGGGCAGGCTCAGGTTGGATCTCAGGCAAAGGTTCTTCCCCCAGAGGCTGGTTGGGCACTGCCCAGGCTCCCCAGGGCAGTGGGCACAGCCCCAAGGCTGCCAGAGCTCCAGGAGGGCACAGGGGGTGACTCCTGGGGATGGACCTGTGCAGGGCCAGGGGTTGGACTGGATGATCCTTGTGGGTCCCTTCCAACTCAGCATATTCTGTAATCCTGTGATTCTATGACCTCTGGACAGCTCTGGTTGAGACCCTTCAGCATTTCTCCTTCAGGAACCCTGGGAGAGCCACACTCCCATTCCAGAAAGCCCCTGCAGATGGGCAGGGAAATACATTTATCCTCATCTTTCCTCAGATCTTCAGATTCCCGTCACATATCACACCGTGGCTGGCTTTTGTCTCAGTCACAAGAACACACAGTACCTGAGGGCTCATCCCTCTCCTCAGCTTCTAAATCCCTGTTCTTGTCTCATCACCAGCTCATGTCTGCGGGAGCCGGTGCGTCAGCGCAGTGTGTTACTACCTGCCTGTTCCCTGCTCCTCCTTCAGCTCCTGCAGCCCCCACCTCGTGCAGTGACAGGCTCTGGGAGAGCAAGGAGGGAAGGAGCCTCCTCCTACAGACCAGTTGCCTGAGGGCTGTTTTAATATCCCAGTGGAATGAGTTGTTCTGCTTTCGTTTCCATCACAGCAAGATAAAGGTCTTGCGGGAACCCGTCGCTGGTGACTCGCATCCCGGGATGCATCTGCACAGGTCCGTGGGAATGTGGCCTCCTCAAGGTGCCCAGGTCCTCAGAGGAACCTCATCCTCCCTGCTGCCAGCAATGCTGCTCAGCATGTGCCAGCAGCCACTGGTGCTGGGGAGAAACAGGCCCGGGTCTGATTTTTGCATGTTGGGCTTTCCAGTGCTCCTACAGGACCACAGGATTTTTATTCAGTCAGACCTCAGAGAGGGGTCAGAGGATGCTGATCCACATCAGGAGTTGCACATTTTCCTCAACCTACGTGTTATGAATGTTGAATCCAAATTTGAACCTTTCTAGCACGTACAAGTGTCATTAGTGCTGTCACCCAAATAACAGAGTCATAGAATCACTGACTGGTTTGGGCTGGAAGGGACCTTAAAGACCATCTCATCTCACCCCCTGCCATGGGCAGGGACACCTTCCACTAGCCCAGATTACTCCAAGCCCCGTCCATCTTCTCCTGGTTTGCTCT
>NW_016690358.1:1463520-1471614 GCF_001604755.1 Lepidothrix coronata
AGCCAGCTTTTAGCAAAACACAGGAGAGCTCTAAAACATGGTGAGAATTCTGCTTTCCTGGAGTGAGAATAAAAATCAAAGAAGTCGTAAAGAATCTTTGCACTGCCCACTGTCCAGGGGCTTCAGGCTTTCTCCCGGGCTTGTTCTCAGTGTGGCGGCTTCCAGTGGTTTCCAGTCACCCTCCATGGTGTCTCCTGAGTGTCTTATCCCTGTTTCCTGCCTGGCTGGGCATCTGCTCCCTGTTCTTCCCAGCAGCCAGGCACCTGCTGGCTTGTTGCCCTTGGACTGGCTGTGCCCTTTGGAAAACCCTGGGAGCCCTGATGGTCCTGTTGCCATCCCTGCAGCTGGAGGGTGTCCTTGGCCCTGCTCTGTCCCAAGGGATTGGCTTCACTCTTTGGGTCTCTGCTGGAAGTGCTTGTTTGGGCTCCCAGCCCCAGCACTGCCCAGGCTGGCGGGATTTCCAAGGAACCTGTGGGCACTGACAGCCCCCTCTCCTAAATTACCTCCCTCTCAGGAGTTCCCTGCAGAGTGACAAGGTTCCTCCCTTCTCCAGAGCATCTCCTGCTCCAGCCACCCCTCCATCAGAGCTGGTTTTCTGTTCCCCAGAAGTGAGGGAAGGTGAGAGACACACACTGGGGAGCATCAGAAAGGAAGGATATTTGGGGCTGGAGCAGCACAGACCGTGCAGATATTGGGAGGGTGGAGATGGAGGACTGGGACCTTGTCATCCCTCCAGGGGTGGCCTGGCACCTGCTTTTGAGGGAGGCAGACCAAGCAAAGTGTGAGATGTGTAAATGTGTGTGGGGAGGTGAGAGACACAAGGGGAATTCCTGGGATGTCTGCAGCAAGCCAGAGCCTTCAGGAGGTGTTTGGGATCTCTCAGGTAACAAGGGATGATTCTCCAAGAATATGCTGTCCTGAAGCTGAGCCAAAGCAGAGCTTGTTGGGAAGGTGGACATTGTGCAGCTCAGAGATTGGAGACCCCTCAGTGGGAAAGGAGGGTTGGATGCTTTTGACCCGAGGGCCTTTCCCTAATTCTGACATCTGTTGGATGATTTTGCTCTAGAGCAAAGCCAAAATACTGTGATTTCATCACACCTGGTGCCTGGAGAAGAGCTTTTGGTGGTTCATATGTTGCAGTGTAACAGCACTGAGGAGGTTGCACCGCCCAGGTTCTGCTGATGACATAAGAGGAGGGTGTGAGGTGCCACATCTGATGTCACCACTGGGGCTGCTCCAGAGCACTGAGCCAGCACAGCCCCAGCACAAACCCTCTCTGATGGTTTAGCTGCTCAGAGCATGTGGTGGAATTTGCTTTTCCCCAGCAAACTTCCTGCCATATCCCATCTTGCCTGGCCTTTCACAGCCAGTGTGGAACCGGGGTGAATGTGGAGTAAATAGCGTGTTGTTTGCTGTTGCAAATTTGACAGAAATATGATCGTGTATTCAAACATAATCCAGGTCAAATTGGCCCTGGCAGGTTTAGCAGCAGCACAACAGCTCCTGCTAAATGGAAGGACTCACTGAAATGCAGTTAATTGCTGGGCGGATAACAGCAATAAACAGGAGGAAAAAAATTGACATTCCCAGGAACCTTTCATAGATCAGCGGGAAACCATTCCTAGTTCACTTAACGGGTTATGTCGACAAGTCTAAGAGCAGGAAAAGGTCAGCACTGCAGGGTGTGGAGGAGGGCAGGAGGGGATTCCAGTGGCAGATGCAACAGGAGCTGCTCTCTGCCCTGAAACCTCCTCCGGCTTTGCCTCCCCCCATCCATCCCTGTGCCGAGCTGTGCTGACACTTGTGCCTCCTGCCTCCGAGCCATCTGCCCTTACAAAATGCTCTGGGAACAGAGCCCGTGCTCACCCTGCCAGGTCTGGGGCTTTGAAGAGGCAGAACTCAGGCCTGGGTCAAACAGCAGCACTGCAAGACCTTCCCCTTTGGGGTGCACCACGTGGACCACCTTGTCCAGCCAGCCTTGCTGCCAGGATCCTGGGGAGGAACCGTCCCACACTGAGCACCTCTGATGGACATCCTGCCTCCAGTCTGTCCAGGCACTGCCACCAAAATGCAAACAGTCCCTCTCTCATCGCTGCCAAACTGCCCCAACCCACCCCTGGCTGCTCAGCAAGGCTCAACCAAGTGAGTGTGGGTGAATTAGGAATTTGGATTATAGAATCTCAGAATGGGTTGGTTGGAAAGGACCTTCAAGATCATATCCCATGGGCAGGAGTACCTTCCACTAGCCCAGGTTGCTCCAAGCCCCGTCCAACCTGGCCTTGGACACTTCCAGGATGATCAGCTTAAAAAAATGGAGGGGGAAGGGTAAATTGTACGGTCTGTAAAAGCTTTTTGGGGGAATAAAAATCTAATTTAGAAACTAAAGCAAAAACAGGTCCAGAGCCAGAAGCAGTATATCTGTAAATTTGGAATAGATACAGAGGTCTAGAGGGCAATTAACCACCACATCCCGGGCCTGGGGCAGTTTCCATTTCCTGGCATCTTAACTCTTTATTTCCCCCCAAGAAAAAGTGCATCTTAGTTCAGAGATTTGTTTGCGGGAAGGGACAAGGCCAGGATGTCCTATCAGGGCTTCAATGCAGGGAGTGCACAAAGGCAGTGACACAAACCCTCAGGCCATCTCTAGATGGATGGGCCATTGACCTGGGATAAAATAAGAAAGATCATTAAAACCCCCCAGTTTTTAGTGATTGTTCCCCACAACTGTGCTGGGAAAGGGAGCCCTGGTAGGTGCTGGGTCCTGTCACCACTGCAGGCACGGGCAGTGGTGGATTTTCAGTGAGCAAAGTTTGAGGATGATGCTCATCCTCACATTCATCTGCTTCTTCCTCCCAGCACAGGAGGCTTCAGGGATCTCTCTTGTGTGGTGCTGCTGAGCAGGACAGAGGACAGGCTGGATGACACAGTATTTCTCTCCTACAGAGCCCAGAGCAGATGCCAGGGAAGAGGAAAAAAGAGCAGGCAAAGCAGACACGATGTTCCCCTCTAATCACCCCCCATCTTCCTGCAAATTGCAGCTCAGGGACTTCCTGGGCCAGGCATCATTACCGAGCTGTTAATCACCCTCTGTGGGCTCCTCTTCCATCCCATCTGCCCTTGAACCTGTGGGGATTTTTAATCTTACCTCTGTTCTCTGCACACTTTGCGCTCCCCCTTGGCAGGTCGGGATGAGAGCAGGGCAGGGAGGTCGGGAGAGGCAGCACGGTGGGATCAGAGACGGGGCTGAGAGAGGCACAGGATTCCTGGAGCCTGGGAACATTTGCATGGCATCAGATAGTGGAGGTGCTGAGGGTGGAGAGGGAGGGTTGAAATAAGACCCTGGAGACTCTCGCCTGGATTCAGTGTCTGACAGGGTCAGGTTTCAGCAGTAAAAAGCAGAGAAAAATATCTTTGCCCCTTCAGGGCATGCTCAGGAGGAACCACAGAGCCCGTGAAGGAGGGCAGAAGCGCCGCCCTGCCCATGCCCAGCTCAGCCCCTGCTCTCCAGCCACGGCCAGAGGGATGCTCCAAGGACTATTTCCCACACCTCTCCCCAGCAATGCTCCTCCTGGGGTTGGCTTTCCAGTGTTCCCAGCAACTCCAACCACCCCATCAGCACAAGGAGCTGCAGGACATCGCCCCATCCTCCCTGTGGGAAGAGCAGGCTGCCCAGGAGCTCTGTGGGGCTCTGGGTTCACCCACACCAGTTTGCTCAGCTCCAAGTGCCCCCTGCCCGGCTCCAAGTGGCTGCTTGAGAGGACCATGACCCCATGGGATTTTCTTCTTTGGCCGCTGCAACTTTGTCCTACTCACAGGGCTTTTGCCTTCCCACTGCCACAGACAGCCAGGGCACTTCCAGCTGCTCCCAGGCAGCCCAGGTCTGCCAGACCTTGGCACGGGGGTGCTGCAGGGATTAGTGCTTTCTCCTGACCTGAGCAGCTCACCGAGTCTTATTTTTGTCAGGGAGAGAATGGATTAGGAAGTCCTATTTCTTGGTTGTAATCCTATTTCAAAAAACGCTCCGAATCCCGTGTCCCTGAGCAGAGAGGACCTGCCTCAAGCTTCTTTCCCAGCTGATATACCAGGCACCTCTACCTTTCCTGTGGCTTTTTGCTCCCACAGGTACATGCAGTGCCTGGAAACACCCTCCCTTCCCTAGGATTGGCACTGGGAGAAGTCTTCCCACACCACGGCTCAGCTCCAGTGCTGGCTGGACTCATTTCAGGCTCTGCACCAGTATCTGGTTCTTACCCATGTCCACTCTCGATAAGAAATGGTTCTGGGGTCAGAGAGGTGTCTCCCATTCCCTGTTCACCTTCCCAAAGCCTCCTGGATCCAGGAGGCTTCTTTTTTGTCTCTTTGCCACTCAGTCTTTTGTCCTCCATCCTTCCCTTTCAGCAGTTGTAATGTTGGAGCAGCAAGGCTGAAGTGCCATCCCCCCTTCTGGACACCTCTCTGCTCCCTCTCCATCCCTCCCCACACACCACCACCTTTCTCCAAGTGTATATCCCAAGTGTATATCCCAAGTTTACATCCCAAGTTTACCTACAAGCACACCCAGCCCGTGGGTCAGCTCAGGTCTTCACTGCTGGGATGGTTTGTGGAAGGGCTCAGATTTCCAGTCATTTGCTGTATCCAAAGGGGAGACATTGGGCTGGGAAAATTGGGAAATGAGAATGTTTTCTCAGCCCTAGGACAAACCACAGCATTGTTGGGATTGCAAAGCATTAGCTGGGCTATGCCTGCAATGCATTATGTTAGCAGGGGGTAGCAGCTCCCAGGATTGTGCCACAAAACCTTTCCTGGCCTGCCCATGTCACTCAGAGCTGAGATCCACAAATGCAGGGATGCTGGGGCAGAGGTAGGGACCTCAGAACACCTCCACAACCTCTTTCCATGGAGCTTCCTTTTCATTTTAATGGTACTATTGTTAATTCTTGGGAAGGAGTGTTTCCCAGAGCTCTCCCCCTCTGTGCAGCTGACCCGGGGATGTACTGGTGCCATTTAGGAGAGGGCACTCCTGGATGTTTCCCTACTGAGAAAGCCTGAAAAACAAGCTCATGGACATCCAAAAATCCTGGTGGTCCCGTCAGAAATCCCTGGATCCAGGGCAATTGCTGTGCTGAGACTCAGAAACCCTAAGGACGTGTGGAGATGTGGGACCACAGGGATCAGACCCATCCACTCAGACTTTGCTTGAAGTCTCTCTGTGGAATGCAAACGTGGCAGAACTGGCCCAGAATTGCCAAAAGCCAGGGAGTTTTCAACCCTGCAAAGCCCAGTGGATCTTGCCAGCTGGTCTGGGAAATCTCATTTTCCATCTGCCTGACAACTGGGAGTGTCCAAGTGCAGGGCAGGGAATGTGGAGCCTTGGCAAAGTGTGGTGGCTTCATTTCTGAGCTCATAAATCTCCCGTTGGTCTCCAAGGCAGGAGTGAAACACAGGATGCTCCTCGTGTGTCCTGGAGCTGGGCAGGATTTGCTCCACGCGAGGCTCTGGATGCACATTCCTTATCTCAGCAGCAAGATTTATAGAGTCCCTGAGATTTTTATTCTGCCAGTAAAATCCTGTTAAATGCAGGGATAAGTTGTGCAATGGCTATTGTTTGGGAATGCATTGTGTCTGCTGGCAGAAAAATGGTCACATCTCTGCCCGATGCCACACGACTGCCAGGTGGGAAGATGCACAGAAGGGATGCAAGGAGCAGCTGCTGCTGCCAGGGTGGGGGGTGAGGGGGCTGGGGATGCATCACCATCCCACCCTGGTCCTGCTGAAGAGGGATATGGGCAGGGGATACCCAGCTGGATAATCCAACAATGGGGGATGTCGGGGAAAGCAGCTTTTTGGGGGTGGAGGGAACGAGAGGCTCATGAGGAGCCCATTGCTGTGGCTGCTGAGGATGCACCACCACCCAATCCTGATCCTACTGAAGAGGAACACGTGGGCAAGGGGTACCCAGCCAGGTAGAGCAAGAAATGGAAAATGCTGGGAGAAAAGGATGGAGGGAGAGAGTGGCTCCTGATGAACCCTGTACCACATCAGCTCAATTCTGCCGGAGAGAGGGACTCACTGTAAACTCAACCATCCCATCCTGGTCCGTGGACACATGGACACTGGGATACCCAGCCAGATAGATCAATAAATGGAAAATGCTGGGGGAAAAGGATGGAGGGACCGAGAGGTTCCCGATGGACCCTGTGACGTGTCAGCTCAGTTTTGCGGCCCCCGCTGGCGGCGGGCCCTGGGTGAGGGTTCCCGTGGCAGGACGAGGGCAGAGCCCTCGGGACCAGCTTCCCAGGGGCCAGGCTGCGGGCACCCGGCTCCCCGGGCCGGGCTCGTTAGCTGGCAGGCTCGGCGCTGGCTGGGGGAGGCGGCACTGGGTCTCCCGGCAGAAAAGGCTCTTTTGATGGAAACGAAAATTTTCCCTTTTGAAAAACCTGGAGTCGGGGAACGAGCCTCGGGGTTACCATGGAAACCCATCGCCGAGCTTTGCCGCAGCAGGAGACACAGCCACAGTGTCTCCGGGGCTGCGGGAGCGAGGGCGATGCTCCGAGACACCCCGGCTGCCCACCGGCACCGGCACCGCGGCCCTGCGCTCCGGGAACCAACCGGGGGGAGCCGGGAGGGGGGGGGGGGAAAGCGATCGGCTGCCGGGATGTGCCCGGTTTGCCGTGATGGGAATGGGCTGGGAGTCAGAACGCGGCCGTGCTCATCGGAGCACACGGGCCACCAGCCCGGCGCGTAAACAAACGCTGCCGAATAGCGGCAGCCGCAGCCTCGGCGCGGATTGGCTCCCTCTTGTATCTCCAGGAAGATCAATAGAACAAATTATAGCAGCAGAACAATGTGAGAGAGAGCCCTGAAAAACCCCAATTACCGAAAACCTAATTAATATGTTTTTAAACAAACATTATGGCAACGCTTCAAACGGCATTAACACGGCCACAGAAGTTTTCGCGAGGGCGGCGAAGCAATTCTTTAGCCCGTGGCAATGGGGTGGGAAGGAACCCAAAACAAGGAGGAGAAGGGGAAAACAATTGCTTCGATACAGGCACAGCTGGGGAAAAGCAAGTGCTCTTTCCAACAGGCAGCACAGGGACTCCCATATGCTCCCCCAGCACCCCGCAGGGCTGCAGATCAATAGTCCCGTGGAAAAACAGAGGCAGAGAACAAGGAATGGAGAAGGGAAAAAAAAAAAAATAAAGAGTGAAATACATTGCACCAGCTCCCCCAGTCCTTCTAGGAAGAAGGTAACCAGACAAAGGGATGCAAAGCCCAACCTTCCTGAGAGGAATCTGACCCGGAAAGCTGACCCTTGAACAAAACAGCACCCTTGGAAAAACAATGCCACTTAAATACGCCGCTGATTGCTCCTGGGACGGCCGACACAATGCGGGAGCATGAGCCCGGCACAGCGCAGGAAGCCCTGGACCCTTGCTCAGGCCCAGAGGAGATGCTGACATGCAGCCCTGCACTGCTCCAGGATCCCATCCCGCCCGGACACAGCGGCTGGAGGAGCCCCCACATCAGCGACAGCACCACCAGCAGGACACGTCATCCATTAAAGCCCAATTGGATCCTCCCTGAGCAGAACCAGCGACCATATCTACAGTTCCAGATGTTCAATTACAGGCTGAGGGAGGTGTTTGTCTGCCTCGGAGATGGGGAAAAAAAAAAAAGCTACGTGAAGAAACGGGCAGAAAATCATGTGACAACACTGAATCCGTGCACAGATCATCAGGGAGGGGATAAAAATACCCTGCACCCGGGCTGGAGGGAGGAGCAGGACCCCAGGCTGGCACATGGAAGGGCTCTGGGTGATGCCCCCACGTGAGTGAGCACTGAACAGGCACCCAGAGCAGGGCATCGGGTGGGGCTGGAGGGAACAGGCATTTACTGGGGCTCCTGGAAAGCTTCCATGACTATACAAGACTTCCAGTGCTTAAAGGGGCTCCAAGAGAGCTGGAGAGAGGTTTTGGACAAGGGCCTCGAGTGCCAGAACAAGGAGGAATGGCTTCCCACTGCCACAGAGCAGGGTTAGATGGGATATTGGGAAGGAATTCTCCTGTGAGGGTGGGGAGGCCCTGGCACAGG
>NW_016690358.1:1471823-1489252 GCF_001604755.1 Lepidothrix coronata
TAGTGGAAGGTGTCCCTGCCCATGGCAGGGGGCGGAATGAGATGATTTTTAATGTCCCTTCCAACCCAGACTATTCTGGGATTCTCTGATTTCCCCTGACCTTTCTGGCTCAGGTTGTGCACAGACAACTCCCCAAGAGGGTGGTTGTGTTTTGTGCTCAATCTGACTTGGCAATGTTCTTCCCAAGAATTTCTCGAGGCTTTTAGCACTGACACACATCTTCAGACTGAGGGTGGGTGCTGTGGCTGGGGAAGGAGGATCTTGGAAACACTCCCTGTTAGTGGCCCAGGCTGTCAGCCAAAGTGTGGAGATAGCAGTTCAACCCCTGGTGGGAGCTGTCTGTCCCTCTCTACCACAGCAAGAGCTTATTTATCTCTGCAAAATACAGCAGTGGGAGGGTCTCCAGGAGGGACTCCCCTGCCCAGTGACTGGGGTACTGGGTGGATGGGCCATAAACTATCCTCTCCCATGGCCTGGAGGAATGGCCTGACTCCTGAACTATTTGTGGTGTCTCTTTTCTTTTGGAACAGCCTTGAAAGGCTCTATTGTCATTCTGATGCAGGCTAACAACTGATTTTTTTTGGAGATGAGGGTTTTTTAGTGCAATTAAAATGCTGTTCCTGGCTAACCTTCACAAGCCTGGAGGCAACCTGGCTCTTCCATGAGCCCACTAGAAAGCAGCAGCTGTTCCTCCAGCTTACCACGGGGCTGCTTGTGGGCAGCTCTGGTGGGGAGGAAAACCCACCAGTCCCCCCACCACTGCAGGTGCTCCTGCAGCTGGAAGGTTTGCTTCCCTGCTCCCTCCATCCTTCCCCTCCTGGCCTCGTGTGCTGCACTCCCCTTCTGCTGGGATGAGGGCAGACCAGTGCTAAACCCAGAGGTGATGTTCAGTCAGGCTAACATGGAGTGTTCTGCTTTCCCTTGGGCTGTGGAACTTCGCTTTTCCTCTGCACACCTCTGAGTGCTGAGCTTGGATGGGATAGGACACAGGGCCATATTGCAGCCACCCCAAATCCTGCAAGCCAAGGCTCCAGCCTGCTCCATTCCCCGGGGTCCCTGCTCAAACAGGGTCAGTGTTGGAGGCCACTCTGGCTCTTGGCTCCCCCTTCCTTCTTGGTGGTCCTGGGGCTACCCAAGCCCCAGAAATCTCATTTTTGGGTCATGCCTCCACTTCCAAGCTCTCTGCCTGCGACCACCTCCCACAGCAGGAGACCAGGGCTAACCTCCCACCTCCAGACAGCTGCCAGCACAGGCACCCACCCTCACCAGAGCCTCGGTACAGCTCCTCCTTGCTCCCAAATCTGTTGCTCCCAGCCAGCCACGGGGGCTCCATCCCACTCACCCACCCTCCCTCCAGCACCAGAACCCACAGGGTGCAGGGAGCGCTCGGAGGAGGCCCCAGGCAGATGGGGGAGGGGGTCCCACACCTCTTCAGCGACAGGCTCGTTCCTGGCCTCTACAGAGGAGCTGTCAGGCGGGTAATTAGAGCCAGCACGGCGCTCCCGCTGAAGTCCATTAGCAGGGTTTTAGCCGACTGCTCCCTGTTTGGGATAACTGATGGGAGCAGGGTGGGAGAGAGGCAGCAGGAAGCCCCAGGAAGGAGGATTTGTGCTCTGGCTGGTGTGGGGGAGTGAAATCACACGCTGTTCCTCGCCGGGGTTTCTCAGCCGCAGAGCGTCTTATTCATCTCCTTCCCTCCCGCGCGGGGAGCGACGTCCCAGGCGGAGCAGGAAGCAGCTGTGGCCTGGATTACCTGATCCCATTCAGTGCCCCGATAAAGCCCAGCTCCTTTGCAGCCCTCGGGGAGGAGGAAGGAAGCAGCACAATAGCCGAGGGCCAGAGGCAGGGTCCGTGCAGGAAGACATCCCCTCCCTCCTTCCTATCCCTCGCCGTGCGCCTTGGGACGGTCTCCAAGCAGCCCCTTCTCTTGGATGCTGGCCATGCTGGAGGAGGGGGATGGGAACTCATTTCCCTGTGCTCCAGGTGCTGCAGGACTTGAGCCCTCTGGGCACAGGTGAGGCTCCCCAAGCAGACGCCTTTCCACAAGGACAGGGAGCAGATCCCGCGGGAAGGACCTTGGCAGGGGTTGGGGGCAGGGACAGAAGCAAGTGGTGGTGGTGGTGCCCTGGGTGGGATTGTCTGTGGTGGGGCAGTGCCACGCAGAGGGCAGCTGTCCCCTCTGTCCTGCTCAGCCCACGAAGGAGGAAGCACAAGGCACCTCAGGATACGTGTCAGGGGAGACTTAGGTTGGATATTAGGAAAAAATTTCTTCACCAAAAGGGTTGTCAAGCACTGGAACAGCCTGCCCAGGGCAGTGCTGGAGTCACCGTTCCTGGAGGGATTGAACAGATGTGTGGATGTACGATTTGGGGACATGGTTAGTGGTGGCCTTGGCAGCGCTGGGCGAAGGGTTGGACTTGTTGATCTTTTTCCTACCTAAACAGCTCTGTGTTCCTGCTGCAGCCATGGTACTGGGCTGCCCCAGGCCCTGCCTGCAGCCACGGATGGCACTGCAGAGCCTGTCGGGGACCCATCCCAGGTGGCCTCTTTCACAGGTTCCCCTCCATCTCCTCCTCCCTCTTTTGTTCCTGCCGCCCCTCCCTGCCCTGCTCTCATTCATGCAGATGGGCAGGGCTCCCTCCCTGCTGCTCAGCTGCCTCCAGGGGCCTCTCCCTCTGCTCTGCTCAGGTTATTACTTTTCAAATTTTCTCTTAAACAACGGTAAACCCTCCTAAGGAAATGCAGCACTCCAGGTAGGAGCTGCTCACCTCCACCCCGGTTTCCTCGCCCTGCCTTCCCCTCAGCCCCCCAGGTGCTGCAGCGGTGGAAATTCGGGCGCTTGCCTGTATAACTCCCAGTAAGGAGAATCAAACAGCAATGAAACACAAAAGCCACCTGGGGAAAAATAAAAGCTCCTGATTCATTGCTGGGAGGGCTGAGATGGGAACAGCCTGTCTGAACGTGGTGAGGAAGGAGCAGGGAAGCAGGAGGATTCACCTGCTCCACATCTGCAAGGGCACAGCAGGAATCTATGGATCTGGAGGTGGTCTCCCACCCACCCGTGTGAGCAGCCCCCTGCCCTGGCCTGCCCCTGCCTCAGGACACAGTGCAGGCTGTGGTGGAGCAGTGCTGCTGCTGCTGCCTGTGGGAATTTCCAAATGCTTCCTGAAGCGTGCTCGGATAAATGGCACCGTGGGAATTCAGAGCAGGAACCCGAGGACAGGCTCAGCTCGGCTCTCAAAGGCTTGGCTTTCCTGGGATCGTCGCTGGAGGACTCCAAGGACGTGTCATTATCCTCTGCAGAAAGGCAGCAGACATTTGCTGGGATTTGTCCATACGTTCAGCCCCGTCAGATCCACTTTCCCCTGGGACACTTCTGGCACTGCCGTTGTTTCCTGTTCGGAGCGGGAGCAGAGGACGAGCTGGGGGCGCATGCGGATCATCCCAGCCCTGTCACTGCCCTGGAGCCTTTGCTGGGGAAGGATGGCAGTGCCAACTGACCTTCCCGCCCCATCACGCCTTGCTGGCATTTATAATCCGAGATCCTGAGTGTTTACATCCAACGCTTCCTGCAGCTCCCTAACCCAGAGCCTGAGGAAGAGACTCTTGCAATGAGGCATCCAACGCTGGGGGCTGCTCACCCAGCAGAGGACACGTCCACTCCAGGACATCTGCCCCTGCCCTCAACCTCCTCCACCCCAGTGCCACCCCCAGCCCCTTCCCAACCCACCCCCTGCCCCCCACTATCCCCTCCCCTTTCCTTGCTCCTGGACGGACCAGCTGCTCCTCCTCCTCCTCTTTCCCAGAACATCCCCCACAGCAGTCGCTTGCTCTGACATCCGAGAGTTATTTAATGTATGTTTTGCTTCTAGGAAATGCAATTTGGTGGCTGGAAATGGGGAGGAAACCACGTGAGCAGCAGCATCATCCCCGCGGGTCCCTGGCGAGCGTTCAGCCCCTTCCCGGGTGCTCCAGGGACCTCGGAGGCAGCCAGAGCTTGGAGCATCCCTGCCTTACCAGGGTTAATGCCTGGTGCAGAGCCCGTTTCCTTCCCCAGGGCATTCCCCGTCCCTCTGCCTGGCCAGCACTGGGAGCGGAGTGGGTGCCCTGACACCCTTCATCCCACTCAGGATTTGGAAGGGGAAGCAGAGGGAGAGGACCAAGAGCACCATTTCCCCCAAACCAACAGCCCTGATCTCACAGGCAGATTAATTTAGCATGAACGAAACACTATTGCAACACGAATGCCCTGCAGCTTACAGCGAGCAGGCACTTCCCAGGCTCCGAGGCCGGGGTTTGTTTTGTGCCAGCGAGGATGTGAAGTCAGCGCGGAGCTGCCCTGGGATTGGGGTCCCGATGTGCCAGGGGGCGCGGGGTCAGCGGCAGGGCTGGGGCTGCCTGGGAAGCAGCGGGGATGAGGGAGGCAGGAACAGCAGCGGGTCACTCAGAGAGCCTGGGAGAGGGGCTGCGGGCGGTCCCTGGTGGGAGCGGAGCGCGGAAATGGGAGGCAGGGAAGGGATGTTGCCAACAGCTATTAGAGCATCTCGCGGCTCTGACGAAGGGCGGAGGGAACAACATCCCGGCTGATCCGGCGGGATCCAGCCCGAGGGAGCAGCAGGAGCGGGGTGCAGGCTCTGCCCCGGGGTGTGCGCAGCAGCTTCGCCCCGCGCCGGGCGGATCCAGCGGCGGGGGGTTGTGGAGCTGCGACATCGGCTCGGGCTGGGAAATAACCGGCCCACGGGGCAGGGTAGGGCAGGACCTGAGAGCCCGGAAAGCAGCGCTGCAGAACAGCGGCACAGGCTCCCAGCGTGGCATCCGAGGGGTTTGCACAGGGCTGAGGCAGCAGCAGCACCTCCGGGGTCGGGAAGCAGGGCTGAGTCACTGAGCTGAAACACGGTTTGCTGAGTTAACTGAGGGCTGGAGACACAGCAGCAGCACGGAGGTTCACTGAAGGTCCAGGAGTATGAGAGAGAGGAATTGACAGGCTGGGAGAGCTGGGGCTGTTCAGCCTGGAGAAGAGAAGGCTCCAGGGAGACCTGAGAGCCCCTTCCAGGCTCTAAGGGGGCTCCAGGAGAGATGGAGAGGGACTTGGGACAAGGGATGGAAGGACAGGACAGAGGGGAATGGCTTCCCACTGCCAGAGGGCAGGGTTAGATGGGATACTGGGAAGAAATTCTTCCCTATGTGAGTGGGGAGGCCCTGGCACAGGCTGCCCAGAGAAACTGTGGCTGTCCCTGGATCCCTGGAAGTGTCCAAGGCCAGGGCTTGGGGCAACCTGGGCTAGTTAGTGGAAGGTGTCCCTGCCCATGGCAGGGGGTGGAAAGAGTTAAACTCCTTTCCAACACAAACCATTCCATGGTTCCATGATTCTATGATTATCCTTCGGCAGCAAAAGGCCAAGCTGAGCATGGTGATCCTCCCTCTCACTGATGTGCCAGGTCCTGGGCCAGTTCTGCTCGTGCCACATACACTTTTTAACATTTTCTCTAAAACTCTGACTCTGGTAATTGCTGCTTGCCTTTCCCATGTCACATTTGAATTCTCCATCCCCTTCAACCTTTCAAAAACTGGCTCCACTTTTCATTTCTAAAGCAGCAAACAAATGTTGTGCATTTCGCTTTTCATTCCTTTCCCAGCTCTCCTCTCTGCCTTTATTGTCCTGCCACCACTGTGGATCAAGGGGATGTTTTTCTGGAAGCAGGTGGTGGAGCTCCAAGGCCCCTTCCCTGTGCTCTGCACGTACAGGTGAGACAGTTTTCTCTCCTGTGCTCGTGGCTTTCCACTGAAGTTAAATGTCACCAGATCATTTGCTGGCCCACAACAGTATTTGGCAGCTCCTCACAGTCAGATTTGGTTTGCTCACGTTAATTTTATGCCATCAGTGAGTTCTGCAGCCTCACTGCTCCCTGCTTCCCAACCATTCCTGCCCACACCGAGCACTTCAGCCCAGCTCCTCATCTGACTTCATGGCCCAACTCCCTCCCACCTGTGAAAAAGCACTAATTTTTGTCCCCTTCCTTTCCTATTTTTCAACCAGGAGAATTACCCTCGAGAGGAATTTCCCTTTTGACCCATAACAAGTTAATTTCCCCGTGAGTCTCCGATGAGGGACATTACCCAAAAGCATTTTGAAAATCCTAACAGATTATATTGACCAGATCCCCCCTGTGCACATATTGATCCCTTCAGTGAACATTAATGGATTTCTGATGCACAATTTCCTTCCAGAGAAACTGAAGCAACTTTTTCCTATTAAATCCTATTTATTCATTTACCCAACAGCTCTACTCTTTGTTACAATTTCCACCTATTTTCTTGACAAAGAAATCTGACCTACTGCTCTGTAAGACTTTACATCCCATTTTATACCTTAAAAAAATCCCCCACAAAACCCCTGGGGTCACATCTGACACCTTCCCTCACTTTGCTACAGAGAGAATTTTCAGCTATAGGTGATGTACCACACTTAGGAGATGGGAAATATCATCTTTTCTTTCTGTACCATTTTTGGGTGAATCTCCCTGGTTCTGGCAATTAGTTCCTATTCATGCCACCAATTTGTTCTAAATTCTTTCCTCTAATGGCACTTCCATTTGAATCAATTCCTTTGATTTTCTAATATCAACCTGGAGTGTTACCTGAGGCTGAGCCAGCCTTGGGGAACTGAGGAGACCCATTTTCTCCCTCTTTCCCCTTTCTCTTTAATTTCCTTGTGACTCTCTAGCTGAGTTCCTCCCCCTCCCTTTCTCTGGGACTGGGTTTCTCTTCTGCCAGCCCCAGTTTCTTCCCTGGATTTATAGCCTGGCTGTGTTCTCAATTAGCATGTTCCTTCCAGCTTTTATGGCTTCCAAGTCACAACATTTTCAAGACTATGGCAACATATTATAGACTGCACATGTAAAATAGGTATTAACTGCATCTATATCTTCTTAGACTCATAATTCCCATCTTCTGTGGAGCTCTCCAAAGACTACACAAGACTTGGAGGCAAATGTGACTTTAGACCTTGCTCTCTAAATTACCTTCCCTGGTGCATCTTGGGGAGCAAAAGACCTTCCTGCCATTCACCCCCTACCCTCACTCCTCTTGCACCGAGCTGGGAATAAATGCAGATGCCCTTCCAACACCTCCCTGCTGCTTGCTTCCTCCTCCTCCAGCTCCTCAGGAGCTGTGCAAGGCTGCAGAGCCACCTCTGATCAAATCTCCTCCTCTGCCAGGACAAATCTCACTGCTCTCCTCCGTGGTGGGAAGGGAGCTGCCAGGAAGCCTCTTCAATGGGAGCAGGGGGGGGTGAGGAACCACAGCTGCCTGTCGAGCTGGTATGGAACATCCTGGAGCAATGGATGGCTCCCAGGGAGGGGCTCCCTGCTGTGGGATCTCAGGCTGCATGTGTGGGATTCTGGGAAACTCTTTCACAATCTCCCAGTGGTGCGTTGGCTGCTGACTCTGGGTGTGATCCTTGGGCTGGACAACATCAGGACCCTTTCCTGGGCTGCTGAGCTGCTGTGGGGAGAGGGAAGGAGGGTTTAGCTCGGAAGGGCATCCTTCGGGCTCTCCTGGCTCCCCACAGCAGGAGTTTGGTGCTGACAGTGAACAGACACTGTTCTCCCTTCAGCCTTTGTCGGGGGTGTCTCCTGAGCTGCCTGCTGAGGGCTGACTCCTGAGTGCAGCTTTTCTCCTGCTCTCTCACTGCCCAGCTTTATTAGTTCATGAAATGAAGCTGAACATCCCTTAGGAAAAGACTGTAAACTCTGCCTGACTCACTAACTTCCTCTGCTGTAAACTGGGCATGCAAGACCTGGTGAGTGCGAGGCTTGATGGAGCATTTCAAGACCAAGGAGATAAATGCCTGGGAAGATAACAGGGAGTTGTTTGCTGTGGTGGAAAAAGAGTTGCATTTGAGACTGCATTTGTACCTGACGTGAGGCTGAAGCTTCCCTGAGACCCTCTTTGTGGCCCTCAGGTCACACAGCCAGGGTGTAAAGGCCTGTAAAGCAGCAGTAGCTTGGCCAAGCTCTGGAGGTCCTGTCCCAGTGGGGGGAATCCTCAGGAGGGCAGATGGCTCAAGCAGCCCAGTGACCAGGAGAAATCCACCCCTTCTCCCTACAAGCTCAGCTTGAACCCAAACACAAAAAAATTCAGGAATCATGACCCATAGAAAAGCCAAAGCCACAGCACAGCTGATTAATTCCGAGGTGGTAAATACAATTAGAGAAGCACTGAGTGTCAGGCACTGAGAACACCCCAGAAGTGGCAGCTTCCTCCTTTCAGGAAGACCACACCATGCACCTTGGCAAGGTGGATGACAGGGTCACCAAGCTGAACCTGGTGGCTTTTATTAAACCATTGGGACATCAGGAATGCGAGTGAATGTCTTTTGGTGTTAGTTCTGCTCCCAAGACATTTGAAAGAATAATAGCACTGATCTTGGAGGGATTTCAAGCAGCTGAAATTAGAATGAATGCTGTTTTTAATTTGGACTAACGAGCTTAAAGAGCAAAATGAAAGACTCCCAGCAATTTTGCAGAGTCAAGACACTTAACACTAAACTGGGGGAACATCAGAATCTGATCTTTGCATGTGTTTTCCATCTGATCTACAGAAAGAGCAAACAAGACCCAGTGTTTGATTCAGATTAAATGGTTAATTATTACTGCTATTGTTGAACTCTGACAGTGTAGCAAATCAGTGATGTATGAGAGAGAAATAAAGGCAGGCTTGCTCTGAACAGCCTCAGTCTCTCTGAAGGGAGAATTCAGCACCAGAGACTCCAGCAGCATCTCCAGCCTATTTATCAGTGTCATCTCCCTTCTCCTGATGGGAGATGGGGATCTTTAGAATGGACTTGACTGGAGCCAGATCGTAGCCTGGGGGCCAAGCACTGGGTGAGTGTTAATAAAAAAGCCCCAAACACAAGAAATCTCCAGATTTATTGGGATGGTCACCTGCAAATCTGTCTGCAGCAGATAACCCCCCGAGGGATTTGCTGGACGGTGACACTGTCTCCTCCTGAGCAGTCACACTGGGATTAAGTTAAAATTAAAATACCTATTGACTTGCAACAACAGACTTCAAGGTTTGTTTGGAGAGCATCTGGCCATATTATCAAAAAAAAAAAATAAAATAAATTGAAATTATGATTGCGGTGAGGTGCAAGAAAAGAAAATAAATGTTCCCAGCTGTGTCAGGAAGGCTGTTCATGTGAGAGCCCTTGTGGCAGCTCACCATTTCTTGAGAACCAGGTCTTTGCAGCTGCTGCTTGAACTCCCTTGTACAATGGGAGAAAATAAAGAGGTCTGTGAGGGCTTCCCGCAGTGGGGACCCCAGGTGGCTGAGCTGTGGTAACAAGACTCATCTTTCTTCACAAATCAGCTTCTCTGGGCAGCGCTGGGCTGTGGCTGAGTGGTTTTCTAGTGTCATCCTGGCACAGTGACGTGAGGCCATGGGCCATCTTGGGTAGGAGAACAAACCCAGAGCTCTGCATCCCTCAGCTCAGCAGTGAAGGTTCACAGGGAGCTGCCTGCAACCAACCTGTGTGGCTGCCAAACTCTTCTGGGAGAGGCTCTTCCCTTCTCCTGAGATCACACACGCTGCTGTTCCTCTGGGGCTGCTCACTCCTGACTGTGCATTAGCTCTGCTCCACCTCCCCCACGCACCTGGAAATCACACGTGTGTGCAAGGCCAGTCCTTCCTCCATCCCAGCTGCTCACTGACCACCACAAACCCTCCCTGCATGGTGTCACCCTCCACAGGATTCTTTTGTGGGATCATCCCCTTGGACAATCCTTCCGCTCTGTTCCAGCTAATGGTGTTCAGGGGACATTTTAATTGTTCCTTCTGTGGAGCCTGAGTCTGGCACGAACATCCAACACTTCCAACCAGGGCTTGATAGTGCCACATTTCAGTGGAGGTTTCTATCTTAAATTTCCTGGCATGAGCTCAGCTGGGGGGAGCATGGTGCTAATAATGCCAAGGTTGTGGGTTCAATCCCCATAGAGACCACTCACTTCAGAGTTGGACTCGATGATCCATGGGGGTCCCTTGCAATTCAGAATATTCTGTGTGATCTGTGTGAATTTGTTGCAAAAAAAACCTTGTGGCTCATTAGCACAAACCTCAGTGTTTCAGGTGGAAACCAACACACCAAGTGTTTTCCATTTTGCCAGGACAGTGGTACTGGTGTGAGATGCACTTCCAGATGTTCAGGGGAGCTTAGGTAACCCCCTCATCACATCCCAAAGGCTGTGCTGGTTTAGGCTCCCTGGGACAACCTGTGTTAACCAGCCTGTGCTTGGCCAGGATGCCCAAGGAATCCTCCCCTGGCATTTTTATCGGGATGGGGTGGAGGCACCTCCTGATTTTTTATGATATAGTAAGGATTCAAGCGTGGCTGAAAATCACTCGCTTCCCTCTGAGCTCCTTCTGCATCTCTGCTAGAGCTTTCTCCCTCGTCCTTCCCTCTTCCCTGAACCCAACAACCCTCTTCCCTCTTCCAAACACTCACCAGAAAGTGCCTGGGCGTGGAGGAGCAGAGGAAGGGACGTGAGGCACCTTTGGAGGTGGCAGCTCAGGGCGGGCACTGGGCCTGCTTCAGCCGGAGGTGCTGTCGGGCTGATGCACAAGCAGCTCCATCTTCCCTGGCATCCCTCCTCTCCTCGCTCCCAACCCCTCCTCCAGCCAGCAGCATGCACAGCGTGCCTCAGCCTCCTTCCCAGCTCGCATCCCGCCAGGACGAGGCACCGAGGTGCGGCCTGGAAGCCGGGTGGGCTCTGCCGGGCTCTCGGGGCCAGCAGGGAGGGGAGGCTTGAAACAATCCAATTTAGCAGGCGCTGCTCACAGGGACATGAATAATGGGAAGTTGATGCTAAACTGGAGCCATAATTTTCATACCAGTGCAAACAGATCCAAATTGTGATAAAAGGTTTTCATCTGCGGAGGCTGGAGAGGCCCCTGTGCTCTGATTTACGGCGCCTCTTAATGTCGCATCTGACAGCACTTTGCAAACAAAATGTTCTGGCCATAAACTAGCAGGAGAGTGAGTTAGTGAGGCTGGGGGAGGGGAGGGGAGGGAGGAGAGGGGAGGGAAGGGGTGTGAGGGATGTTGTTATTGCACCCCTGCTCCATGTGTTCACCCATCTCCCCGCGAGGGCAGCGGAAGAGCCTGTGGGAAGAGACCAAGGCAGGAGGCAGAAGGAAGGTGAAGCTGAAGGCAGGGATGTATCCAGGCTTGTGAAGCTCAAAGGGGAGCATCCAGATCCTCCTGCCAAGCTCCACCGGAGCATCACATCCAGTCTGGGCCATCCCCATCCCGGAGGGCAGCCCAGGAGGGTTTGTGGTGGGTCCTGCTCTCCCAAGTGGACAGAGACCCAGGAGCAGGGAATTGGCTGCCCTGGCTGGGAGGATCCATGGCTTGACAGGGACACTCTGCCCTTCTTGGCCACCTCCTCTGCCCTTGGTGCCTTCCTCTTCCTCTGCCAGGGAGCCTGACCCCACGTGCAGAGCAGTGAGCCACATCTCCAGGGGAAAGACCTCCAGAGCAAGCGAGAGACATCACAGTCCACCAGGAGAGATGGATGTCGTGCCTCTTCCCTGGGAAGGGCGGTCTGCTGCCTTACTCTCTCCTCTCAGCCCCAGCCGTGCCAGCTGGGAATCCTGCTGCTGGGATAACGCTGCTCTCAGCAAGTGTGAGACTCTTCAGGTCCTGGGCTGGAGTCTGGCAGGGATGCTGGGTTTGTTGGGAATAGGGGTGAAGAAGCAGGAGCTGCAGGCTGATGGATCACAGCCCCCGGGCGTCTGAGCACGCAGGCTGCTGCAGTTTGCACCAGTGGAAGCTTTCTCAGCCTGTTTGGCTCCATTCCCAGATATAATGAGCTGCAGTAATTGAGCCCGGAGGTCAGAAATGTGCGGCTCACTCCTGCCAGAGTGGAGAGGGCACTGTCTCCTGTGCAGGGAAGCTGGCGAAGGTGATGTCTTGTCTCCATGGATATTTGGATGTGGAGCAGCGTGGATGGTGCTGAAAGGACCGAGAAACCTTCTGGGAGCTGCAGTGTCAGGCAGAGAGGCCAGGCAGAGAGGTGCTCAGGGGTTCCCTGGAGCAGAGCCAGCAGCACCCCAGCGCCCAGCCCATGGCTCCGGGGGGTTGGCAGGAGCTGTGGCACAGGGTGGGTGGCAGGGAGGGCGGGCAGGCACCCCATGTGCTGCTCCTGTATCCCCTTTTCTCCCTGCCAGCTCTGGGGTAAGATGGGATCTCATCCTGCTAATGCTGGGCTGGAGCTCTGCTGGTCACACTCGGCTTCCCCAGTCAGCAAAGGAGCAGGGGATGGTTTGCCTGACCTACCTGAGGACAAGGGAACTGTCCACTCAGCAGGTCTCTGTTGGAGCCACGTCCATGCTGCAATTCAATCAGATGAGTCCTTTCATCCTGGATTGTGACTTTTTATTCTCCCCAAACTTTGTGACCAAATGCAGGATGTTTTGTTGTTCTCTTCCTCAGTCTTGCCATCACATTTCCCTTTCCCTCTGACCTGGGCAGAGCCTCCTGCCACGTGCACATCATCAGTTTTTTCAAACATTTAGGTGTTCATTTCAAACATTTAGTTGTCTGTTCACAGTGGGTTCAGAGCTGAGGTTTCCAAGGGAGTCCCATGGCCCAGACCCCTGGGACACCAAAAACCTGTCGTGGTGTCTCACAGGCTCACATGTAACAGAGCCAGCACTGCTCTGACTAAGTGCTGACACATTTGCCATCCGAGCTGCCTCCTGTCCCCTGGGAAAAGGGAAATGACATTCCTGGAACCCAGGTAGTCGCTATCAGGCCCTCCTGCCTCCTGTCCCCCACGTGGGCAGTGGCCACTTCAGCACTGAGGGCACATGAGCACGTTCTTAATGACATTCCCAGCGGCACATCCTCGCTCCAGAGAGGATTAATCCCTGCAGCCATTCCCAATGTGGCTGAAAGCAGGCAGGCTGGAATTTGCTCCCCCATCTTTCTGTGTCAGGCCCTGCTCGTGCTGAGGAAGCATCAAGCTCTGCAGGGAAGGAAAACTGGATGGAAATCAGGGAATCACGGAATGGTTTGGGTTGGAAGGGAACTTAAAAATCATCCAGTTCCACCCCTGCCATGGGCAGGGACACCTTCCACTAGCCCAGGTTGCTCCAAGCCCTGTAGAACCCAGCCTTGGACACTTCCAGGGAACAAGGGGCAGCCACAGTTTTTCTAGGCAACCTGTGCCAGGGCCCCACCACCCTCACAGGGAAGAATTTCTCCCCAAAACCACATCTAACCCTGCCCTCTATCAGTGTGAAGCCATTCCCCCTTGTCCCATCACTCCTTTCCCTTGTCCCAAGTCCCTCTGCTGTTCTCCTCGAGCCCCTTTAGGCCCTGGAAGGGGGTCTCAGGTTTCCCTGGAGCCTTCTCTTCTCCAGGCTGAACAATCCCAGCTCTCCCAGCCTGGCTCCAGAGCAGCTCCAGCCCTTGGAGCATCTTCTTCACCTCTTCAGAACTCACTCCAACAGCTCCATGTCCTCCCTGTGCTGTTCCCCAGGGCTGGAGGCAGCTCTGCAGGGGGGTCTCACCTGAGGGGGCAGAGGGGCAGAATCCCCCTCATGTGCTGCCCACACTGTGGGATGAGCCCAGGATCCATTTGGCTTTGTGGGCTGCAAGTACAGGCTGGGCAGAGGATGGATGAGCTCAGCCCTGAGCAGAAGGACGTGGGGATATTGGTTGGCAGGAAGCTCCACATGACCTGGACGTGTCCAGGTGGTGAAGGAATGATGGTCCCACACGCTGAGATCTTTGTGTTTCTTTTCCCTTTCTCCAGCAGGGCACCCCAGGTGGGAGGTAGGAGTCCTCAAAGCCCTGCTCCAGGTTTAGATGTACCTCGACAGGGTCCCTTCTGCCCGACCCAGCACTGTGGGGCTGAGCTGGCAGCTGGGCCCCCCGCAGAATGAGCTTTACTCCAGAGACTGGAGCTTTTAAATGCTATGGCTTTGCTCTAAAAACCGGGTATCCATAAGAACAGAGACCTTATCATCTGCTGGGACCAGGAAAAGCCTCCAAAGCCCCACTGGTGGTGGTGGTGGTGGTGACACGGTGGTGCAGCTCAGGCTGAGCTCACACCCCGCTCGCCCGGGGACCGCACTGTTGTCAGAGCAACGGCAGCTGCTCTGCAGCTTCTGCTGGCAATAAAGTTTTGCACTGAACCTCAGCGACAGTTCCATGTGCTCCCAGCCCAGCTGCCTCCACGAGATCTCCTGCTCATGATGCTGCACAGAGGAGCCAGCACACGTGGCCACATAAAGCATGTTTCGAGTTGCCCCCGGTGAGAAACCTCGTGGCAGAGAGCAGCAGGCCACTAAAACCAGCCCCATTCCCCCGTTTATTGCCCCTATAAACCACGCCAGGAGAGCAGAGGGCAGCTCACACTGCACTGCCAGCTGTGCTCCTCACCTGCAGGTTGTTTGGAGCTGTGGGAAGGCAGAGCCATGGGAACAGTCCCTTGAGTTCCGTGTCATTGCCGAGGGCACGGACAGTGCTTGGCGTGGGGGTTTGTTTGTGGACAGGTCACTGCTGGTGTGTGAAGTGGAAGGTCCCCACCACATCAGCACCTTCTAGAGGCAGGAATTAAATGTCCTGTCTTCCTGCCACCACGTGCAAGGAGATTTTGCTCCTTAGGTGGAACCCTGGGTGCTCAGCAGCCCTCGGGTGGCAAAAAGAGAGCCCTCGTGACACTGGTGCCTGTGAGGGGACCTGGGCTGGCACAAATAACCTTTCTGAATACTCTTATGTTTTACATATAGGAATGCATATGTATATATTCTGAATACTCATATACACATCAAAACCAGACATGGACATGGACACCTCACAAAAAAAAAAAAAAAAAAGAAAAAGAAAATTAAATCAGCCTTTCAGCCCCAAGTGGGAAGGGCAGCCAGGCTGTAGTGGTTCAGGGGTCCAAACCAAATCCAAGCATGAACAGCAGAGGTCTGGGATGATGGATCTCCACTTTCCTCAGTCTGCTGGAGCAGGCAGCTCGGAGCAGTGTGGGGAGCTGCCAACCCTCCTGGCTCAGAGCTTTGCTGTGAGAAAAAGGAGGAAAACAAGCACTAGCTTGATTTTGGGGCAAAGCCCTGGTTCCCGCAGGTTAAACTGGAACAACTGCCTCCCTCTGGGGTCCTGCTCTGTTCTTCCCCTCTGCCACTGCCCCCGTGCCCGCGGGGTGCTGGAAAAGCTTCTGGATCAAACCCACACTCCCACACTGGTGGCAAAGGGGCATCCTCTGTGTCTGCCAGTGGGAGGGCTCAGCACTGGCCAGCACAGAGGACAAATCCCCCACGTGTGGTTACTCTGCAGCCAAGGAAAGTCCTAATCCACCTGCTCCTTGGAGCTGCTGGCCTGGGAGGGCTTAACACTCGCAGCACAGAGAGCCCTGGAGCCCTGCCACGGCCTCCCAGAGTCTGCTGCCACTGCAGCCCCGAGTCCTTCCTGAGCAGCACAATAGCTCTCCACAATAGCTCTTCCTCTGCCCCTCTGAGGACAGGGCTGCAATCTTTCTAACGAGTTTGTTCAAAATGAATTTTCCAGGTTTTTTACCGCAATTGCTCCCCCCGCCCCCTCATTCCCTCTTTTCCAGCTGCCTGACTCCAGCACTCCCCAGCTCACCCTTTCTCTCTTCGCTCTCAGTTTAATTCTCTGAACTGGGTTTTTTCCCTTCCCTTTGGTGGCTGTTTGGTGTGTGAATTCAATGCTCAGAGTGTACCCTGGGAGCCCCCGCTCTGCGGGTGCTCTGCCGGGTCCCAGCGCCGCTGATTAGAAAGAGATCCTTTATCCCCGAGAGAGGCTGCCGTGCCAAAGCAGCCCAAACTTCAGCATTCCCATCTCCCCCCTTCCCGGAATGCCTGGGGGTCCCTGCCACACTCAGAGTCCCTTTGAAAATCCCTGCCATTCCAAGAGCCAGCCTGACGCTCTCATCGCTGGGGTCACGGCTCCCACCAAGAGTTATTAGTGTGCCTTCCTCTGTTCTTGAAAGCTCTTTCATAGAACCTTCTGTCTGTTTGTGTTTGGAAAGGGATTTTTATGGATTTCTCACTAATGTGGCCCTTTCTGTGTGGAGATTTCCCTGGGCTGGGGCTGATGGTGCCCTTTGACTCTGCCCAGTCTGGAGGGATCACTGGGCACCCCCCTGAGGGGCTGTGGGACTGGGGCTGGGACTGTTCTCTGCCAGGGGATCTGAAGGCAGCACTGATTTTCCAGGGTCCCAGACATCCAGGAGGATGTGTCAGGGCTCTTCCCAGAGATAGCAGGACAAATGGGCACCGATACCAGCAGCCACAAGGCGAAAATTCTGCAGCCTGACTTCTGTGCCCGGGGTGTTTCCAGCCCTCTTTGACCACTCAGGTTCCCTCTCTTTGAGCTTTGCATCCATGGCTGGAATCTCCCACTCACATCACCCTGTCCCCTCTCAAAGGGCTGATTCCTCCTGCACCACCCAGGCTTTTCTCACCCTGCCCAGAGTGCCCCTCCTTGGGACAGCCACATCCTGCTCAGAAACCAGCTCCTGCTCCTTGTTCCCTCCTGCTTTCCACAGTCAGAAGCAGATTCCTGCTCTCTTCTCTCCACATCTCAGCCAGAAACCAGTTTTCTCTGGAAAGAGGAGCTGGTGGCCTTGGGATCCCACAGCAAGGACAGGGCACCTGGTGGATGCAGGGAAGCACTGGTCAGGTCCTGTCTCCAGTGGGACACTCCAGTTTGCTTCTTTTCTCCATGACCATCTTGTTTCTTTCCCAGTCTGAACTGGTCCCATCACAGCTGCATCTCTTTGGGCTGTTGCCTGACCTCATCTCCAGAGTCCAGACAAACTTCTCCCACATTCCCAGGCAGGGATCCCTTTCCCTCAGATCTCTGAGAGCATGAGCAAGTGGTTGGTTTATGGCCCAAAGAATGCAGGATTATCTTCTGGCTAAGGCAAATGTGTGATCCTGTCCAAGGGTGGCCACCGGGGACCTCATCTAACCCATTTACAGATCTAACCCTCTCCTGATCCCTGCTAAATCCACATCCTTGGGCATGCCTTGTGGCCATGAGTCCCTCCAGCTAAGCTTTTGCTGTACATATGAAACTGTTTCCTTTTATCTGCTTTAATTAGGTTGCCTTCTGGTTTAATGGTCTGGCACTTTCCTTTTCACTTGGAGGAAAGGCAAACAGGGGAAGGGCTGTTCATGGCCTGATACCTGTGATGAACAGGCACCTGCACCATGTCCCCACTCAGCATCTCTGCCCCAGAAAAAGTGATCCCAGTCATAGAATCACAGACTGGTTTGGGTTGGAAGGGACATTAAAGCCCATCTTATTGCACCCCCTGCCATGGGCAGGGACACCTTCCACTAGCCCAGGTTGCTCCAAGCCCCGTCCAACCTGGCCTTGGACA
>NW_016690358.1:1491481-1596577 GCF_001604755.1 Lepidothrix coronata
GGGATAGAGCAGGTAAAGGGGTGAAGCAGGCAGGGGATAGAGCAGGTAAAGGGGTGAAGCAGGTAGGGGATAGAGCAGGTAAAGGGGTGAAGCAGGCAGGGGATAGAGCAGGTAAAGGGGTGAAGCAGGTAGGGGATAGAGCAGGTAAAGGGGTGAAGCAGGCAGGGGATGGAGCAGGTAGAGGTGAAGCAGGCAGGGGATGAAGCAGGTAGAGGTGAAGCAGGCAGGGGATGAAGCAGGCAGGGGATGGAGCAGGTTGATTCTAATCTCAGCAGCCAAGCCCTGGTGCTGGTGTAGAAGTTCCCCCAAACTGATCTATCCAGAGCTGGCCCAGATCCTGGAGTGCTGCCTGGGACAACTGATGGTCTGCACCGACTGGGACTCAGTGAGGGGGGTCAGCAGGACCCTCCCTGCCTTAGCTGGGGAACTGGGCAGCACTGTGGGGTGGCACAGGCAGATCCCAGCAGGGAATCTGGGCTCACAGGCTCAGAACAGCAGCCAGGCCAGCAGCCAAAGGCAGCAGGGAAGAGCAGGCCCGTGTGGGGCTGTGGGAGGTGCTGCAGAGCCCGAGCCAGCCGTGCACAGAGATGTGCTCACGGGCAGCCCGGAGCTGGGGCTGCTCATTTGATTAATGGCCCTCTTGGACAGTTAGAGAAATTGTTGGACTCGGCCAGCGCAACAAAAGAGATTGGCAATCATGTGAAAAATAAGGAAAAGGGTTCAGTGAAACCCTGGCACTGTGAAATGAATATAATTAATTCAAAGCGAGCCAGGCCAGAGTGTCACAAACGTCACGGCCGAGCACTGCCCTGCTCAGGGAGCGAGAGCACGGCCTGGTTATGTGGGCACGGCCCCGTGGGCTGCCCGTGGGTCCGGGCAGCTGAACACCAGGGGTGGGAGCCTGGCACAGCACACGCCAGGGGCCCTGGGAAGTGCCTGGGAGCGTGTGGGTAACAGGGATGAGAGTGGACATGTGAGAAAGGCCGAGGGCTGGGATGCAGAGCACAGGGATGCTCTGGCAGGACAGCGCTGAGGCAGAGCCTGAGGTAACACAGCCCCCGTGATGCTGCAGGAGGAGATGGTGGGATGGGGGAGAACCAGGAACTGTCCCAGATTTCATTGGATTCGACGTGTGGGTGATGGGGCAGGTTGGCAGGTGACCACCCTTGGCACGAGCAGGTTGTCCCACCCCCAGGCACTCCAGCACGGGTGACACAGAGTGGGGACACACGTGGGCAGCAGGGCCAGGCTGGAGCCCAGAGCCACCGCTGTGTTTGTCAGCTCAGAGCAGGTCCAGGTTTCAGGCTGGTCACAAAAGGATTCAGTTACACGAGAACTGAAAAAAAAACCAGCCCAAAGTGAAAAAAAACCCATCCAGGGACAAAGAGGAGCTGTCAGCATTTTGAAAATGAAAAGGAAGGCAGCAGCAGCCATTTCCCAGGGTGCCCAATGGACTCCTCTAGCAGGGATCTGCCAGAGCAGCAGGACATCTGGAAGGTACCAGGAATGCTCTTCCCTGGGCAGGGATGGGGTGTGTTGGAGTGAGAGCTGGGGAACACACAGACCTGTGTGCTGGAGCATCCCTCACACATAATCTCCAAGTGTACCCCAGCAGGGTTTGAGGGAGCATGGGAAGCTCCCAGCCTGAGAACAGCGGGATGGTCCCTCCTGGACTTCCCAAAATGGATATTAAAATCCCCTGTGGCAGTTTGTTTTCAGCCCTGCCCTTGAGTTTATCCAACCCCTCCACAGTGCAGACCCTACTGCAGAGCTGCACAGATCCAAATTCCATCCACGGGTGGGCGATTCCAAGCCAAGGGATCTCCTCAGTCCGTGTCCCACTGCTGGCACGGGGCTCCACTGCCAGAACCAGGGCCTGGCAGGACACAGCGATCCCCAGGATGTGTGGTGCCCGCAGAACCCCCAGGGCTGGCTCCATCCTGGCAGGGTGGGCACTGCCTTTGCTGTCCTGCCCAAGGGAAGCGAGCGGGGGGGTCTGTTGGACACGTTGGGTTTTCAGTCTGTGACGTGAAGCAGAGAACAGGTTTGAAGGAAAGGTGAAACACTCTGCCCTCCAAATTATGGAGGAATCAAGGCAGAAAGGCCCCTTTTTGCATCCCTTTAAATGCCATGTGTCTTTCTGAATGTCTTTTGGACCTGGGCTTGTCAGCTCCTGCAGGAAGACGAGCAAATTGCTTGGCCTGGGCAGTTCCTGGTGGCTTTTGAGGCTCCGGAAAGCAGAGCAGGAGTCTGAGGTCAGTTTACAGAAAAACACCAACCTGTGTTGAGCACTCCCAGCTCCTCACACTGCCCTTCACTGCCCTTCATCCCCCACAAACAGCTCTGTCCTGTCATCCCAGAGCTGGTTCTGCTCCGAGGGGGAGCTGCCTCCAGCACTCACTGACAGACACTAACCAAGAGCTTGGATGGATGAGATGAGCACACCCAAGGCATTTCCAAGTAAGAAAAGAGGTTTGTGCCACTCCTGAGATGTAGGACCACCCCACAGAACCACGTTCTGTAGCTGTGGAGGTGAGGCAGGTGGGAGCTGCAGGGTGCACAGCGGGCAAAGGTGGCTGTGGGATTGAAGTTGTGGGCAGAGAAAAGTGAGTTGGAGCACCTTAAAACCTCAGCTCTGAATCCCAAACAGCTCTACAGACACAGGGTTTCTGTGCTGGCAGCAGCTTCAGTGACTTGGAGGACTTTATGTTCAGAATTTGACAGATTGTCATGAGGAGACTCCATCTAAAATAGCTCGTGGATGTACAATTTGTGCTAATTACAACCACCAGACCTGAAGCGAGGATTGCAGCCACTCCTCCCGGGCTTGCAGTGACTGCAGCTTCCAATTCTTTATGTGGACCCTGACTTTTAGCAATACCTGCTCAAGGAGAAGGAGCAAAAAACCTCTGGATCTCCTGGAAGAGAGGACCAGGTAGTGTCACAGGGCCGGAGGAGCCTTTTGCTCTGCCCCTCCGAGGCAAGGCTGTTGTCTCCTGGCAGGATTCTATTTCTGACCATTGGGCTGCAAGGCTCCTCAGATGCTCTTCTTGAGCCAGGGGACTTGGATGTCACAGATAGGCTTTGACAGGCACCCCAGAGGAGTTTTCTTTCCAAAATCTGTCTCCAGGACCTGAGCTGAGAAATCTGTCTTCTCTCCTGGGAGCTGGTTGCTGCCATGTGATTCAGGGTGCTGGGTCTGTGGTTCAAGGAGCTGGTGCTTGTTGAGGAGGAGGCTTCTTTCCTCCCCAGGCCCACAGATCCAGCCATTTTCCACCAGGGAAACTGCCCTTTGGACAGACAGCGAGTAGCTGCAATATCAAGCTGTAAGGCTGGTTTATTGGATCCTAATTCATTAGTGAGAAGCAGAGAGACTAAGGCACATGGCAAAGGTTATCTGAGCAGGCAGAAGAACCACTTGGGTGAGGTTGGCAGCACAGTTAAGCTCCTAGTTCTGTAATAACCTCGTTGGGGGTTTTGGACAAGAGGAAGGCTTTGTTGGGACACAAAAACCCCACATTATACCAGCAAAACTCCATCCCCAGCATGGGAAACCTACACCAAGCAGAGAAATCCAAACCAAGCAAGCAAACCCATCCAGACCACAGAGAGCCACCCAGGGAAGTGGTGGAATCAATGTCTCTGGAAGTGTTCCAGAAACTCGTGGATGTGGTGCTTGGGGACACGGGTTAGTTGTGGACCTGGCAGTGCTGGGTTGATGGTTGGACTCGATGGTCTTAGAGGTCTTTTCCAGCCTGGATGATTCCAGGATTCTAAGCACAGCTCTGCCCATGAATTGTTGCTACAAGAAGGGCCTTGTGTGATCCCACTGTCCCCTCTCCCAGAGCTCTCCTGGTGCCTGCAGGCTTTACCTGGGTGAGGGGCTGTCACAGCACAGCTGACACACTTCAGCACTGTCATCTAACACCAGGGAGCTCCACAGAAGAGCACTTTTAGCTTTAAAAACCCAGCTCCTGCTCCTTGTTTGCACGCTGGGCATTTGCACCAGCTGAAAACATCCCTGAGAGCCGGGGCTGTGCATGGGGACGCTCAGGAGGGGACACAAGACCTGCTGACCTGCTGGTTCAGCTGCTTCCTACTTGGAGGTGGCAAAAGGGAGCACGAAGGAGTCAGCAGGAGAAGTCTGAAGGCTTCAAGCTGAACGTCCAGTTTTTGAGAGCTGAGAAATGGGAAGTGACAAAAGCCGGGCTCCTTTCGCCGAGGAGAGAGATGTTCTTGGCACCGACGGTCCACTCAGCACTTCTCCCGGCTGCAGCTCCACGCTGGAGGCCCTGCCCTGGAGCTGCTGCCACTGCAGCACAGGCAGAGGCAGAGAATCCCTTTTTCCCTCGCAGCAGGTTTGCCCCTGCAGCCAGCCAGGCGTGGGACGAGCGCGCGGATCCGGGCGTCGCTCCCAGGGAACGCGGCGCCGGGCTGATGATCCAGCAGGTTACATGTGCTCCGACACGTAACACCCACCAGGGTGCTGAGGGGCCCTGTGCCTTTAGCCTGGAGCACATGGTTTAGCCCCAGAACATGGCTGGAAATTCCAGAGAAAACCAAGTCGTCTGGACAAACTCCAGAGGAGACAAATGGGCTGGCTGGGATCTGGCCACGGAGGCTGGATTTTCTCCAGTCGCTCACACTGCTCTGTGCTGGTACAGTTGGAGCTTGGAGCAAGGTGAGTTCGGCCTCTTCTCCCAGGTAACAAGTGACAGAACAGGAGGAAACAGCCTCAAGCTGCTCCTGGGGAGGTTCAGGTTGGATAGCAGGAGGAATTTCATCACAGAAAGGGTGGTCAGGCCTTGGCAGGGGCTGCCCAGGGAGGTGTTGGAGTCCCCATCCCTGGAGGTGTCCCAGGAAGGCCTGGCCATGGCACTGAGTGCTCTGGGCTGGGGGACAAGGTGGGCATGGGGCACAGGGGGGACTCGATGGGCTGGGAGGGCTTTTCAACCTTTCTTAATGATTCTGGGATTCTCTTCCTCCACCTTCCCTATCCTCACATGATGGGGAGCAGGAGAAATGGGACAGGATCCACATGGGGAGTGGGACACCAGCCCAGGGATGGAGATGTTCTCCTGGGGCAGGGTAGGAGCTGCTCCCCATGAGCAGCCTTTGCTTTGGAGCTCCCAGACTTCAGGAGCCAAGACCTGGTCCAGTTAAAAGCTATTTTCAGGCTTTCATTAGGAAGATCTGGCAAATCCTTGGTGTCTGGAGAGCACATATGAGGAACTGATGTCCAAAATTCAGGCTCTGGGGAACCTCCAGACTCTCATTTCCTAGTTCAAAGATGTGTAACGTTCTCAGCACTTCAGGCTGCTTTGGGAACTGACCAAAAATTCCAAGGCTACACCTCGTTTGTGTATAATGTGCATCCGAGTTTTGCTCCAGGACACATCCAGGCTGGCAGGAGGACACAGTTGTTTATACACCAGGGCTGGTGAGCACAGAGCTGTGCAAACACAGAGTGCAGGGGGAAGGGGCTGTCAGGGTGGAAATGCAGCTTCCTGAACCTCCAAAAGCAAATGTTTGCTCTCCATTTTCCCCTTGGGTCTGCACAGTGTGGAAAGAGGGTCAGGCAAAGGCTCCCCTTCTTTGGTCCCGTTCCCACAGGAAGCATCTGCTACTAAACATATGTTGCTGAATAAAACCCAGCCCATAAATACAAACACAGGCTTTTAGCTTGTTTCTGGTTCACAGGCACTTCTGTAAATTCAGGAGAGGGGGCTTGGGAGGTGGGAGAGGACCTGTCAGTGTCAGAGTCAAGCTGCTGGGAGCTGGATAAGCAGAACCTCTCCATGGATCCATCAGCTGAAGGTCAGGAGCAAGCTCAGACAAGACCTATCCCAGCTGTGCCAGCTTTCCAGGAAAACAGAGCATGAGAGTGCCTGGAGAAGGGTGAGGGAGATGGAGGAACAGGGGCAGGCACAGCTCAGGAGTGCGGAGTACCTGGGTCTCCATTCTGGAGCACATCTTCTGGGCTTGCAGCTGCTGCTCAGACATTTGTGTCCCTGTTTTCCATATGAAACCAGGGCAGGAGTGCACAGGGATATGATTTTGCAGCCCCAGTGTCCATGGCAAAACGCACCTTGTGTTTGGGGAGGGACCCAGACCTGCCCTCTCGTTCCTGTCCTTGTGTGGGGACACTCAGTCTGGGCACAGAGGTGGTGTGAGAGACACCTCCAGTCACCTCAGAGCCCAGGCTGTGCCTTGCCCTGTGGGACACCCCTGTTCTCTGCTCCCTCCACCCATACCAACCCCACAGTGCCTCGTACCAAACCCAAACAGCTCCTGGGCACTGATTTCTGTCCCCCCTCTGTGACAGTGCTGGGAGCTCCAGCCCTGCTCCTCTCCCACAGAGAGACCTCTGTCCCTCCCTGCTGCACCCTCTTGCACTTCAGGGGACCCTTTCCCTGCAAAGGGTTCAGGAATTTAAAATAATTTTGCTTGCTCTGATTGAACAGAGGGCCCAGCTTAGTGGGAAGTGATTTCCAATTGCTAACAGGAAAGAAAATCTCCTTTTTCTTGAGCAAAGTAAATCAAGAGCTGGGTGAATAAAGAAAGTGCAATGTTTGGACATGGGAATTCCAGGGGTGCTGCTCCCCACAACTCTTCTCCCAGCTCTCCAGAGAAAATCTTTGAGCCCCACAGGAAGGCACAGCACAAGCCTCTTGGGACACTGATGGTGCCTGGGAAGGACAGAGGGATGGGGAGACAACAGGGAATGCTGTGAGTCCTCCTGTGGGGGACCCTCCCTCCCTGCCCTGGGGGGCAGCACGACCTGCACAACCAAGAGGCTCCAAATCTCTTTGATAAATAGTGAAAAGGCTCTGAGCCAACCCCTCCCTGCTCCTCTCGGGAGGCTTTTCTACAGCCACCCTGATCTTCTGATGGTTTCAGCAGTTTTTCCAATTTCTACTCAAAATATATTCATGAATAGTTTATCCCATTTGCTCTTGTGCCAACACTGGCCTATAGTTTAAATAACAAGCTGCCGTGCTGATGTTTACCCTTCCCTCCCTTCTCCTTCTCCCCAAAATATTTATAGAGAGCTATCACATCTCCCAGCCATCGTTTTTTCTGGGTTAAGCATTGTGGGGCAGTGCCATGGTTTATACATGAGCTGAGCCAGGAAAAGTCTCCTGCAGGGACAGAGGTTTTGGAGAGCACGTGCACTGGGCAGCCTCGGGTGCACAGGGAGAGGAGCATCCCGGGGCTCAGCAGCCTCCTGACGTGCCAACACAGAGGAGCAGAGCAGTGCCACCCACTTCTAACCAGAATTCCATGGGCACAGTGCATCCCTGCACCGGTCTGCAGGAGGTGCTGGCTTGGAGAGGGGCTCAGGGCAGGAATCTCAGCAGGAAAGGAGGGTAAATTCGTGGTGCCCTATCTCAGGAGTTGCAGGGGTTGCCCTCGTTGCTCCTCCCATCGGTTCCTTGTCTCCGTGTGCTGATATCAGTCCCTCTCTCCAGGATCTGGAGGTCTCTGGCTGGGCTAGACACATGACATTCCTTGGTGGGGATCCTCAGCAGGGATCCACCTGGATGCTGTCCTTAGACTGTCCACACTTTCTCCTTCCTGGATGACCATCTATTTTTATTTTTTATTTTTTTTTTAATTTCTTCACCTTGGGTCTTGAAATCAGCTGTAGAGGTGAAGCAGGTCCTTCCAGCCTTGCTCTGGTGTCACAGAGCCACCAGAGTCACAGAATATTCTGAGCTGGAAGGGACCTACATCGAGTCCAACCCTTCAGTGAATGGTGGCACCCGATGACTGACCCTGTCCAATATCCCAACCTTGATCCCACGAAGCCCAAAGCCTTCAGGTGCCCTCTGAAACCTCTGGCACAGAAAACTCATGTTGGGCACTGAACTCCAGGAGTTCCAGGAGGGTTTGACAACGCTCTGAGGGACAGGGTGGGGTTGTTGGGGTGTCAGTGCAGGGCCAGGGGTTGGACTGGATGATCCTGGTGGGTCCCTTCCAGCCCAGGATATTCTGTGATTCTGTGACTCTGTGAAAGTTATATGGTTGTAATTTTCTTTCCAATAACTCCCTTCTCCCACAGCACGTCGGTGCTCGTGCCCACAGGAGTCTTTCACTGAGATGAAGAACTGACTGACCAGAAACAAGAGAAAAGACGACTTGAGACCTGACCTGAGCAATAGACCAGCCTTTAGAACAGACTTTAAAGGAAATTGTAATTAAAAGCATTGAAGTAAATAGAAAGAGGGATTAAATACCACATGGATTTCCCAAAGGCACTCCGTGGCAGGTTGGCTTGATAGCTTTTTTAAAGAAAGTATCTGCTTTCCCAGACAAAAGAATTCCAGCAGATCTCATCTCCCCGAACCTCAGTCAAGTATTTGATGTAACGCACAGGAGAAATTATTAATTAAACTGGTGAAGATGGGGATTAATGGAGAAATGATAAGGAACAAGGGTAAGATGGGAAATGGCTGGAGGGGAGGTAGCAATGGATAGTGTTCAAACAGCAAGTGCTGAGCTGCAGGCAGGCTGCTAATGGAGTTCCTCAAAGATCCATTTGAGGTCTGATTTTGCTTAATATTTCCACTAATGATCTTTGCACAAAAGGTAGGAGACTGCTGATAAAACCTGCTGAGGATTCAAAGGAGGAAGGCAATGCATGGCAGCAGTGGAATATCAAACAGAAGCGATTGGGTGACCTTAAAGACTGCAGTAAGAGACCTGGAAGGAAATTCAATAGTACAAATGTGAGGTCAGGTACTCAGGAACTGGTGCAGGAACTCCAGCTGCAGCTGGAAGTAAATGAAAAAAGCACAAGGAGCTTGTTGGGGGAGTCAGTCACCGAAGGGCCATAAACTGTCAATTTGGTTCAGCCGTGAAACAAGTGTGTTTGAGCTGAGCTAGAGATCCTGGAGAGAGAAACCCATCAGCACTGCAGGCAGTGCATTACTGAGGCCTCAGCAGGATCAGTCTTGCCAGTCCTGCTCCCTCCAAGACTTTCCCACCACGGCCCCCTCCCATCTTTGGAAGCCTTTGGTGCCCCCGCCCACCAGGAATGATCTCCCAAATGCTCCATGGAGGGTGATGGAAGAGAATGCTTTGAGCTGATGAGTGATATGGCACAAAGGAAAACAGGTTCAAACAAGCCGTGAGTCCCTGGAATAACCTGGCAACAGCAGGAGGAGGAAAATTCACAGCAATATTTATTTATTGAACAGTTTGTGTGAACACTGGGAGGGGTCTGGGACCTGCCGAGATCTCCAGCCCTGTGACCATGCAAAGCTGTTGCATCCTGTGCTCCAGATTTGCACAAATTCATGAAGAATTTCTCCCTGGAAAGGGTGATTGGACAAAGGAAGGGGCTGCCCAGGGAGGTGGTGGAGTCCCCACCCCTGGAGGTGTCCAAGGAAGGCCTGGCCGTGGCACTGAGTGCTCTGGGCTGGGGAACAAGGTGGGGATGAGGCACAGGTTGAACTTGGTGACCTTGGTGGTCTTTTCCAGCCTCAGTGGTTCTGGGATTCTGGGCCTGAGCCAGCTGCTGTATCACTGCTCCTTTCCCTGCCTGCTGCCCAGAGGTTTGGCACTGAGCTGGGTGAGAAGCACATCTATCAGAACGTGTCACCTGCCACCCACTTGGCTCCTGCTCCAAACCTGACAAGACCACCCCCAGTGGCCCAGTCCCAGTGCTGGCAGTGGCCAAACCTCCTCCACGGCCACTCATGGAGAGCAGGAGTGTCTTGGCTTCTGCTGGTGGGTGATAAAGCCCCAGTGGGCCCGTGCAGGTGTGAAGGGCAGACGTCACCCACCCTCGCTGTAAACCCCCCTTCCCTGTGCCTCCTCCCTCCGAGTGTCATTTCTTTTGGCCTCCCCAAAGCCCACGGGGCTCTGCAGGCTGGCAGGAGCTGCACATGCTGCTGCTGCCACGCCGTGTTCCCCCCACGACGTGACCTGACGAGGCTGATGTGTCACTTCTCCATCCGACCTGACAGCCCAGGAAATTCAGTGGGGATGGCAGGACACACGCGCCACAGCGGGGCCCGGCACTGGCACCAGCTGTTTCTGCTTCCACTTCATCACTCCTCTTGGACCAGCTCTGAGCACTGGCAGCAGCAGCAGCTCCTTGACTCGAGTCCTGGCGGACGTCAGCTCTTGGAGAAGGGCCGTGTGTCTGTGTCAGGCTGGTGACAGGCACTGCCAGGCAGCCCACGGTGACACGGCACTGCTGCGGCTGCCCGGGCAGGGTGGGAGCCTGCATGTGGGATGGCTGGAGAGGAAACTCTGCCAGGAGAGGGTATCAGGTGCCCACAGCTCTTGGGATGCCTGGGTGTGTGGACACCAGCCTGGAGGACACGGGATGCCCCATGGCAGGTTGGAGGAATGGCCACTTTCCCTGGGCAGAAGATGCTCCTGTCTCCCGGTGAACTATTGGGGACAAGCCACAAGGCAACCTTCCTTCACCTTCCCCACCAGGGCCTCTCACTCTTTCTCTGAAGGACATTTATTCCATGTTTTAGGCTGAAAACACAGTCCTGCTCCTCTACTTGTGAGCAGAGAGGGAACCCAAACTCGTCCTTGGTTAAAGCACCATGGGCTGCCCGGGACCTGCTCAGGGGAGCAGCCAGAGCAGGCAACTGGCACAGAAGTGCTTCCAAACAGCCTGGGGGGGCCACTTTGGTCCTGGGAGAGGCACATCAGCTGGAATAGGAGCTCCAGGTCCTGCTGAATCTTGCCCAGTCTCTAAGCTGTCCTTAGGAGCTTCCAGCTCCCAGCTCAGCCATGCCATCACCCTGTTTACACAGGGAGAGTTTGGCAACGAGTTGAGGGGTGTTTCTGGTCCCTGGTGATGAGGTCACAAAATATTCTCATTCCGTCCTGCAGCTCCACCACCCCAGTCTCCATGGGGTGACCCAGGTAGTGCTGCAGGGGCAGAGCTCTCTCCTGACACCTCAGCGATCCCTCTGTGTTCCTGCTGTTATCACAGCATCCAGAAACTGGATTTCTGGAATCCCCAGATCCTCGAGGCCTGGTTGAGAAGTCAATCCCACACAATCTCAGCTTCATTCCTCGCTGTGTGTCCCCAGGCACGTGAGGAGAAGCAGGGCAGTCGCTCAGTGGACAAGCAATTCCCTGCCCTCGGTGTGCCTGAGAGCTGGAGCAGCAGGTCTGCCCTGAGAGCGCAGGAGAGCTCAGAGCGAGCCCTTCCAAGGCTTCCCAAGCCCATCCTGCAGAGATGGATGTTTTTCCACAGCGTTAAATATTGATTCCTGGGTTGGGAGGCACTGAGATGACGTCTGGCTGCCTGTGCTGGAGGAGGGCAGGGGCTGCTCGGAGTGAAGCACTGCTGGTGACGCAGGGACCTGCCAGCACCCAGGTGGACTGATGTGACACCTGCCTGTCATCACCGGGTGCTCGCTCCGGCAGACGGGGACGTTTGTTCCTTGGGGTCAAGTGAACCGTGAGTCAGCCCTGAGCAGCGTTTTCCTGTTTCTTTTGTCCCCCTGCAGCTGGAAACGCAGCTCCTTGCCTGGTGAGATGGCTGCTCTTCTCCTCTCTATAATTAGATCTTCTCATTGTCTGCTCGGTGCTTGTGTGACCGTAGCTGAGGTTGGCTTGTGCTGTCAGGCAACCACGGGGCATTCCAGTCCAAGTGCTGCTGATTTCTGGTTTTATTCAGCTGAAAAAAAATGAATGAACACTCTGACATGCCAGTCCTGGCCCCGCTCCACGCTGCAGCCACATTCCTGCCTGGCTCTGGGAGTGCCGGGAGGGGAGGAAGCCAATCTGCCCCCGGGCCACCAGAGCCACCTCTGCTGCTGGTTGTGGGAACAAGAGATGCTCTGTGCCACTTCACCCCCAACCCACAGTGCCTGTGCTCATCCCCACTCCCATCTGCCTTTCCACTGGATGCTCTGGCAACGGGAAAGAGGATGGCAGGAGATTTGCAAGTGCATTGATGGCCAGTAATGAAATTACAGCATCTCACGTGGGAGATGGGCTCATGTCTGGCTCCCGACCAGGATCCCGGCTGGATCCGTCACCGGGATGGGGCAGGGGGATACAGGCAGCTGCCAGCACATCATCAGGCAGGGAAGCAGGATGCTCCTGGCCTGCCATCCCTGGGGCTGGCGGGTGCACAGCCTTTCAGGCTGCAGGGTCTGCATTTTACAGCTGCCAGCAGTTTGGATGAAAAACCTCATCACTGCAGTCAAAACACGTCGGATTAAAAACTGTGCAATTCTGAGTGCAAAAAAAAAACAACCCTCTGAGATATTTTAAGTAGTGTTTTGGTCAACAGATAGAAAACCTGGGGAGCCTGGAGGTTGAGGCACGAGAAATGGGGATTTTTAGTGGGTCAGGAGTGCTTGTGAGGGTGGCTGAGCCCACAGAGGGGATGAAGAGAAGACCTGGTGGGTCACAACCCACCCAACCTTGGTGGGGGGACGGGCACTGCAAATGTGAGGGGTCGTCACACACGTGGAAATTCCCAGCGTGGGGAAGGGCAGTGGCATCACAGGGAGAGATCTGACACCACCCTGAGCAAACACCCGAGGAAGGAGCCCCAGCTGCTGCCGGCCAGGCTCCGTTCTGCTTATCTCTGGCAACCTGAGAACACAGTTTTGCTTTGACAGTTCCAGTTCATGATAATATTTTTCTCTCCTAACTTGATTGTGCTCTGAAATGAACTGACACGGAAGTTCATCAGTCCTCCAAGGCTGGAGTTGACTTAGCGAGGCAGCTCCAGGGTGAGACTCGGGCCTTTCAGGGTGCCCGGCTTTGGGCGTGAAGGAATTTAGCTGGTGAAAATCTGGCAGGTCCAAGGTGCTCTGAGCAAAAGCATTTCTTGCTCAACAGATCAGCATTTCCTGGCCTGTCCCAAAAATTGAATGCTTTTCAGGTTAGGTTATTGCAGAGATTCTTCAGCAGCACAGTGTGGGACGCCCATGTGGTCACCCATGAGAGGAGGCTGTGGCTGCACCCACCACACCGTGGGCTGAGCTGGAAGCTCCTGGCACAGCATCCTGCAGGATGAGGTGGTGGAGCCCCACAGCTGCTTCCCTTCCCTTGACCCAGGTGAGACACCGGAATGAGACACCCAGAGAAGCTGGAGCTGTCCCACCCCTGGAAGTGTCCAAGGCCAGGTTGGACGGGGTTTGGAACAACCCGGTCTAGTGGAAGGTGTCCCTGCCCGTGGCAGGGGTTGGATCTGGTCTTTAAGGTCCCTTTCAACTCAAACCATTCTGGGATTCTATGACCCAGTCACTGCTATAGCCCCAAAGGCCTCCAGCACAGAGCAGCTCCAGCTCCATTGCTTGGAGCACACATGGCTCTCTCAAACAATTTGGGATTTTATCTTTTATGGTGATTCACCCAAATCAAAAAAAACGAATAAAATATGTCTATTCCCATCTTATTTTAATAGGATTAACTATCCTAGTGCTATCAAAATGTCTGTTTCAACATTTCCAGGCTGAGGAATTTCTCTCTTTGTTCAAAATGCCATTTAGGAACAAAATTTAATCTAAGTGTTCTTTCTACTTCTGTTTGAAAAAGTCCAAATTGCAGTGACGTATTTTGGCTTTGTTGACACTGAACATTTGGACTAATCCAAAAGAAACGCTTCCAGAACTTCATTTCTAGAAAACATTGAGACTTTGATGGGCCTGTTTCATTTGCAAATGAAGGGGGAAAAAAAAAAGAGAAAAAAGTCACATCCTCAGCATTTCCTGTGAAAATGCATCTCCTTTCCTTCTCCCTGGTCTCTGAGGACTCACGGGGCTGACGTGGAATGTTGTGTCCATGGGGTGTGTCCCAGCCGTGGGAGCAGCTGGGGTTGCTGGTGTGTGATGAGGACAGTGGTGGGGATGCAGGTGCAGGGGCAGAGCTGGGAGGTTGGGGTACTCCCAGGACCTGGGGTGGCCCCGTTCCCAGCAGTGGGACCTCCCAGTCTGATCCAAGGTGCTTTTAGCAGAAGCCCAGAGAAGCTGCCCCATCCTTGGAAGGGTCCAAGGCCAGGTTGGACGGGGCTTGGAGCAACCTGGGCTAGTGGAAGGTGTCCCTGCCCATGGCTGGGGGTGGCACTGGATGAGCTTTAAGGTTCCTTTGAACCCAACCCATTCCATAACTCTATGATAAGCCACCCAGGTAGATTCCACCCATCTTTCTCCCAGCCATCAACTTGGCCACGTTCAGTCCTACGAGCTTGGTGACCAGTGGATCCAAGCAATGGGAAGCTTTGGGGACCCCCTTCTAGCCATTCCTGGAGCACTTCAGAGGGATTTACAGCCACTGGGATCTTGTGCCCCACAGGGAACTCCAGCCAGTGATGGATTAAGCCCCATGTATTTGCTGTTGCAGGTCGGTCTCAGCACTTTTCCCCCATTCCTTAAGCGTTGTTTGCCTTTTCCATTTCCCCCATTTATCATGTGTGACTGATGTGCTCCAGCAGCTCCAGGACCTGCCTGCAGGGTGTGGTTGATTAGGAGAGATTTCACAGAATCACAGAATCACTGAGGTTGGAAAAGAGCTCCAAGACTATCAAGTCCACCCTGTGCCCCATCCCCACCTTGTCCCCCAGCCCAGAGCACTCAGTGCCACGGCCAGGCCTTCCTGGGACACCTCCAGGGATGGGGACTCCACCACCTCCCTGGGCAGCCCCTTCCATTGTCCAATCACCCTTTTTGTGATGAAATTCCTCCTGATGTCCAACCTGACCCTCCCCTGGCACAGCTGGAGGCCGTTCCCTCTCCTCCTGTCCCTTGTTCCCTGGGAGCAGAGCCTGACCCCCCCCCCGGCTCCCCCCTCCTGTCAGGGAGTTGCAGAGCCAGAAGGTCCCCCCTGAGCCTCCTTTTCTCCAGGTTGAGCTCCCCCAGCTCCCTCAGCTGCTCCTGCTGCTCCAGCCCCTTCCCAGCTCCCTTCCCTTCCCTGGACACGCTCCAGCCCCTCAGTGTCCTTCTTGCCATGAGGGTCCCAAAACTGACCCCAGGAGTCAAGGAGGGGCCGCACCAGTGCCCAGCACGAAGGGACAGTCCCTGCTCTGGTCCTGCTGGACACACCAGTGCTGGCACAAGCTGGGTGCCATTGGCCTTCCTGCCCCCCTGGGCACACCAGGGCTCATTTCTCCTCCAATGTAGGGCTGCCTCACCCACTCAAGACAGGGAGGCACCTTTGCTGGGCTGCGATTAATAAACCAGCAACAGACCCTGCATCACCCCCCTCCCTCCCTGGGCTGCTGGTGGAGATATGAGGAGGAAAGGGGGGTATTTTTGGGGTGGTATGAGGAGAGTCTGACATATCCTCTCAACAACAGGGCAGCTCCCAGCAAGTCACCTAACAAAAAGCAGGCCAAGAGCAGACAGCAAAGCTGCTGGGAGATGTGATGGGATGGGACGTGACGTCCTGGAGACAAGGGGGACAGGGACTGACTTCATCCTGATGGAGATGGGGAGGAAAGGCAGATGAACTAATGCTGCCAAAGAGGTTAAGGGGAATGAGATGGGTTTTACAAATATACCAGGGGAGTCTCAAATACTGGAGAGAAAGTAGGAGCCATTAATAAATTAGGAAGAAGATTAAATTAATGATGACTCTCAAATGGCTGAACCGCTGCAGAGCCTTCTAAAATCTGCCTTTAACCAAGAAAATAAAAAAGAAGAGGAAAGCTAAAGACAGTCCACGGGCAATAAGAAAACAAAGAAAAGCTTGTCAAATTGTCAAATACAATTCTTGAGCAAAGGCAGGGTGAACCTGTGTGGCTGAGCAGGGCTGGGGGCATGGAACAGGGACCAGGGTGGGACTGGGCTTATGAAATAAAGCAGAGCCCGACAATAGAGTTGTTTAAGTTACAGAGAAGCAGGAAATTACCAGAGGATTTGGAAAAAGGAAGTACACCAGCCTTCATGAACAGACAGTGATCCCAGCAGCGATAACTTTACGGCTCCATCTTCAACCCAACAATAGAGGCGACAGCGAGAGAGACTTCTGGAAAATAAAGGAATTGTGGCAGTGTCCCACAGGACTGTGAGGGCAGAGGGGGCCACACACAGCACCCACAGGAGGTTTTACCCCGTGACTTACCCCTGGCACTCCTGCCCTCTCCCCACACAGGGTTTTGTGCCAGTTGTCAGAGTAAAACACAGCTCAGGGAACTGGGGAAAAAGGTCTTCCTTCCTTCTTCCCTTGGGAGCTGCCAAATGTGGGAGACTGTGCTATGGTCCTGCTGCTTCTGATGGAGCCACACTGGGCTTCTGGGGCTGGAAATACATTGGGGAATCCAGGTGGTCAGAGGTGACCAGCGAGGAAGGTCCTGACTGGATACAGAGGCAGGAACAGCAATTGCAGGTACATCTGCTGGATGGTTCTGGGGTGGAAACCTTGAATTCCACATCCTCTGGACAAAGGGCCTCATTGCACAGGAATGGGAGAACCATGGAATCACAGGATATCCTGAGCTGGAAGGGACCCACAAGGATCATCCAGTCCAACTCCTGCACAGACACCCCAACAATCCCATTCTGTCCCTCAGAGCGTTGTCCAAACCCTCCTGGAGCTCTGGCAGCCTTGGGGCTGTGCCCACTGCCCTGGGGAGCCTGGGCAGTGCCCAACCACCCTCTAAAAAGAACCTTTCCCGGAGATCCAACCTGAGCCTGCCCTGACACAGCTCCAGCCATTCCCTGGGTCCTGTCCCTGCTCCCAGAGCAGAGATGGAGCTGCCCCTCGTGAGGAAGCTGCAGACCCTGGTGAGGTCTGACCTCAGTCTCCTCTTTTCCAGCTGAACAAACCAAGTGACTTCAGCCAAGAGCCCCCAAAACCCTGACCCAGAGGGACAGGACAGATCCCACTCTCCAACTTGCTTTGTCTCTACAGGATCGGGCCAGCCTTGCTGGATCAGCCATGATCCCTCATCTCCATGAGGATTCATGTCATTGTTCATCATTTTTCTCCACAAGTACAAGAAACATTGCTGGATTTAGCCCAGAGCAGGGATTTGGCCCAAATTTTGCAGGGAGAAAGCCCTGCAGCAGTGACTCCTGGGCAGAGCCCTGGGTTTGTGCAGAAGAAGCTCTCCAGTGCCCAGTGCTTGGCTGGGGATGCTGGAACACATCTGTGTCAAGGAGGGGATGCTGCAGCACAAGGGGCACCAGCCTGGAGACATGAATGTCCCACCCCTCCTTTTCCTGCCCTGGTGCTTTGCCAGCTCTTTTCTGCACCTCTCACCATGGAGCAGGGATCAGAGGGGTCTGATGAGGGCACTGAGGACCACCGGGCACACCGGAGGGTCTTGGCTTTGGAGCAGCCTTGGCAAAGAGGCTGCTACAGGCAGAGGGGACACACACAAAGGGTGCCTGGTGTGCCAGGCGTCCCCAGACAGCCTTAGGGACCCTGGGGCAGCACCCTCAGGGACAGCCCATGGAGGTGCAGCAGTGCCACTCTCCCCAGGACTGCCCGGAGTCGTGCTGGCACCAGCATTCCCTGCGTGGATCCGTGTGCTGGGCACAGCTGGAGGCACTGCTGTCCCGAGGAGATACAGACACAATGGAGAGACACAAGGGAGATGATGAAGGGGCTGAAGGATGGGATTTAGGAGGCAGATTAAATGAACTAAATCTGTCTAGCTTTGCCGATCAATCACGCAGGCAGGAGCCGGATCACTGTCTGTGAGTGCCTGGAGGGTGCAAACACTGAGGGAGATGGGAATTACCTACGGGACTTGGGGTGCCAGAGGGGGAAGGAGAATGTCAGAGCTGCTGACTCAGCTCTTCCTGCTGTTCCTGACGGGTCTTCAGGGGCAGGGGATGGGACTGAGCCCCAAGCAAACCATGCCTGGACAGTAAAGGAAGCTTCTGGCCCGTGGCAGTCCAGGAGCTCTGCAGAAACTGTGTGTGGGGTGAGGGGAGGGTGATGGAGTGAGGAGAACGTGGTGGGATAACGGGGCTGTGCATGGAGAGCAGTGGGGAGTGGAAGGTGGGATGGGATGGACAAGAAACTGCAAAGACCATTTGCTGTTGTGTCTGTGTTGTTGCTGACCCTGACTTTGGCCCCAGGGCCCCAGGGGATGCTGCCACCAGGCCTGTATGGAACTGGGCTGAGTCACAGAACCACAGAACCACAGCATATCCTGAGTAGGAAAGGACCAACAGGGATTATCCAGTCCAGCTCCTGGCCCTGCACAGACACCCCAACAATCCCACCCTGTCCCTCAGAGCGTTGTCCAAACCCTCCTGGAGCTCTGGCAGCCTTGGGGCTGTGCCCACTGCCCTGGGGAGCCTGGGCAGTGCCCAACCAGCCTCTGGGGGAAGAACCTTTCGCTGAGGTCCAACCTGAGCCTGCCCTGACACAGCTCCAGCCGTTCCCAGTGTGTCCTGGAGATGTCTGGGCAGCAGCTGTGGTGGGAGAGCCCAGCCCAGAGGAAGGTGGTCCCCCCATGCAGCAGAGCTTACACAGTCCCAGCCACAGGGAGGGAGGTCTTCCAACACCCAAGGATGGAGGTCACCCAAGCCCTTGCCCTCACCGAGAGATCAGCCCTGTGGGTGCTGGGAGGGCTGGGTTTGGGTGCCCTCCTGGCACAGAAAAGCTGTCACTCCCACCAGTGCCTGTCACCAGGCACCTCTCCCAGTGCCATGGACCAGTCCTGCTGCTCTCCATGCCCCCTGCCCTGGCTGCAGAGCAGGCAGGAGCTCTGGCTTACAGGATGGATCACTTTAACGTGCCCCCCCCACCATGCCAACCTCCCCCATCAGCCTGGCCTGCTGGTTTATTAGGGCCTCTGGCAGAGCTCTGCCTCGTTCAAGCTCTTTATCTGTTTTCATTTTCTATGCACACCTCTGGGGCACTGCACAGATATAAAATAATCAGAGTGACAGTCCCCAGATAAAGGCCACTTCTGTTAGGAACACACCAAGTTCTCATGTAAAAGCATACAAATGGCAGTTTATTTTCTATCTCAGCACCTTTTTGGGCCTTGCCAGCATTGAATACCTTGAGAATCCAAGGGAAAATATCCTGGTCAGCTCTTTCCCACCTGTGAAACATGGTGAAGTGCATAAAGTTCAGAGCCAGGAGTGAATAACAGCGACTTTCATTAACTGTCAAGTGAAAGCAGAGGCAGGTTGGAGCCTAATTCCAGTTGGGACCCGTTCAATAGCAAATTAACCTGCCAGTGATCTCCCAGTAGGCTACTGAGCACAGCAGAAGGAATAATTTGAAACTAGGTTTGTGGAGGTAGGTAATATCTTTTTTATTAGATCAGCAGATAATTTGTAGCCAGATATTTATTCAATGAGCCTCTGTGTGCGTGAGGGGCCTCTCCCCCTGCCCTCCCACATCCACGAACACCTCTCATCCTGTTTGCACACAGGCAAAACCCGGGCGGGGGGTCCGTGATGGACCTCACCTCCGGGAAGGCAGGACTGGGGATGCCAAGGAGGGCACGGGAGCACTTTTGGGTGCCGACGCCGAGGCCGGGTTATGCAAACCCTCCCGCAGGAGGGGCAGGGACGGGGCGCCGCGGCCAAGGGAATGTCTGTAAAGGGTTTTTCGTTTTCCCCCGGCTGCTGGAAGGGAGAGGCAGGGCCGGCCGGCAGGGAGGCTGCCGGAGGAGCATTACCTCACCAGCGCCGAGCCGCGTTGGCTGCAGCGCCCGAGGAGGAGGAGGAGGAGGAGGAGGAGGAGGAGGATGCTATCTCCTGGCAACCCCCGCTCCTGTCACATCCGTCAGCAGCGGCGGCGGCTGCGGCGCGGGACCCATCCCCTCTTGCTGCACCCCCCTCTGCCAGGGGGGTCCTGGGGCCACGCTGGGTGTTAATGAGGTCTCCCATTCCACCCATTCCATGTGGCTTCACCCAGCGCCCCACCAGCCCTTGGAACGGGCTTTTCTGATGCTGGGAAAGGCAGCCCCGGCGCTGGGCAGCGACAGGGCTTCCCAGCCAGCAACAGGAGCAAACACAGTGCCGGGAAATCAGAGTAGAGAGAATGGCTCCCACCCAGAACTGAGCTCCGTGGGGGCCCAGTGGCAGAAGCCCTGTGGTTGTCCCAGCTGGTGGGTCAGGACACCCCCCCTCACCGTCCCCACACAGCACAGAGGGGCTGCTGTGGCACTGAGGGTCTTTCCCGCAGTGCCAGCTCTGATTTTCTCCATGCTGGGGGCAGGGACAAGGCTGCAGAGAGCTGCCAACCTGTGGGCACCCCCTTCCTCCAGGGTCAGGGGTGGCAGCAGCCCAGCAGATCCCATCCCCATGAGGAGCTGCCATCAGTCTGGGCTGATGGATCCCTCTGGGAGCCTCAGGTACAGCAGCCACTGCCAGCCCATTTCACCCACCTGAGTCCTCCAGAACTGCAGATTTTCACCTTTGGCCCCGCAGGGGAGGGAGATGAGGTAAAATATTTGTGCCCTGCTGAGGGATCCAGGCATGTCTTCATCCATTCCCTGTCTTTAGCCAAAGGTGCCTTCCAGAGCACCCCTCCATGCTGTGCCTTCTCCCTGTGCCTCAGAGCCTGAGGTGCACCAGCAGCTCTGTTCTGTTTGGTCTCTGTGGTCTCTGGCCATGTGGTTCCATCCCAGCCCCTGCTCTGATCTCCCTCCTGTGTGGGGGGTGACTGCAGGTCAGTGGAGGGAGAGACATCCCTGCAGGAGCAGCACAGACATTGGAATAAGAGGCATTAAAGGCTGTGAATTGGCCTGGGGCTGGCAGCCAGGGCCTCTTCTGGCAACTGGCAAGTTGCCTTCAGTCTCACAGACAGTCCTACAGCACCAGCCTACTCAGGGAATTCCACTACCAGCCTGGAAGGGGAACTGGGATGAGGCACAAGACAGAGCTTTCCCTGCTGGTGGATGTGTGCTGGGATGGACTGGAGGAGGAGCAGAGGGCTGGGGAAGAAGGGGCAAAGCATGAACATCCGAGTGGATCTGCTCCCTGTCACTGGCTCCTGAGCTGCTTTGAGCCATGGGCTTAATGTGCAGCTGATTCAGCAGCATCCACCCCAGTGGGGGGGCTGGAGGCACTCGGCACCCCCGGGATGCTCCCGGCAGCTCCCAGGGCAGGGATGGAGATGGAGCAGGAGCTGCAGGAGCTGAGCAGCCACCAGCCACGATGGCCCCACAATTCCTGACCACGCCAGGCTCGTGGGCTCCCACGGCAGTGGGGGAGAGGAGCCAGGAGGGAGGAAAGCTGCGTGGAGGGGACATGGAAGGGGGAGGGCAGGAGAGGGAGCGGCTGATGAAGAATACAGGAATGTGAGGCAGACAGAGAAACTAATCGAGAGTGATTGAGGGAGAGAAGGAGGATGAGTGAAAGATTGAGACAGAGTGATAAAGGATATGTCAGACAGACAGGAAAACTAATAAAGAATAATAACGGCCCCTGGCCGTGTGCAGCACACGCACCTGCCTGTGGCTGCCTCTGTGAGCGCGGGCAGCCCGTGCCCCCCCTGCCCCCGGCCCGGGGGCACACACAGGGACACGCTCTGTGCCCGGCCACGTGCACAGCCCCCCTCGGACACACGGCCCCACACGGAGCAGCTCTGACAGCACAGCCCTGCCCATGTCCCCATGGAGGAGGATGGGGAGTGTGTGTGCAAAACTGGGCACTCCCTGGTGCTGGGCACTGACCCCCCCCGGATGTGCCACAGGAAGAGCACCCTGAACCCCTCACAGCACCCAGCCCCAGCCCAGCCCAGGGGCAGGATGAGGGTGTTGGGAGGAAGGTTTGCCCTCGAGATGTTTGTCCTACTGGGTGGCCCAGACAGGGAATGAAGCCCCACAGGACCTGTCCTACTCTGTTCAACACTTTCCTTCAGTGGACCTGCACGTGCCACCTGGGCTCTGCCCATCTTTGGAGCAGGTACATGCACTGGCTGGTCCTGGCATCACTTCTCTGTTTCCGTTCCAACTTGTGGTGCTGAGGGATGTGGACATGCCCTTGCTGCTCCTCCCTTTGCAGAACCAGCCTCCCTGTGCTTGCCTTGGACACCCTTCCTGGGCCAGGAGAGGAGAGTTCTGACTGCCCCTCCCTGTGCACAGTGCCATGCTACAGAGCTGTCCCAGAAGGGACTGTGTGCCACCTTAGCTGGCAGGGCAGGCTCAGCCTCCCACTCCTGTGCTGTCTCTGCTGAGAAGGATTGCTCCTGGAGCAACGTCTCCCCTGCATCACACATCTCCTGCCACCAACCTCTGGCTCTGGAAAACTCCCAGAGAGTGTCCAGCTCCAGACGAGGCAGGAGCTGGTGGAGTCCAGCTCTGGAGCATGTGGGAGTTCTGTGTTTCTGGTTTTGGCCTGGGGAAGTGGGATGGCTGAGATAAGTCTGGTGCCACAGGGATGAGGAAGGGCAGACCTCAGGCTGGCCAGGATCTGGTGACTGATTCTTGGGCACCATGGCTGAGGACACACTGCCAAGGTGCCCAGGACCTCCAGACACCAGGCAGGCTCTGGGGGTCCTCAGGGACCTGGGCTGCCCTGGAGGAAAAGGGATTGGAGGGCTGGAGAAAGGAGGGAGAAAGCTGGATGGGACAGCCCACGGTTTCAGCGTGAGAACTGTGGGATTTGGGGTTTCCTGGTAGCTCCCAGGCAGGGCGAGGATCTCACCCAGCAAGTGCTCACCTTTGCCAGGAACAGGGAAAACCAGCGCCCAGAAGGCTCAGCTGGGGCTGGTTTTATTTCGTGTTTGTGACCCCTTTGGGGTCTCATCGTGTCCCAAAGGCTGTTTGACAGTCTGGGAAGGGGCTGAGCTCTGCCTCCCGTGTGCTGCCCGTCCTGGCTGGGGCTGAGCTGCCGGAGCAGATTCCAGCATTCCAGCATCCACCGGGCTGGAGGCGGAGCCCTGGAGCAGCGGGTGGGATTTTATCAGCTCTTCATCTCCTCCAAATTTGAGTCATGAGCACAGTTCAGCAGGTTTGAGGCTATGGGGAGCTACGCTGGGCAGGGGAAAACAGCCTCTCCTTGGCTTTTTGCTCCTTGGAAATGGCCAGTCCTTCCTCACCTCCCTCACCCCCAGCAAAGCATTTTGGGGTGCAGATGATGTCAGCAGCATTTGGGGTGAGCTTGTCCACACGGTGAGTGAGCTGTGCCATGGCAGACCTGCTTTTGGCAGCCAGAGAGACCCTGGGAAAGATGCCATCCTTTCCAGCAAGCTTGGAAAGGGCTGGGATGAGCACAGCTTATCCCGGGGCAAGGAATGCTGTGCCCTCCCAGCCGAGGTTGGGGGTGACTGTTGATATAAATATGACAGGGGTGTGGTGCTGCCAGGCCTTCACACATGAGGGAGGGATGGCTCTGCTCTCAGGGAGCAACCCCAGGGTGTGGGGTGGGATGGAGAGCACAGGGAAGGCTTTAGCTAAAAGTAGGATAAGGCAGGGAAAGAAGGTTCCACCCCTCCTGACAGTTCCCCACCTCCTCGCTGCCTCCCCTGGCCTTCCCTCCCAGGCACACAAACCCTTCCCAGCACTTTGCAGCTCCATCCTTGCTGTCCTGGCTCCCTTACAGCCAAATCCCGCTGGCACCCAGCCCTCTGCTTCCTTCAAGGCTCTCCTGTGGCCTCACATTTGTTGTAGCACAGGGGACAGGTGGAAGTGGCTGCTCGAGCAGAGCACATCGGATGCACCCTGAGGGTGACGTGTGTGGGCCTTTGTTATCCATTTCCTAATGAGGGACATCCTCTCTTGGCACCCCTCTGCTGTGCTTGGGTAGAAAGCACTGAGTTTTGAGGCTTTCCTCAGCTTTATGAGTGGGTTTTGTATGATTTTGCCTGGGTGCAGGATGTGCCACTGGGCTGTGATGTCACCAACAACTTGGGAGTGGGACAACAGCCTGTCCTGGTGGTTTCTCCAGATCAGATCCAGATGGGGGAACCGAAGCCTGACCTGCTCCCTCTGACTCTCCTGGGAGAGTCCTTCACCTTCTGGGCCAGAAAAGAAGGACTATCCCAGATCTGTGTGGTCTTTGGAGAATCCATTTAAGTCATTCACTTCCGGCTCCCTTTCTAGGTCTGGAAAACAGCCTGTGCAGCCCTTTCCTCAGCTTTGGAATTATTTCATAGGGCAGGAAGAGAAACTGAGGACAAGCCTGGGAGACCAGAAGCAAGACATCTGTGATTTTCCCCTGCTGACTGTGAAGAGGCTCACAGCCCATGTCGGATGGGTGCAGCTCCTGTCCACGAGCCTGCCAAGGAGCTGCCTGCAGACACCTTCTCCTGCTTCTGCAGCAGCATCCCTGTGTCCCCCCCAAGCTGCAGCAGCCAGGAGAGGGTGACTGGCACTACACCATCAGGTCACCCCCTGCCCATGATGGCCTTGTGTGACAGCCACTGTCAGCTTTGCCTGATTACACAGGATCATAGAATCATGGAATGGTTTGGCTTGGAAGGGACATTAAAGCTCATCCAGCTCCAAAGCCACCTTCCACTAGCCCAGGTTGCTCCAAGCCCCATCCAACCTGGCCTTGGACACTTTCAGGGACTTGGACCTGTGCCAGGGCCTCCCCACCCTCACAGGGAACAGTTTCTTCCCAACATCCCATCTAACCCTGCCCTCTGGCAGTGGGAAGCCATTCCCCCTTGTCCTGTCGTTACAAGCCCTTGTCCAAAGTCCCTCTCCAGCTCTCTTGGAGCCCCTGGAATGTGCTCTAAGGTCTCCCTGGAGCCACCTCCTGTCCAGGTTACATCTCCCCTCCAGCTGACAGCCACCTTTGTGCCACCTCCAAGGGCTCATCTCAGCTGTAGAGTTACAAGCCCTGCTGCCCAGGTTCTGTCTCCACCTGTGGCAATGTGAAAACCATTTCTGGTCCATGGTTACATGGTAACACCACAGTGGTTTATGGTGGGATTCTTGATGTTCTTGCAAAGCTAATTAATCAGTGGACCTGATGGTCCTCCAGGCCCTTCCCACACTGCCCATAAAGACAAACAGGGTCTCCAGAGCATCCCTGCAGCACTGGAGCTGTGACAAAGCTGCTGCAAAGAGAGAACTGAGGAGGGGTTTGGTTTCCATCCTCACACTTCAAACCTTTTTAAAGCCTTTTGAAAAAACCTCCTCTCTCCAGAGTCGAAGTTGGTAACCTTGCAATTCGGGGCTGTTTCCCAGGTGAAGGTGGGACCCAGCCGTGTCCTGCAGCAGCAGCTGGGTGTCCATAATGAGCTCAGAGTGCAGAGGTGGGCTGGGGGAGCTGAGCTGTCTGAGGCACCACATCTGTTAATTTGGAGGAGCACAGGACAGTGAGGTTTATAGAGCTGCCTTCCCTGAGCAGTGTGGGTGCTGAGATACCTGGGGATTGGCACCCACCCTGGGCTGATGGACAGCTGGGGGGAGAGCTGGGCTCCAGGAGGGAGGGCAGGCTCACTTCCCTCTCTGCTGGAGCAGAGCAGAGCGTGGCTCCCGTTCCTGCTAATCCCATTAGGTCTGTTTGCACTAAACCTCCCTCGGCCAGAGAGTGTCTGCCTTTGTGTGGGCCAGGCTCAGCTCAGGCCAGGGGCAGGTGGGGGACAGGAGCAGGGTCCAACCAGCTGTGCCTCCTCCTGTGGTTCCAACGTGATGCCAGGCCGTGCTGGAGGGTCACACCGGGCCAAGGGGGGCTTGTGGCACTGCAGAGGGGCTGGGAACTGGGCAAGGCGGGGATGGGGGCAGCAGTGTGGGGCGAAAGCTGCTTGGGGGAAACTGAGAGACTCTGCCTGCCTGGGGTGATGGCAGTTCCCTGCTGGCAGAGGGAGGGAGAGCTCCTGCTCTCAGATTAGCTGCTGTGAGCAGCACCCCTGCCTCCTCTCTACCAATCTGCCCAGGGGAATAAACCCAGCTGTGTATTCTGCTGGGGTTTCAGCTCGAGAGCCCCCCAGAGAGGGGGCTGGGCTTGCTCTAAATCTCCTAATCCCCTTCATCATACTGCCAGACAGGCAGAGACACCAAGCAAACTGCCTGGGGCCGGGCCCCCCCGCCTGCCCTGAGCTGCTTGCAAATCCCAATCATCCTGGGGGTGATTACAGGGGCTTCTCCTGTAGCACAATATCCAATCTCCCCCAGAGGCCACCACAACATATGCAGGGCCAGGCTCCGTGGCCACCGCGGGCTCGTCTCCCGCTCATCCTATTAACGGCAGCGCTCGGGAGGGACCGGCGGGGCCACCTCCCACAGCCCGGGGCCAGCCGGGGAAGGAGGGAGCAGCTCCCTCCTGCCCTGGCCCCGCTCCTCCTGCACGGTGGGCTCTGTTCCACGCTCTGATTTGGTTCTGGAAGCCCCTCACTGCCCTCTCCGTGGCCAGCCCTGCTCTCGGGGGTCCGCAGCTGCCTGCAAGGCATCGAGGCATAAAACACATCCCCTGCCTGGAGAGGTGGTGTCAGCTTTTAAATTCTTTTGGAACTCCTACCCCAAGCTCCAAGGCTGGTACAGCAGTGGCCCAGTGCCCTACTGCCGTGCCAGGAGGGCATCTGTGGCCACCATCCCTGTGCCATCCCACTGCTCAGCCACCACTTCCAGCCAGCTCTGGGCAGAGCTCTGCTGGCTCACTCTGTCCTCCCACCAAACCTCCTTGGCCCAGGAGCCTTCTCAGGATCCTTTTATTTCTTTAAAGGTTCAGTGAAAACAGATCAGGCAGTTCTGAGATTCCCACCTGGTTCCCTGGTTCCAGCTTGCAGAGATGCCCATTGCTCTGGCAGTGAGGAACTTGGAGAAAGAAACACGTGAGCACAGATGGGGAGGGTGGGCAGGCCCTGGCACAGGTTGCTCAGAGAAGCTGTGGCTGCCCCTGGATCCCTGGAAGTGTCCAAGGCCAGGTTGGATGGGGCTTGGAGCAACCTGGGACAGTGGAAGGTGTCCCTGCCCATGGCAGGGGGTGGAACTGGATGATCTTCAAGATGCCTTCCAGCCCAAACAATTCTGGGATTCTATGGTTATTGCCAACAGTGTTTTAAAACTTCATGGTGCTTATTATGGAGCAAAGTCATGCTGGGAAAACCCTCAGGAAAGTCATCTTCTGTGAGGAAGATGGTGCTGCTGCACCTGGTCACTTCTGGTTTGAGCCAGGGAGAGATCCCAAACCTCATCCCCTTTGCCATGCAAGAACTGAAGATGAATCTGCCAGAGCTGTGCAGGCAGCTGGACAGCTGAGGCTGCAAGGTCAGGCCCTCAGGAGACACAAGAATTAAATATTCCATCAAAATGGATGTCCCTGGCCTGGCACATTCCCAGTTCCTGCTGTAAGCTGAGGACCCAATTAAACCAGAGGTACTTGTTAAACCCAGGTCAGAACAAAGCTTATGCACAAGTGGTTCCTTGCCCAGCCCCCCTCCCATCACACACCATCCCCACCGGGCAGCCATTCAGCCCATGACCCCTCTTTGCAGATGTCCCCACCCCAGGGGAGGCCACCAAAGGGTGGGCAGGAGGAGCAGCTTCCATGTCCTCCACCTTCAGCTGGGAATGATTCCCAAATCTCCAGGGCTCAGTGGGCTCAGCGGGGGCACCGAGGCCTCGTCACCCCGCTGCATTTCAGCTGCTCATGGAGCCCAGGCAGGTGGGACAATCCTGGGGTGGAGGATCCCCTTCCACATCCACCTACAGGGCTCAGTGGGCACCAGAACCCATCCCAAGGCCAGTGCTGCCCAGGAAGCCCCAGTGTCCAAGCCCCTGTGTCCAAGCCCCTGTGTCCAAGCCCCAAGCTGCATCCTCCTCCTCCTCCTCCTTCTCCGCATCCTCGAGGCCCTTTCCCACCCCGTAATTGATGTGTGCTGCCATGGAAACCAGAGGGTTTCCAGCCCAGCACAGAGCTGGCTGCATGGGAGGCTCAGGGCTGTGCTGGAGGAGCGGGAAGGCTTGATGTGCTGGGGTGGGGTGAGGGGAGAGCAGTGGAATAGGAGAGGAGAGGCAAGGAGGGAACGGGTGGGATGGGCAGAGAAAGGTACAGCAGAGAGGGGACGGAGGCACAGATGGGGGACATGGAGAGGGGGCACATCCTGGGATAAATGGGGAGGAGGAGGGAACATGAGGAGCAACTGTAGGGCATGGCACAAGGCCAGGAATGTTCAGGAGGGACAAGGAGATCCTGGGACTGTGTCTTTGCTTAGGAAGGCACCATTTGGTGGTCTCTCCTGAAGGCAGGTGGGTGCTGACAGCTCTGACCTGCCCCTCTGTGGGAGCCTGGCACCATCCTAAACGTGTGGATCCTCTTTCCCTGGGATGGGGCACCGGCAGGCAGCAAAGGCTGCTCGGTTCCCCAGGATCCCTGGAGACACATCCCTGCCCAGCTGGAGTGTGCCTGCCCTGAGGGGCAGCTGAGAGCCCCCACCCCTCACCCAGGAGCAGTGATCCCTCGGGAGGGGGGGCATCAGTCCCACTCTTCATGGCCCAGAGGAGAGCCTGGGAAGAAGGCAATGGTAGAAAGGGAGTCTCTACATGGAGGAGGGGAGGATGGGCTACATCTTCATGTGGGAACTCTTCCTTCCTTCCCAGGGACACTTGCTGGGGTCTTCCAAGCTTGGGGTGAGTCTTGCCTTTGCCTGGTGGTACAACCAGAGGAGTCCAGTGCCCACAGCTCAGCAGAGAGAGGTGCAGTGCTGTGTGTGAGCCCAGCACCCACTAACAAGGGCAGCAACTCTACTCAGAGCCAAGAACCCCCCCTGTACAGCTCCTGATCCTGCCTAGTCCTGTGTGAAGGCAACCAGGGAAACACCACAGCCATGGCTCAGAGAGCTCCCTGCAGCTGTGGTGGGAAGCAGCCACAAATGTGCTCTAGTTTGAAGTGGCCCAGCTGTTTCCAAAGGGTCCAAAGCACCTAAAAACCATCAGCCATGCTTGGTAAAGGAGATGGTGAAACAGTGGGAAATGGATCAGGGCTCCAAGGAGCAGCGATGGAGGTTGGAGGGAATCTGGAGCACTTGATGTGACTTCCCATGGTTCCCACCTTAGCTGGTGACAGGTGCAGGCAGCCTCAGGACTGAAAATGTCTTTTCATTGAAACATTTTGGTTTTAAATCATAGAATAGCTTGGGGTGGAAGGGATGTGAAAGCTCATCTCATTCCACCCCCTGCCATGGGCAGGGACACCTTCCACTAGTCCAGGCTGTCCAAGTCCCATCCAACCTGGCCTTAAGGGAGACTGGTTTGTGGCAAACTGCTTTGGGGGGTTCTTTTATTCATATCTGTGCAGAAATATCCTTAAACTGGAAAACAGGAGTGGGGAGACAAGAGCAGCCACCCCAGAGCTCTGTGCACCTGGGGGAAGGCAGGCAAATCCAAGGCTCTCCAGAGCCTCCGTGTAAGGATGTGACACGGGAAGAACCAGCCAGGCACAGGCAGCCGGGTTTTCACACTTTTATTGTAAAGCTTTAGGAAGGGCTAATTACAATGGAGTTGGTCATCTGACAGCTCAGCAAACAAACAGAACAGGAGAGAGAACGGAAAGGGGATCACGACGGTGTCATGCTCACTGCTCCGAACAGAAAGAGTTACAAGGGAATCAATTGTGCTCACAGCGCCCGGGGAAAACCAAGCCCAAGGCCCAAAGCCTTCCCCGCACAGGGAAATGCATCACACATTGAGAGCAATACAACCTTAGCAAGAGGCGTCGCCTTAGACATAGGTCACCATCTGAAAAATAGTTGGGTACTTTTACTCTGCCGTAGGATTTCTCCTTTAGAAAAGCTACACCTGCATGTACATAAAACTGTACAAAAAACAAGGCATCACAAGCAAGGAAATGAAATCTCGTATAAATAGAACCAACACTGAAGAGCTACAAAGGGGTCGCTTAGATCCTTCCCACGCAGCCCGCCTGCTCCCTGGCTCCCACCTTTGGTTTTACCCCTGGCTTGTCCTAGTGCAGTGTGAGATACAGTGAACCCTCCTCAGAGGTGTCCAACCCCCTCCTCTTCCCTGTGCTCGTCTAGACTGGAGCCCGTGGGGAGCTTCCCCCTCCCCACGTGCACAGAGGCTTTATCCTTCTGGCTTATAATTGTGCAAATGAGCTTCTTTCCGACAGACAGCACCTCTTCTTCACCCTCCCCCAGGACTGATCCCCAGTGACACTGTCAGCTTCACCCCGGGACAAATCCCCAGCACCCCCTCTCCCAGGGCCTTCTCCTCCCCAGGGCCCCATCCCTGCTGCGCCCCACAGAGCCTCCTACCCCTCTGGCACCCCACTGAGGACCCAGTCCCACTGCCCTCTCTGTTCTTCCCCACACACCCACCCTCCCCTCCATGCTCCCCCCAGCCCCCCAGCCCCTCTCCACCCCCCAGCCCCCCGTGCCCTCTCCCCACTGTGCTGCCCTCCAACCCCCAGCCCCACCATCCCTCTGTGCACCCCCCACGAGACTCATCCCCCCCAACCCTCCCTCCCCGTGGCACCCGTGCCCACACCCACCCCTCGGGGACCCCCTCTGCACTCCCCCCTCGCACCGTGCTCGCACTGAGGACATTGCCATGTGCTCCAGGAGACAAGGACAGCACTTCCAGCCGTGGGGCTTCCAACCTCAGGGGCCCTCTGGAGACCCCGGGCACGAGGCAGGGAGCCCACCCGCAGCTGAGGGGCCAGGATAAGGTCGGTCTTGGACAAGCACCCCTCAGATGGGGCCACACCGCTGTCCCAGGGGGTCCCCACGAGGGGCACTGGACACTGCCACTGCCTGAGCCCAGGGGAGGCGTGAGCAGCCGGGTTGGCAGCGGGGTCAGAGATCCTGGCCAGCACGGCCAAATTGCACATTCTGCCCAGTTTGGCCCTGAAACTACAGAGCTACAATAAAAACAAGTTCAGGAGCGGGACCTGCTCAGGCAGCCAGACCAGGGGAACGCGGGCCCCCCGCGGGCGAGGGGAGAGCAGGGATGCCCGGACGGGGCGGGCTGGTCCACCGGGAGCATCGCGCCCGACGGGAGGGACGCCCGGCCGGTGGGCGGGAGCAGCAGGAGGCCGGGAGGAGGGTCCTGCCTCCTCCGGGGGGCACCCCGGGTGCCGGGGCCGCGGGCGGTGCGTGGCACGGTGCCGCCCGGGGAAGGCAGGGCCGGGGCACGAGGGAACGGGGGCGAACAGGCGCCTTCTGCCGCCCTTCCTTTGCCACCCGGGCTCGGCTCGCACCGTGTCCCCTCCGGCCAGCGGGAGCCGCACCCGCGAGCTGGCCGCGTCCTGCCACCGCGGAGGGAGAGGAGCTGCTCAGAGAAGGATGCTGGAGGGAGGGAGGAGGCTGGGCAGGGGGGCCCCGGCGCGCTGCACCCCGACAGGCACTACAGCTATGGCAGGGCAGTCCCTGAGCCGCAGCCCCGGGGGTGTCCCTGTGCCGGCGGAGCCCCGCGGTGACGGACCGCGTGGTCCGAGGGTGAGCCACCACGGGGGGAACCATCCCGCAGTTACCGCTGGCCCCGCTCCCTAAGGAAGATGCCAGAGATGAAGACGCGCGAGTACGGGAAGAACTACGGTGCAGCACAGCCCCTACCCGCGCCCCGGCGGGGGAGGGCCGGGAAGGGCTACCCGGGAATGAGGCGTGAGTCGCCCGGACCCTTCCTGCCAGGGGGGCACGTGGAGCCCCCAAAAACAGGACCGTGCCCCAGCTCCCAAGGGAGCAGAGAGAGTGCCCAGGCGGCCCCTCTGGGGAGTCCCTGGAGGGGCAGGGGGTCCTCTCCTCGCTGCCCACGCAGAGTTGCCCTGGCTGGGTGCCCTGCAAGGGAGCTGAGGATGCCAGGGCAGCGGGGACCTGCCGGGGAGACCGGTGGACCTTTGACAATGGAAGAGAAAGCTGGACCCCGTGAGAGTGGCCCCGTGGCCTAAGGGCAGCGGGAGTCCAGTGGGCAGGGGCTCGGTGGCCCCCGGTGTGACCCTGAGACAAAGCTCCTCCTCACAAAGGCAATGGTGGCTTTACAGGCGGGTGGGACGGAGGTCCAGGGCATGGCACAGCCGCCTCACGGGCATCCCCTGCCCCGAGGAGGCACGAGGGGATGGGCTGAGACACCACAGCCGGTGACGACCTCCCTGCCAGCAGAGTGGGACTGAGGGCTTCTCCGGACCCAGCCGGTCCCTGCACTGGGACATCCCCTCCCCGGACCCAGCCGGTCCCTTCACTGGGGGCTTCCCCATCCCTCCTCCACCCACCAGGCGCCCGGCCACCACCAGGGAACCCCCCACCCCCCAAAAGCAGACCCCACCTATGGCACCGGGCAGTCCCTAAGGACCCTGCAGCTTGTGGGCACAGTGACAACGTTCAGAAAGAGATCCAGGCTGAAAAATAGCAAAGTCCCTACAGTCCAGCAGGGATGCTGCCCCTCTCCTCCAGCTCCCCAGCTGTTGTTTCAGGGACTGGTCACATCTCTATTTACAATATAGAACATGAGTGCGGGCCGGACGCTGCGCTCCCAGGGGCTCTTCCACGCAGCAAACCATTCCAAGCTGGAACTTGCTCCCTGTGGTTTGTTTTTCTTTTTCCTTTTCTTTTTTTTTTTCGTTTGTTTTTGTTTTGTTTTTCCTCTTTTTTTTTATGTGTGTTTTGTTTGTTTGTTTGTTTTTGTTTAAACGTCTTTTTTTTTTTTGTTTCAAGGACAATAAAAAGTTTCGATCAGGCAGGACTTGAATGTCATTCCTAAGTATTTACAGGAGTCTACAGCAAAGAGACAGGCAGCTCGCTCCCCGTGTGCGGGGACACCCCTCGTCCTATGCCCCAGGAACTCCACCAGCTCTGCGCGGACCTTTGGTACGTAAGCCCTTCTCCCCAGCCGTGCCCTCCGCACCAGGAGCCTGCCCAGCCCTCCCCGGCGACGCAGCAGTTCGGAGACATGCACCCGCAAGTGCTCGGGAATCGGCTTTCAGACGCCTTTCAGCCTTCCCACCCACCCCCAGCCCCGGGAAACAGCGGGTTAAAAAGGCGCTCCTCGCATCCCTGCCTCGCCCCGCCCTGCTCTCCGCAGAGCCCACTGCCTGGAGGACCGGCCGGAGCCGTAAAGCATCGAAGGTTTAAAACGTTCCTCTGGGCACTGGCCTCAGAAGCGCGGCTGCTCCCTGCCCCTCACGCCCAGCCTCACAGGTAGATCTCCCTCTTGGTGGTCTGCGCCGAGGGGGTGGTGGCTGGCTGGAAGTCCGAGGTCTGGGTGAGAGGAATTTCCTCCATGGGAGAGTCCTTGCAGGGCTCATGGCTACTATTGGAGAAGGCACTGTACGTGGGGAGCAGGCGGAGGTTGGCCATTTTGGTGCTGCGCTCTTCTGAGAGTCTGGGGCTGCCATTCCCGACTTGCTCTTGACTCCCTCTGTCTTGGTAAGGCACAAAAGTGGAGAGTTTGAGGGCGTTCTTGGGCCTGCGGCTGGGGGAGGACTGGCCGGGCATCCAGCAGGTGTCGGAGTGGCCGAACTCCGTGCACTCCCGGGTGCAGGTCCCAGTCATGGCTACATCGGGCAGAGGCCGGAGATCTGCGGGGAGGGAAGGGAGAGCAGCGTTACACACCCGGGGGGCTGGGACGGGGCACGGGGATGAGCAGCAGAAACTGGGGGTCTCCGTCCTGCCCTCACCCTCCAGCGGTGGGAGGGAACGGCTGGACCCACAGACACCCACGGAGCTGGACCCATGGACACCCCGGGAGTGAAGCAGAGCTGGGAGGGGAACCCAAGGCTCCCATCCAAGGTCACAGCTCCAGCTCCCCCTGGACAAAGGACGGCGCTGCAGCAGGTCCATGCAGAGAAGTGGGGGGCAGAGCGCTGGGCAGAGCTCACCAAGCCCACCCCCTTGGAGACAAGGATGGCTCAGGAGGTGCTCCACAGCCTGGATATGCACAGCAGGGGACACGCTGCCCCCAGACCTGTGATCCCACAGCTGTGGGCACCACCTGGACCCTGCAAGGCTCCAGGAACTCCCCTGGTCCAGCACCTTTGGGCACCACCAGTGGCTTCACCGTGCAGAGACGGAACTGCCCTAAACACAGCCCAGCTCTTCACCACCCTGAGGCACAACCGTGTTTCCTGAGCAGGATCCTTGGGCAGCCCTGCCCTGCTCACATCAGTCATGGCAGGCCACCTGCCAGCCTCCCCAGGCACCCATCAGCAGGAGCCACAAGCCCAGCCAGAAGTCCTCAGGCATCTTCTGGTCTCCTGTGGAGTCTGAAAACCCTGAGCACAGCAAAGCACACGTGGGCAAACCCATGTCCAGCCCCAGAGAGGCTGGACCTGCTGTGAGACCCTGTCCCCAAGCCTCTCTGTGCACCAAACACCTGCCCCTGGGGGAGCCTGGTATGTGAGGGCACCAGCAGCCCCCTGCTCCTGGCACACACAGGACACTGACCACCAGTTACACCAGTTCATGGTGTGGTGTCCTCCCATACCAGCCACCCCCTACCCCAGGCACTACAAGGTCTTCTCGAGCCTTGGCCATGTGTCCCTGACACAAGGAGTACCTGTCACAAGTTTTCAGAAGCCAAAACTTGGCGCTTCCATCCAGAAGTGTGTCCCTCCAAGAGCCATCCCAGACAGAAGCCATTCCTTGACTTCTCTCCCAGTTTGGGACACAACACAGTGCCCTGCTGCTGCCTGGGACCCATCACTGCCTGCTACCACAAGCACCTGTGGGCACATCAAGCCTGGTGCTGATGCTGGAGTGAAAGGGGGGGGCTGTTCGTGACCTTGAGACTTGCAGATGTCCCTTGTGGTTCCCAGAAGTCCTGTCCATCTCTCCACCCAGGAGTTCACTACCTCACTGATAAAAACTGACAGAGGGAGCTGCTGAGGAGCTCTGGGACCTGAGGCACACAGGGCATCTCCCTTCCCACCAGACACACACTGGTACACACAGTTCCCTTCTCCTAAAAAAAAAAGACAGACCCAGTGGCACTGCCTCAGCCCTGGGAAGAAGGAAACCAGAGCACCATGCTGGGAGTTCTGCCCTTGTCAACACTCCCTCCTGCCTCCAGTTTGGGACCCTCAGACACAGATGTCCCCATGTCACCCTGGCACAGCTTTCACACACAGGCAACCCCGGGATTCAGGGAAGGACTCTGCAGGAGAAGGCTCCACACAATGCTGGGAATGCTTGACAAGGGTTACAAGTGACAGGGGAATGGAAGAAGGGGCAAAGTTAGCAGCAAACCAGGGTGTAGGGGATGTCTTGCCCTAAAACAGCCCCCAGCGACTGCATCCCAAATTCTCAGCTCCTCTGGGGGCTGAGGCACCCCAGATGTTTCCCCTGGTTCCTGCAGGGGCTCTGGCCCCCGTGCTGGGAGCCGCCTCCTGTATCCCATGCCCTGGCACACACGGAAGCTGTGATATCCTGGCAGAAGCCACGGGGACATACCTCAGCGCAGACCCCCTTCACAGCCTGCTCCGCTCAGGGGACTCTAATGAGGAGCAGAAAAAGGACGAGAGGGTCACATCAGTGCACAGCCCCCACCTCCACACCCCCCACAGGATCCTCCTGGACCCCTGACCCTCTGCCAGCCCGAGTCCCAGAGCATCCCCCTGGTCCCCGCTGCCTTCAGGAGTCCCTTGGCCTCTCCCAGCCCTGCTCCAGCCTCCTTGAGGCTGCTGGGCCACCGCTGCTCATCGCTCCCTAGTTTCTCCAGCCTTATCCCAAGCCTTCCTGGAGCCCACTGGCCTCACACGTGACCCTGAGGCAGAGCTTGGAGCCACCTGGCTCGTGGCACCCCAAGTCCAGGCGTGCAGAGGGGCCGTGCATCCCGCCACAACACACACGCACGGACACACCACCAGCGGGACAACGACGGCGAGCACAGGGGACAGCCACGCTCACACTGCGGGGACAGAAGCAGGAGCTCAAAGCATCACAGGGGACGAGGCACCGGCACGGGGCAGCACGAGAGCAGAGCTTGGCAGGGCATGTCTGTGGGGTCATCCTCGGGGCTGGCCACCGACCAAGTGTCCTGTTTCCCGCGGAGCTGCCTCGGTTCTCTCTCCTGGCTGCAGCTGGAAAGCAAGAGGTGACACCAGAGGCACGACAGCTTGGTTTTCATCTCTGCTCTGTGCAAGTCAAAGCAGAGAACAGAGCCTGAGCCCAGGATGATCCATCAGGTCTTCCTCTCAGGACAACACAACATCTTGGTCACTTTGAGGTCGAGTCATGTCATTCTCCACTTCTGTCTGAGAGGAAATGTTGCCATCTCTTTCTCACCAGCTTTCCTACTGCAGATCATTTCCTCCTCCAGCAGTGCCTTGGGCTCCAAGGGCAGGCAGTGGATGGGTGCCATCCCTTCTTCCTGTGGCACAAGGTGCTTTGCTGAGCCCACAGAAGGGACTGGCAGGACCAAAATCAAACCCACCTCTGCAGTGAACAAAGCCCTGGCGATTTCCTCGTGCCAGCGGCAGCTTGGAAATGGCAGGATCAAGCAGGAACGCTGTGTTCAGGGCCTTTTATTCTGGTTTTCTCATTGTTTGTTGTTGGCACTAAAGCCTTTTTCCAGCGTTGTCCCCTCATTTGCAGTGGGATGTTGGCACTGGAGCTGCTGGAGGGAGGATTATGTGCCATGAGCTCTGCTTTGAGAGCCCGGGAACGGGGCAGGGTGTAATTCCTGAATAGCTGTGATTTAGGGCAAACACGACCCTATGGCCTAATTCTCAGCACATGCTGGTGCTTCAGACTCTGATGTGCCACCGCACACAGGCAGGAATCTTTCTTTGGTGGAAATTTTGCCCACAAAGTGCTGACCTTGGATGCCCTGTGGGGTGTTGAGGTACCCACATCACCCTACAAAGGGTACTCGGGATTTCAGATCCCTTCTCCACCCCAGAAATGCACTTTTGTGCCTCTGGACCTGAAATCTGTCAGAGTTCCCAGGTGATGAAGAGGATGGCCATGCCCTCTCCAGCATCACAGCATCCTGGCTGCTCAGAGCGAAGCTGTGCCTGTGCAGACTCCGTGTTTTCCTGAGCTTTGCTGGCTCCCAGGGCTGGCCCATCCTGTGTTATCCTCATTCCAAGTCAGAAGGCTGCACTCCCCAGCCAGGAGGGCCGTGGGATTGGCTGGGCATCCTCACAGCCTTCTGGCTCCCCCCTTCCTACAGCTTTGCCTTGCTCTGGCATCCATTCCCTTGTCAGGTGCCTCCCAGAGCTCTCCTCAGCACATTGCTTAGGGATGAATCCAGGGTAGGAAAAGTGGGATACCCTTGATTTCTGCAGATGAAAAGGGGGCACGGCTGGGGTTTTACACCAGGATGCACCCTGGGCCCTCTCTCCCTGGCTGGAGGAGGGGAGGCTCTCTGGAGCTGTGGCACTGCTCTCATGGCTGTTCCCACCTCCTGCCATCCAGGGCACCTCTGCTCTTTGTGAAGGAGACCGTGCCAGGCTGGTTCCTCCGGGAAGAGGCACATATTGGTGCTGCTGCTAATTATTCCTCTCTCTCTATCCCCACCCAGGGCAGGAACACATCCTGTTGCAGCCGTTTGCAAGGGCTCCTCTGGTGACATTATTGCTCTTCGTGGGGGATTGCAGCAGTGCTCTGGAGCACTGTGAGGGATGAGACAAAAGCAGGCGCTTCCCTCTCCTGCAGGAGCCCTGCAGAGGTTCCCTTGCCCACTCCAAGCCAGGTGACTTCAAGCAGAGGCTGAGAGCCAGCCCCAGGCACAGTTTTTATGCCACCACCTGCAACCATCCACAGCCTGGTTTGGTTCTCCCTTGTCTTCAGACATCAGCACTGTCCAGGGGAGCAGGATTGATGCAGCACAGGAGGCCAGACCTTGCAGGTGAGGGAATGTGGTGGAGCAGCTCTGAGAGGGGAGGCAGTGGGGCTGTGACAGAGCAGAGCAAGACAGAGGACGCAGAGAAGCATGGAGAGAGGAGGAGGAGGAGGGAAGCACAGCATGCTAGGAGGGACTGGAGAGGTTTGGTGGCATGGAGAAATGGGGGATATGAGTGTGGGGAGAGCAGCTCAGAGGCAAAGCAGGATGTTTTCCCAAAGCGTTAGATCAGAAAGTCTCACCTTCCCTACCTGGGGAGAACATCAGCCACTAATTTTAACCAGCTACCCCAAAAGCAGAGCCCAAAAGCCCTGTACCTCTGCTACCCAGGCAGGCAGAGGGATGGAGGGTGGCCCAGAGCACAAACTGAGGTGCAAGGTGTCCCTTTCAAATGTCCAAGGGGTCCCTTTCAAATATCCAAGGTGTCCCTTTCAAAGGTCTGTCCCTCAGCCAGGGAAGGATGCAGTGTTTCCAGTAGAGGCAGCTTTGCCACCTCATTGTCCTGCTGTGGACACCTGGAAACACCCCTTCTCCCTCTTGGAGCCCTCAGGGCTCTGCAGACCACCCTGGGCCATCCCCTATGGTGGTACCTCCCCTGACATTCCACCCCAGCAGCACTGTCCTCCCTCCCTGTGCCATGGGAACAGCCTCCCTGATGCCACTCTTTCCAGCAACTCCCTTCCCACAGCACAGCTCCTGGGAGCGGGCACCATTCCCTGCTCCCCTTCCCGGTGTCCCTACTCCCTGTTCTCCCGTGCCATCGCTCCCTCCGGGCTCCCCGGAGCGCCGCTCCCCACGGGCCCCACTGCTGACGGATCCCGCTCTCCGGTGCCAACATTCCCTACAGGTGCCACTCCCCCGCGGCGCCACTCCCCACAGGTGTCCCCCAGGGGTGCTGTCCCCCACGGCGTGCCCACCCAAGGTGCCCCTCTCCCGTGGTGCCGCTCCCCACGGGCGCCGTTCCCCCTGCAGCGCATTCCCAGGAAGCGCCGTCCCCCCACGGCGCTGCTGCCTACAGGTGCTGCTCCCCCACGGTGCCACCTGCTCCAGGTGCCACGTTCTGAGCTGCTGCTCCCTCCAGGTATTGCCTCCCCCCGCTGCCGTGTGCCCCACAGGCGCTGCTGCTCCGCCGGTGCCATTTCCTCCAGGTGCCATGTTCTACAGCGCTGCTCCCTCCAGATACCACTACCCTGCTGAGCTGCTTCCTCCAGGCACCACTGCTGCTGCTCTGTTCCCTCCTCTTCCTCCAGGCACCACTGCTGCTGCTCTGTTCCCTCCTCTTCCTCCAGGCACCACTGCCGCTGCTCTGCTCCCTCCTCGCTACACCCCGATGCTGGATAGTGTGTCCCAACATCCCATTTCCTTACACCAGCAGCCCCATTGCTATCCTACCCTACCCTACCCTACCCTATCCTACCCTACCCTATCCTATCCTACCCTACCCTATCCTACCTATCCTATCCTACCCAATCCTACCCTACCCCACCCTATCCTATCCTATCCTATCCTATCCTATCCTATCCTATCCTATCCTATCCTATCCTATCCTATCCTATCCTATCCCATCCTAATCTTATCCTACCCCATCTTATCCTATCCCATTCTGTCCTTCACGCCTGTGCATCCCAGCACTGCTGGAATAAATGTCCTGCATTATCCCACCCCTTTATTTAGCCCTCTCTGTGCCAGACCCAGCAGCCTGGAGGAGCCCCCTCGACACTGGCACCAGGAGATGCTCACCAGCCCATCCCCACGTGGCTCAGCTTCCTCTGGGGAACAGGAGCCCAGTGACTCCTTCCCAACACATCTTCCCCTTTTGAGTGCCATTGGGAGAGGGAGGCTGTGCTGGAGGGGGCTGTGGGGCTGTGACCTCCTTTGCAAAGCTCAGACACCTCCTTCAGGGTCCCCACATGATCTGGGCACAGTCAGTGTGTTATCCCAGCAGGGAATCATAGAGTATCCTGAGTTGGAAGGGACCCCAAAGGTCCTCAAGTATAACTCTTAACCCTGCCCAGGACACCCCAACAATCCCACCCTGTCCCTGAGAGCATTGTCCAAACCCTCCTGGAGCTCTGGCAGCCTTGGGGCTGTGCCCACTGCCCTGGGGAGGCTGGTCAGTGCCAACCACCCTCTGGGGGAAGAGCCTTCTCCTAATATCCAACCTGACCCTGCCCTGGCACAGCTCCAGCCATTCCCTGGGTGCTGTCCCTGCTCACACAGAGCAGAGATGGAGCTGCCCCTCGGGAGGAGCTGCAGACCCCGATGAGGTCCCACCTTACCCTTCTCCAGCTGAACAAGCCAAGTGGCCTCAGCCGCTCCTCATCTGGCCCCTCCAGATCCTTCACCATCCTCGTGTCCCCCTCTAACAGCTTTAAATCTTTCTGACATTGTGTCCCCCCAGACTGCCCCAATGTTGCAGGTGAGGCCGTCCAGGGCAGAGCAGAGCGGGACAATCCCCTCCCTGATGCCCCCAGGACACGGCTGGACACCCTTTGGACACAGAGTGCCTCCCACAGCTCCTCAGCCCATCTCTGCCCCCAGGTTCCCACGTCCCATGTGGATGTGCCCAGAGCTCTGCCCCTCCGGAGCAGCAGGAGCACAACACCAGTCCCACTTTCCAGGCCCTGGGGGAGGCTGCTGGAGCGCTGCCCGTTCCCACAGCAATGCTCCAGAGATCAATGAGCACAGAAACGTCGGGAGCTGAAAGCACAGGCAGAGAGCTCCCTGCAGTCCGCGTCAGCCCCTGTTTTTCCCAGTCTGAGCTCACATCATCCCCCCCACCCAGGCAGACGGTTTGCAGGACCATTCCTAGCACTACAACACCCAGACAGACGGCTTCGGGGACCAATTCTAGCACTACAACACCCAGACAGATGGCTTTCCAAACTTACCACCGTCACTACAGCACGCAGACAGATGGCTCCTGGTACCAGAGACCGACCTGCCACTGCCCAGAAAGGTGGTGACTGCAGCTCCACGCCACACCTACAGCTCTCGGGGCAATAACGAGCAACACCCGCTCTTCCAGTAAATACTGAGGCATCCTCGGGCTGGTGCCAGCACGCAGATGGATCTCTCCTGGCACTGAAGTCATGAGATATAACACACAGAGCCATCTCCCCCAGACCCTACCGCACGGAGCATCTCTCCCCTCTTGCTAAACAATAGTAGCTACACCGGCACAGACAGCTGGCTCCGGAGTTAATGGCCTGTCAGCCCCCAGATGCGCACACGGATCAAACCGTGGCCTCTGGAGTGTATTACAACACTCACACGAGCTGCAGCTCCGCGGCAAACGACTTCCCAGCTCCTGCCAAGGGTATCCCAGCAGAACCAGCACGTAATGAATGTGGACAGATGCACCCACCAGCCTCAGCAGCACCGGCACAGGTAGTGCTGGAGCGCTTTGTCGGCAGCGAGGGCCCGAGCCCGGGCTCCCAGGGGACGTGTTCTTCCCGTGTTTGCCGGAGCTGGAGCGTCAGGAACCACCTCCCTGCTGCAATTACACCACTGTGTGACAGCAGCCACATCGCCACAGCAACGGGAGGCAGAGCTCTCAGATGGATGTTTCTGGACACTGACCGTGTTCCTGCGGGGATCAGGAAGGGCTCACAGGGCTCAGCAACACACTGTGGTACCCACAGAGCTCCCAAAATCCCCACCTGCCCTCCAGCTTCACCGCAATCCCTGTGATACCCAGCAAAACAAATTCAATCCTCCTATAACAGATTTTGTGCTTGTGGTGCCACTCACATGATCTTTTACCCTGGCACAGTGGGGCTTCAACCTTCACTGGACTATAAAAAGCAGAATTATTACATTAAACTACTGAATAATTATGTTAAGAAGTACCTTAATAGGATTACAGGGTTCAAAGGTTAGGAAATGCCAAAATTAGGATTGTCCATGCAGTCTTAATTCACTTCATGGAAGCCTGCTTCATGAGGCAGACCAGAGTTACACTCTGGGGGGAAATACTTTCCTCGGGGTCCCTTTGTGCCTCCCACACTTTGTGCCTCCCACACTTTGTGCCTCCCACAGAGAGGACAAAACCACCTGGAGATATAACAGGCTTTTCAGGAAGAAGATGCTTTCTCGGTGAGACTCTGCCCCAGAGGCTGCAGAAATTGGGGAAGGTACAAAGAAAGGGTCAAGAGATCACAGAAAATTGCTCCTCTAAAGAAGGGGCTGGAGGTTAAGGGGGTTGTTTTCCTAACGAGGAAAAACTGGCAATTTCCTTTCCTACCTCCTTTTGGAAGTGAAATACCTGGGCAGATTTCACTGGCACCTTTCAAAATATTTGGTATGTGGCACATGTCCACTGTGAAAAATTGGGTCCTTGCAGTTAAAACTTCCAGCAACTGAAACCGGGTGATAAGCATTGCTGGGCAATCCTCTTCACTGACAAATAAAACGAAGAAATCCAGCTCCAAAACGAAATCCTTATATCCAAACTCTCTGGTCAATCATGACAGACAACAGACATTGCACAAATAGCCACCAGAAAGGTCGAGGAGACCCGCAAACCAAAGTGTGCAGTAACCAAACCATCTCCTCTCCTCACAGTTTGCTGCTGCAACATCCACCCTCAGCGAGTGACAGCTCCTGTGGGACCTTCAGGAGCACACAAAGGTCCTGACAAGGAGTCGGTGGAGCTGCCCTTCTTCCAGCCCTGCCCGTGGAAAAGGGACAGGTGGGAGCACACAGAGGGCTTTGGAGCCTCTCTCGCAGGAGCTAATGATGGTTATGTAAATGCCATCGGGGAGCAGCAGCACCTGCTCTCCCCGGGGGCCGCCAGCTCATGCATGCCTTGTATGCGCATTCCTGCTGCCCAAATACCTCCACAATTGCTCCGTCCCCATCCCCACCTTGCCTTTGCTGATGGATGCCTCCAGTGCTCCGGATTCCTCCCGGTGGGGGTCCCAGCCTGGCTCTGGGGGGGTGCCCTGTCCTGCTCTCCAGCCAGAGGCTCCCTGGGGACACAGGGAGCCCGTCCCAGGGCTCCCTGGCATGCTCAGGGTGCCAGTGTGCTGCCAGTTGATGGGAAGGGGGTGGCCAGAAGGGGCCACTGGGGAGAGTGTCACCTGTGCCACTGAGAGCTCTGGCCACCCACTGACCCAGTGACACAGTGCCACAGCCGAGGTGCCCTCCTCCAGCCCTCCAGACTCTCCAGCTGCATCTGGGTGAGGGACAGGTTGTGCCACCCTGTGGCACCAGGTCCGGGAGAGCTCCTGGTCCATGTCATTATGGGTTGGTGACATACAGTGCTCCTCTTATCCCATCTCCCCAAGTCCCCCCCCTCAGAGCATCACTGAGACACACCGTGGTTCCAGAGGGGACTGGAGATGTGACCCATGGAAGGATTGTGCCCTGCACTCCTGTCCCTGCTCCTGGGGCTGGGGACACTCACCCCACACCCATGGGGTGTGTTAGACCAGCAAATGCTTCTTACAAAAGGAACCTGGGCACCTAATCCTTGAGCTCTGACTTGTGCCCGAGCCTGTGAAAGGCTGGGTCTGATCCTCCCTGACCTCTCCCCCCTGCTCAGGATCCGGGGCTCGGGGGAGCACACAGAGGGATCCCCTCCAGCCCACATCCCACACATGCTTCCAGGGGAACTGCAGCCCCCCATCCCTTGGGATGGCACAGCACCCTCCATGTGCTGCAGCTCACCGCTGCACCCAGCCTCCCTCCAAGGGTTAATCCTCCTCTCCAGAGCTTCTCAAAGCTAATTAGAAAGAGCCTGGGCAAGTGTGGTGGCAGACACCACTGCACTTATCTCCCCACTTCCGGGGCTCTGCCCTTATCATTTAATTAAAGCTGCAGTCGTGCTTCCCTTCCTGGCAGCAGCTAATCACGGAGGGCACTGGAGCTTGAGGCAGCCTCTGCCAGCTCGCCAGGGAAGAAGCAGAAGGGCAGAGAACAGGCCCCAGGAAGGACAATAAAAGGGAGAAGAAGACAAAGAAAGAGTCCCTCTGTGTTGGCAGCCCAGGGACTGGGAGGCCAGAGGGACCCCAGGCTGCCAGCCCTGGTGCTGTGTGGAGGGGGGGACACGGGGTCCTCTGTGCTCCAGGTGGAATTCCACGGTGCCAGCCTGGGAGTGAGCCAAGGAAGCTGCCTTGGCTGGGAGGCACTACAGGCTGGCTCCATCTCCCAGCAGAAACAGGACCCTGGACCCCCCACCTGCCCCAAGGCAGGTTTCCCACAGAACCAAAAATTCACAGAATCATTGAGGTTGGAAAAGACCTCCAAGGTCACTGAGTTCAGCCATTGAGCAATCCCCACCTTGTCCCCCAGCCCAGAGCACTGAGTGCCACATCCCACTCCTTGAACACCTCCAGGGACTCCACCACCTCCCTGGGCAGCTCCTTCCAGTGCCTGACCACCTTTCCAGGCAGAAATTCCTCCTCATGTCCAACCTGGCCCTCCCCTGGCACAGCTGGAGGCCGTTCCCTCTCCTCCTGTCCCTTGTTCCCTGGGAGCAGAGCCTGACCCCCCCAGCTCCCCCCTCCAGTCAGGGAGTTGCAGAGCCAGAAGGTCCCCCCTGAGCCTCCTTTTCTCCAGGCTGAGCCCCCCCAGCTCCCTCAGCTGCTCCTGCTGCTCCAACCCCTTCCCCAGCTCCATTCCCAGCTCTGGACTCTCTCCAGCCCCTCAATGTCTCTCTTCCATGAGGGCCCAGAACTGGGCACAGCCCTGGAGGGGCCTCAGCAGTGCCAGCAAAGGGGACAGTCCCTGCCCTGGTCCTGCTGATCACACTATTTTTGATACAAACCAGGTGCCCTTGGCCTTCTTGCCCATCTGGGCACACGCTGCTCAAACAATCACATCACTGCTCCCAGCAAGGCACCCCCAGGAGCACCCTGACACCAGAGCCCAGGCGAGCTACAAGCCCCCTGTGGCAGAGCAAGCCATGCTCGACCCTCCCAGAGGAAAAGGGCAACCCATGCCATGCTGTACCAGAAAAGAATTTTCTTTGCTGTGACCAAAGAAAATGGGGCATCCCCAGAGTACTGGGGAAGGGGCACATCCAGGAGGGATGCCACCAAGCAACAGGATGGATGGTCATCAAGAACCAGGAGGGATGTCCCTCAAGCAACAGCAGCAAAGTCCTGCACCAGGTCTCCAAAGGAGGACATGGATCATAGAATCACAGAACGGTTTGGCTTGGAAGGAACCTGAAAGCTCATCTCGTTCCAACCCTCCTGCCATGGACAGGGACACCTTCCACCAGCCCAGGTTGCTCCAAGCCCCGTCCAACCTGGCCTTGGACACTTCCAGGGATCCAGGGGCAGCCACAGCTTCTCTGGGCAACCTGTGCCAGGGCCTCCCCACCCTCCCAGGGAACAATTTTTTCCTAACATCTAATCTAAACCTACTCTCTGTCAGTGGGAATCCGTTCCCCTGATGATTCCCCTGATGCATAAACCCTGGAAATGCTGTTGCTTGAAGGCCACACAAGGGTGTGTGGGCACAGCTCCCCAGGGAATGGTGCTGGAGTACAATCAATGAAAGGCTCAGTCATTTTGGGGCAAGCAACCCCCAACTGATACTGAGAGCTTCCATGCCAAATTCCACACCTCTCTTCCAAAGCATGGTTAAGCTAATGGGTCTTGAAAAGAAATTCTCATAATCAGTTTGTTAGCAGGGCTCAGGCGGCATGTCTTGTTCTCAGAAACCAGCTGGAACAGCTCTGCTAAAACTTAAGAAAAACAGAAAAAGAAATCAACCTGAGGGAAACCCAGCATGGAAAATTGAAGCTTTAGTGTTGGAAATCAGCTGCAGTGATAAGCAATCGAAAGTAAGTCTGTACAATACAAAATGTCAGGCAGCCCGAGGCTGCAGAGCCTACGGAATGATCCTCCTTGCAGGTTCCCAGGGCTGCTCCAAAGGCACAGCCTGGCTGGGGGATGTGTGTGTGTGCTTGGCACGCTCAGAGCGGGAGGAATGGAGCCGTGGGTTCAGCCCCGTGCCAGCACTGCACAGCCCTGCTCCTGGAACCGGGAGCACGAGTCTCCTGAGGAGCAGCTGAGGGAGCTGGGGGGGCTCAGCCTGGAGAAAAGAGGGGGGACCCTCTCTTCTCCCTGACAGGAGGGGGGAGCCAGGGGGAGGTCAGGCGCTGCTCCCAGAGAATAAGGGACAGGATGAGAGGAAATGGCCTCAAGTTGTGCCAGGGAAGGTTCAGGTTGAACGTCAGGGAAAATTTTTTCACGGAGAGGGTTGTCAGGCCCTGGCACAGCTGCCCAGGGCACTGGTGGAGTCACCTTGGAGGGATTTAAAAGCCGTGTGGGTGTGGCACCTGGGGACATGGGTTAGTGGTGGCCTTGGCAGTGCTGGGGAACGGTTGGACTTGATGATCTTAGAGGTTTACCAACCTTAATGATTCTGTGATTCTATGGGAAGGGTGACCACCTCCCACCACCTGCTAGTTCCTCAATCCTCCTCGTGCCCTAATCACATAAGCAAGTATTAACACACAATATTTTAACTATTTTTAGTTCATTTTCAGTCCTCTCACCTCACCTACAGCCAGGCAGCCACACGCACAGCCAAGGAGTGAACTGCAAGGAGCACCAGGTCGTGTGCACAGGGACTGGGGACTACTGGTGTGGCTTTATGAGCCCTCTCTGTGTTTGCTCCTTGGTGGCTGCCTTTCATTGTTCCCCGTACTAAAGCTCTTGTGTCAAGGAGAAAAGAGCCGGCGTACGCATGTCTGCCTTTGAACAAAACCATTGTTAAGCTCCATCAACAATTTAATAATCTTTCCCTGGCAGGACAATGGATGGGGGGAAATTGTTCGTGCAGGGGGGCCGGCAGCCACTCAGCAAAGCTCTGCTCCAGGCCTTTGAAGTCAGGTAGGTGTTTAACTGACAAAAGAAATCACAAGTTTATGAAAAGGGCTCCCCTCAACAAGGGGATCTGGAAACAAAGGAAAGCCAGACCACTCGGAGAGAAGCAGAGCAGGCAGAAGGAAGAGCCCTTGGAAGATAGTCAAGCCAAACCCCAAGGAAACTGGGAGAGGAAATGACAGTATGGATTTGCATGCGGATGCTTTGTTTTCTTCCCATGGTTCTTTCCTGGGCTGCTCAGAGTGAAGTGAGCACACTCACATGTCATTTCAGCTCTTTTACAGTCTGTTCTGACTGCAGGAACGTGCTGGTTGCCTGAGCCACACTGCAGACACCGAGGAGGAAGAGGTCAGACCCCTGCCCGAATTCGTGGTGGCTGTTTGAAGGACCAGGGGATGGGCACTAAATCCAGGGCTGGTGCTCTTGGGCTGCCCTGAGAGGGAGATGCCTGTCCGCTGAGGGAGGGTGGACACACAGCCCTGGACACCCCAGCCAGCCCCCAGGGAACCAAACACACGTGAAATCCAACATGCAGCAGTTCTGTGAGCATTAGACCAGGGATACAGCCAGGAAACTTGGGAGGAATGATCCGACACCAAACGAGGACGTCTGACTGCTGATTGCTCAAAGATCAGGAGCAGCCCATGCAGGAGAGCCTGAACCCCTGAACTGCCCAGCCCCTTTCTCTGCAGTGAGGAGACGTGCCACAAACCCAGCTGAAAATGCTCATTATTGACGCCTCAAACGCCCACAGACTCAGTCACAGGCTGAAAATCTGCAGTGGAAGCAAAACGGGGAGAGATTCTGTGGCTGGCACGTGGCAGAGGCAGCATATGCACTGGTCAGATCCTCCTGTGGTGCAGCCAAAAGACGTGCCAAGGAATCAACCCAGGTGGTTAACATTTCTCAATCGGACCACTTGCCATGCTTCTGGCACCATTCCCACCCGGGCACTGAAAGGATCTGCTGCCCTGATGGCCAGGGTTGGGGAGAAGTCACCTCCTCCTGAAAATTGGAAGGTATCAACACCAATGCAGCAGGTGAAAGGAGAAAACGGGGATATGGGGAGGCTTAGGAATGGAGGCACACAAGTTATTTGGGGAAAAAAATCAGATCCTGATGAATATTGCTCTGCCTTATGTTTGTTATTGGGGTGGCAGAAAGATGCTCTTGTGGGAAAGTGGGAAAAAGGCAGATAATCACTTCCGATAGGGAATATCAACCTCCAGCTGCCCCTGGGTGCTGCAGTTTACAGGCTGCTGGAGGTTAGATGCAATAAAGTTTGCACCACTCGAGGGAGGCCTGCCAGAGGCTGTCCTAAAGGCACCAGATGAATAAAACACACTTTAAAGAGCGAGCGAGGATTAATCCCAGTGCCTGAGATCCGGGCGGGACAATCGGGATCCGTCAGCACCCCCCCGTTAGAGGCAGACTGGCAGACGGGATGTGCCAGCTCTGCCACCCCCAAAGCACAGCAGGAGGGGGGCAGCAGGATGATCACGAGGAGATTTCGATTTCACAGTCCAACGGAGACGTGTGAAAATGTCCAGAATCGGTCCAAGGGCATCATCTTTGGAGTAATCCTTTTCCGACAGGGAGGGGTTGGTACCAGCAGCTCTGCTCCCGCCGCACAGTCCGTGGCAAAACGTGTGCAGCATCAGGCAGAGCTGCCTGTACCTGTCGGAAAGAGCAGCCCAGAGCTGGACAGGGAGAGAGCTCGAAGGGAAGCGTGATTTGAGAGGTGCAGGATCAGCAATTGACCCTTTGAAGGAAGCTGTTCATCATCATTAAAGAGGTTTATGTCCCCGGGGAGCGAGAGGCAGAACAACACCGGTCCTGTGCCTCACGATGTGGGTGAGCACAGAGAGAAAACAGGGCTTGGGGGATGAAAAATGGGATGTGTGTGGGTGGGTGGCAGGGTTTACCTGCAGCAGGGAGCTGCCTGAACACGGGAAGGGTTCAGGATCTGGCTGCTGAGGAAGCTGATAGGGGGAACAATAGCCTGGAAGCCGCATTGTTTGCAGGAAAGGCAAGATATTTGCCTTCTCTCACTGATGTAGCTGCATCTCTGTGGGGGCCCCTTCCTGTGTGGTTAATAAGCAGCAAGATGCTAGACATGGAATACACAATTCCTTTTGCTTTTATTCATTTTCTTTCTAGATATAATAAGTCTTGCCTTTGTCAAGATCCCTGTTGTCTGGGTAATTTCATCTAGAGATCCTCAAGGAACAGAGATCTCCATATCACTCAAAGTTTAATATCTTGGTTTTAGTTGGCATATTTTCAAGCAATAATTTATACAGCTGAAGAAGAAAAAAAAAAGATTACTTATGTCTAATTGGCATTACACTAATTACCAGCAAAATACATCAGGCAAATATCACATCTACTCACTCTCTGTCATTTTACATTCCCTACTCCATCTTCTCTTTCCTCAGCAGCTATAAAACAACTCGACATGCCGTTCTGACACATCCCTGAACAAATATCAGATCCTAACCCTCTCCTCCTTTCTCTCGCTGCCTCCCTGTTTCTCCACTTCAAAATAAGGTTGTTCTAAACCAGCCCCAGACATCCAACCCATGGAGAACTGCTGCTCCTTCCTATGGACCTGAGTCCCTGTCCTCCAGCATCCTGGATCCCTTCTCTGCTGGATCCCTTCCCCAGCCTCTCCCACTGTTCCTGGTACAGAGGGTTCATGGCCATCCATGTAAGAACATTTTACCTTTTATATCTGAATAAGTACAGAGCACAGGCTACAACAGAGGCACACGTCTCACACATGGGCCATCTGAGCTGATTTTTTCCTGATTCACAGCCTTTCTACCAGTTTACCCAAATTAGTTTAAAAGTGAAATTATTTTAACGTTATTTTAATGTGATAATGCCAGTTTTACACTGGAGTAGGGGTCACAAGTGTAAATCTGAGCATCTCCAAGACCCACCACGAGCACTGTCCTCATTGCCTGGCTCATTTTGATGTTGATCTGCTTTCACCTGGTTCAGAGCAGCTCCCTGCCAGAAAAGAGCCCGGGCACAACCTGGAGGTGAGCACTGTGGAGGGACATTTCCCTATTCTTGGCCTCCAAGCCCAAGAACAAGATGTGGCTGTTTGGTTTTCATGACACAGCAGTGGAAGGAGCCCCCACTAAGTCTCCATCAGCCCCCTGGGCTGCTTCCACCAGCGAGGTGCAGCCCTCCTTTTCCACCAGGCTGAAGTGCACCACAGAGATTCTTTGGGAAGCCTTGTACCCAGTGCAAAGGCACAGCCCCTTCTCCATCCCACTGGGTCCCAGTAACAACATACAGGGACAACTTGTCACTGCGTGTTCCCGAGACCTGTCCTGGGAAAGCCCTCCAGCCGTAAGGCACACAAATTTCCCCCATTTCTGGGGGGAAAGATCCTTGTCCTGCTCAGACAAGACAGAGGTGCTGGAAAGGAAGCCCAGGGAAGAAGGACCAGCCCACCACATGGCCTGCCCACGCCGCTGCTGTGCCGGCCCATCCCTGTGGCTGCATCAGCTCACACGAAATGAGCCCTGGCTCCTGCTGGGGACACTCAGCTCTCTCTGAAAGGAGAGGCAAATGCAGGGGCTGATACGGTTTGGTAACCTCTGAGTCAAAGCAGCCTATCCCTGGGATCGCTCTCCACATGCCATGACTAATGTGAGATTTATGGAGTGTCCTCTCCGCGAGCAGAGCAAAGCGCCGGCGTTACAGGCACTTAATGGAGGTGACTTCAAATCAGGATGGATGAGAGCTTGTGGGAAGGAGACAGGAAGAGAGATCCTTTAATAGTGAGAGCACAAAGGATAAAATCCTGGGGAAGAGCGAACAACTGAGACTGACATTTGACCTGTCTCAATAGCAAAGCTCCCATTGATTTCACCGGGGACAGGGATGAATCCCTTATCCTCTATCTCATGCCGATGAGAGGGATTTTCCATGTGAGGGATCTGACCGATCCTTCAAACTCAGACACATGCTATTTTTATGAGAAAGAAAATGCAGTGTGAAGTCCTCAAGAAGCTCAAATGGGAGACTCTGTAAGCTTCTCTGGCATTAAGTTTAAATCCCCCACTAATGCAGGTCCCCTTACATGGGCAGAGGCACTGCCAGGCAGGTTTATAGAGACATCCAGGAGCATTTGGAGGCAGATAAAGGGGAAATAACTGCGGTAGATCACACAGGAGCTGGAAATGGCACGTCAAATTACTTCAAAAGGAGCTTTCTAAGGAAGCAGGTCTTTGAAAACAACAAATAGTCTGGGGCTGCTGAGGGATCTTGGTTGTCTGTTGCTTTTACACTTGGTCGCTTTTTCTGGTTTAGACGTGTTCGAAACCCGAACGTCGACCTCAGCTCCTGCAAAATCCCTGCTCCTGCTAGTTCAGCGCTTCGTGGAGCCACGGAGCAGTCAGGTTAGGAAAACTGCTCTGCCTGAAGAGTAATATGGCCAAAAAAAAAAAAAAATTTGATCCAGCAAAAACTTCAGCCTGCTCAGCTCCCCGGTCCAGCTGGCCAGGCAGCTGTGTTGGCACAACAGGGCACAGGAATGAGCAAACCAGGACAGAGAGGAGGGGACCTGCCTCTTTTTGGCACTTCTGCTACCAAAACATATGGGGAGGGTGCTGTGGCTCATCAACAGGAAGGCTCACAATTCCCATTCCTGGCTCTTCCCCGTGGACATCACATGGAGCACCTGTCCAAAGGTGGGACACTGGGGCTCAAGGTCTGTTCGAGTGCATATTCTAAAATGTGGTAGAAAACACAAAAGAAGGGTCTGACAGAGCTTCATCCAACCCCCCACTCTGAGGAAATGTCCTCTCTGGAGAACAACATGGCACAAGGGAAGGACCCACCCTCTCGTTCCCATCGCGGATTCTAATTTGGAAAATTTCTTCCTGTAACACAGTTTAATGAACTTGAGTTGAAGCCATGAATAGTTTGAGGATGACATAAAGTATTTTTGGAAAATAGGCTTTATACCAAAGAAGGGATGTTTAGATTTGGTCCAGAGATAAGAATAGCTGTGCATGACCGTTTGCATGGGCATTTGCATCGGAATTTGCAGCCGTTTCCAGGCAAAAGTAAAATATCAAGTCCTGTGTGGACTGAGTTCCCTGGTTTAATGCCACCAGGGTACAGGAGGGCATGTCCTGCCATGTGAGAGCTACAACCCTTCCCCAGGTCTGCTGAGGTCAAACGGTGGTGGAAAGTGTTCCTGCCCTGGACTGGAAGAGGTGCCTGATGCTGTTTGGTCTCCCTGATCTGGGAGACTGGGAAGTCCTCCCTTCCCTGGGCCAGCAGAAGTCATCATCCCTGCATGAGCTCATTTGTAGTTCTTAGATAAAAAATGATGCTCTCCAATCTGTTTGCAGCTGATTCCTTTAAGAAAAGTCTCAAAGTCTGCCATGGAGCTGAGCAAGCCTAGTGAAGAGGGAAGAGTGTTTTTAAAGAGTGAGGTGAGTTTGGGGTCAGCAGCTTTCAGCTGTTCTCCAGTGTTCTCCAGGCCTGTGGTCTCTGCAGTACTGCCCTGTAAATCAGCAAATTTAGAGCAGGGTCACCCCCCTGAGATGTGCCCTCCTGGCAGTACAGGGAGAGGATCACATTGGGTAGGGCTTCCAGATGGAAGAAAGAATAAAGATTAAGAAAAACTATCAGATTTTCTCCATCCAGTAAGTTCAGAGCAGGAAGAATGTGAAGGGCATAAAACAAGGGAGAGGACATTCACTAATTTCCATCATCTTGCCACAGACAGCAAGAGGGAATGGAAGAGCTCACAGGATCACAAGGAATAACAGAAAACTCCAAAAATTCAATCTTGAATGCAGGAGGCACACACACAGCCATAGGGACCCATATATTCTACAAGAGAAGGCACCTTCCTACTGAAATATGGAGCTTTTCGTCTCTTGGGCATTGACTCAGAATGACTGCACTGCCCAGGTCTTTCATAATCACATAATGGAACCACAGTTCAGGGACAGAAAGGGTGGAAAAAGGAATCACAATCCAACAGGGAAATTTGGTTTCTTCGAATAACTCCTTTAAAGGTGTCCAAGATCTGCAAAGGATCTTTGGAGAACTTGAGGACAATCTTATATGTGCACTACCACATAATCCTGTGAGGCGGGAGAGACACTGCCAAATAAATTATTAAAGCTATTTTGGACAACGTCTGAAGGAAGCAGCATCCTTCTTAGAAGGTCTTGAGAGGATTAAAGGCATTCTCTGTAGCTGGTAGCAATGTACTCCTTACTCAGTCCGGGCAGGAAAAAACAGCTGTACCCTGTTTACCCTGGGATTCTTGGGACAATTAAGGAAGGTGACCTGGTTGACGTGGCGTGACACAACTGCTCTGACCTGAGCAGCTCTTTCATAAGAGTTCACCCAGACACGGCTGCTGGAAACCATGGAAAATAAAGACACGGGGTGAGAACGAGTTTGAAATTACAGCTCAGGCAGAAATGGGGTGTTGAAACCAAGGTGGTGTAATCCATGGCCATTTGCAATCTGTTGGATGTTGTCTCTGGTGATAAACATCTTTTTCCCACAACTCTCTTCAGCAGTGATTAGGCAAATCACGAGCTGTCTTTGGGGATGAACCAACATTAAGGGTGGAAAGCAGACAAGCTCCCGATTTCTTATGGAGAAATGCAGATGCCTGTAGAGCTGAAGATCACTGAGGAAGCCAGTCATGATTTGTAGAGGCAGATGAGATGGTCACAGAGACTGTGCACACCCTAAACCCGAGCAGCACTGGAAACTGCTAATAGGGACAAAACAGCAACAGCAAGGAATTCCAGCCCTGAAGTCAAGTGTTAAAAAGGAAAGGGCTGAAGATGAGTTAAAAAACCCCAAAACCACAATGTCTCAGCTAGAGATGAGTCCAGGCACCAGCCAGACCTGATGTTCTCAGCTGGCCAGTTGTGTGACCTGCTGGCCCTCAGTCAGCAAGGGCAGACTGGTGCCCAGTGCCAGCCACAGACCAGCTTTATTCCAGGGATGGCAGCTTTTATCCCATCCCACGCCATACCCTCCATTTTCTCCCAGAAAGTATGAGATCTTTCAGTAACAGAAGAGGTCTGGGCACCAGACAACCTGTCCATGCACCCTGGCATTGCCCAGGAAGAGCAGGGAGCTCAGATCCCGCACCCCAGACAGAGCCCACTCCAAGGCATTTCCCAGCCCTCTGCTACAAAGCAAAACCGCTGCAGGGCACGTTTGGAAAAAAAGCTCTGCAGACTGAACATGTGCCTGGAACTCTTTCTGCAAGACAAAAGGCACATTTAAAGATAATGTAGAAAAAAAAAGAATAGGTTTTAAGATCTAGACAAGTGGCTGTGCCAGAGAAGGAGGCAGAAGGTAATTCTTTTGTCCCATCTGTTGGCTGGGAGGGATCTGAACAACAATCACAGTGTGAGCCTTAAAAAGAAGCTCATGACTGGACTGGCACTAAGCAGAGACAGGAGGTGGTGGCTGCCCAGTGCTGCAAATCCATCCTCACCATGAGCAGGGAGAAGGGACTGTTGGTTTGGGAGTCCTCCTCTGAGCCACCCACCTTCTCAAGGGACTGAGAGCTGGGGGGGTCACCTGGAGAAGAGAAGGCTCCAGGGAGACCTGAGAGCCCCTTCCAGGGCCTAAAGGGGCTCCAGGAGAGCTGGAGAGGGACTGGGGACAAGGGATGGAGGGACAGGACAAGGGGAATGGCTTCCCACTGACAGAGAGTAGGTTTAGATTAGATGTTAGGAAAAAATTGTTCCCTGGGAGGGTGGGGAGGCCCTGGCACAGGTTGCCCAGAGAAGCTGTGGCTGCCCCATCCCTGGAAGTGTCCAAGGCCAGGCTGGATGTCTGGTCTAGTGGAAGGTGTCCTTGCCCACAGCAGGGTGGTGGAATTAGCTGATCTCCAACCCAAAGCACTCCGTGGTTCCCTGGCACTGCAGGGTGCACACACAGCCCGGTGCCAGCCAGGAGCCGCTGCGTTTGCAAGCGATGGACACACATGAGCACCATGAGACCGGGAAGACAAACACAAGCAGGCACGTTATCCCTGCTACAGATGTCACTGAGTGCTGCTGGAGGGCTGTGGACCATCATCTGGACACGTCCACACCGCTAAGAGGTTGTTGGCAAATTGATGGTCATGCAGAGAAAAAAAAAAAATGATACAAAGGAAGGGAAGACTTGAACTATAATCAGAAGTGCAGCAAAGAGGAGGAGGACAAATGCTCCCCAGACTGCCTTTGCAAGGGTTGCCAAAAAGCAGCACATTACACCCAAGATGTGCCAGATGTTGCTGCTGCCCAGGAAAGGGGCTGCAGGTCTGTGGTGGTGTCAGGAGCAGATGGCAATGGCTGGGAGGGGCACGAGGAAGGGTGGGAGGAGAGGAAGAGAGACCCAGCTGCCAAAATAGCTTGCCTTGGCTCTGCTCACAGTGAGGGAGTTGATTCAGTTTTCGAGTGTATCAAAGAGAACTTTAATTGGTGACTTGCTTGAATGTTGATCTACAAGTACACACCAGTATCATAGGACTCCACGGAAAGAAGTGGGAGGTAGAGCAGCTGAAGCAGAATTTAAGTGTAGACTGGTGAAACTGGAGGCAGAGAGGACCTACCACTAGAAGGGCTCACCTGGGGTCTCACACACTTGCCACCATCTGCTCTCAAAGTGGGATATTCCCAAAGGAGTGCTCAGAAATCACAGGGTGGAATTTCATGGCTGTGAAGCTGCTCCTCTGGCTTCACAATGCATCAACCTAAATCCCTCTTGAAACAAAGAAAAATCTGCACTGACGGGGTTTTATTAAGCCCAGCAGTCAAAGCTGGGAAATGGTATCTCAATTCATCTGCTCAGGCTGTGCTGAGGTGTACAGAGGAGGTGGGGGACCACGAGGAGAAGGCTGGTCTTGTCAGAAAAGCCCGTGGCTATGAACCAGACGAGAGGGTTTTACGTGCAGCCCTGCCACAAAGTCCCAAAGCCGAGCTGCTCGCGCCTCCTGCATCAGCAGCTGCCTGGAGGCGGCCGGCACAGCCTTGGCTTCACCATCCAAGAGCAGCTGGAGACCTGCCTCGTGGCTCTGGAGCGCTGGGAAGGTTCTCACCTTCTGAAAAGAGCAGACAGAGGAGCTGCCAGCTCATCTGGGGGTCACCCAGAGCTTGCAGACACCTCCAAAATGCAGAATATAATTTCCTGTTTCATCCCCCCACCTACGGTGGAGTTTCTTCCCTGGAAGGGGAGCTGCGAGGATAAACTCATTAACATCTGTGAAGTACAGATACTACCACACTAAGTGCAGTGCCAAAGCTCAGGAGATGACTGTTAATTACATATTCAGAGCGGGGTTGTTACAGAATGCATTTAAAAATGGCATGGGGTCCCCACTTTAAATAACGGGGATAAAACAGATTAAGTGTTTGCCCCTGTTCAGAGGGCTGAAGAACACAAATCAAAAAGGCTTCATCCAATATATCATAATCTTGGGTACGTCTGGACCACACAGGAGCAGAGGGAAGCAGCCTCCATGTAACGTTTCCTAAATTGCACATATTGGTCCTGTAATCCTACTAAATTCTCTCCATCGCCAATGGAGAGCGACTGGCACTGCCATAATCCAAGCTCTGTGTGCATTATGGCAGGGCAGATCCTCTGCAGAGCACAATCACTCCCAGGCTCCTTCCAACTAAAGCAAATCTGTGATGCAGGGGGAACAGATGTCTCCAGAGAAAGCAACGGGTGGCCAAGTGGGAGAGTGAGCTCCGTTCCCAGCTCAGCACACCCCACCAAAGTGGGTAACACCACTGCAAAATGCTGGGGAGGAAACAGTGGGCAGCCAGGTAAAATACCAGGGATGGCAAACCTGGGCTGGCTGAGGAGCTGGCACACGAGTGCCAAGATCCTGGAGAAGTCTTCGTCAGGAACATCATAATTCCTCCTGAAAAGGACCTGGCTCAGCCCCTGCAATACAGCATTTTACTGCAGTCTGCACAGCAAAAAGTGTCCAAAAAAGGAGGACACTGATATGTGTGTTAATCAAGTGAAGAACCATCTACAAAGAAAAGGCATGGATCTGTCTTCCAGTTGAAAAGCTATAAATAGCCTTGCATACTTGCTTATCAGATTGGTTCGGCTGCAGGGATAATCTCCTGGAGAAAGCAATGGAAGCCCTGTTATGTTGGATATTTATAACTAGATGAAAGCCTAGAAAATGCACAGTCGTGTCAGTCTTGTGCTCGTGCCACGAGATAGGGTGTGTGGGATCCAATTCATCTCCTCAGTTTAATATAAGGTCAAGAATGGCTTAGTCTTCCCAGCCTCACAAAAACACAAGATCTGATCTCTTTGAGGGGCTGGTGCTGCTTGAGCCGAGACAAGGGCATGGTGAGACAGTCCCCAAAAGGTCATGGTGATCCCACGTGGCTGGAAGCAAGGCATGACCCTTCTCTGGACAAACGAGACGAAAAGGTTTTGTTGGAGCCACAGAGGGGTCGGACGTGCCACACCTCGGGCAGGCAAAGCGTGGGAAACACAGCTCTAATGAGCTGGTCTTACACCACCAGTGCCTGCTAATCCCCAAATCACCTGTCCCGGTGCCAGGGTCTGCTTAAAGGATCATGACCCTGACCCTGCTCCTCAGGTCCCTCGAACAGCCACTGCCAGATTATCCACAGAGCACCAGGACCAGCTGGGCTAATGCTGGTGGATTCCTCAGAGCCTTGGCCCGCTGTGGCCTCTGCTCTCCCCCTGCTTTACACGGGTCAGGACTGGGGCCTGACCTCCCATCCCCTGCCATGTGAAGGGAGCTGAGACAGGCCAGGCTGGGGGACAGTGAGCAGAACAGGGTTCGGGTTCTGGTTCTGGTTCTGGTTATCCCCTGGGAGCTCTGCACCTCTCTGTACCACACGTGCATTTGTTGGTGGATGGGTGTAGGGTGATTCCTGTCCTCCTGGGATGGGAACGTACACAGGGAGCCTCGTGCAAAGAGAGGGAGCTGCCTGGTTTATAGGGCAGGTTGGGGTTTGTGATGCTGGGGGCAGGAAGCCGTGCCCTGCACTCTGTCCCAGTCAGAGCCACTGCTCTGGGCACTGTCCCTCAGCCTTCCTGAGCTCTGCTCATCACCTGGGGCAGACAGGGAACACCCCAAGGACTACAGACAGCCCCCTCTGCCCTCCATCTCCTGCTGCAGACCTCCCAAGTGCTCCTCTCTCTCTCCTCTTTCTACTTTCAGTCCTGCTCCTCCCTCACCATCTCCAAGTTGCCTGGCACTTTCCAGGACTCCAACTTTCCTCTTCCAGGTCCCCCACCACCGTTGCCTCACCATGTCCTTCAGCACAGTCACATGGAATCTCCTTGCCCATATGGCCTTCAAGCCTCTCTTGACTTGGCAAGTCCAGTACTGTCATTGTGTGCCAGGGTTCCAGGAACCTCTCCAAACTGCTCTTCCTAGTTGCCTGACCGGTACTTTTGGGAAAAAAGTGATCTGCACAACACTCCTAGACAAGAGGGTGCCTCATATTGCAAGAGCAATAAATGGATTTGGGAGCCCTGCCAGACCTGGCCCCACCATGGGGCTTCAATGGTAACACAGAGAACTCCAGCAATACTCCAGGAACTAACGAGGGAAGAAGGATGAGAACTTCCACTGGACCTTCTCACGTGGTTCCTTAATAGAGGGATCCAGCAGGCTTGCAGCTCCCTAAAAACCAGCTGAACACGTTCTCAACCATTTTCACACCACATACAGACCTGTCCCAAAGTCCAGGATGCTCTCAGAGGTAGGAGGAGACTTCGGGAGAACCCTCTGCCACCACTTCCCTTTCCCTCCCAAAGGTTTCACTGAACTTTCTGGCTCCACAGCAACCTCCCCTCAGCACAAGAGCACAGAAGGCAGCAGGTGCAGGACAGAAGATGTTGTATGCACAGCGAGAGCCAAGTCTGAGGAAGCAACTGAAGCTGGCCAGAGAAGACAGCTGGGAGTGGGCTGCTGAGGGCAGTCAGGCAGGCAGCACAGAGGCAGCACAAGGAGCAGAACCAGGGGTGAAGCTGTGCCAGGGCAGGGGAAAGCCTGCAGTGAGACCACAGACAGCTCCTGGGGGGTTCTCAGGGGAAGCTGGGCCCGAGCAGGAGGTGACCCGCAGGGCCCAGTGAAGGCAGGACACGCCGCTCTCGGGTTTGCCACCCCCACGCTCTCTGATCCTCCACTCCACGGGTCTCCTCACCCCAGCCTGTGCCCCTAAACCTGCTGTCCCCTCTGCTCCCCGGGAAACTCCCATGGCTCTGACCCCCACCACAGCATGGAGAGCTGCATCACACCCACCCACCCTGCCCTGCCATGGGGACAGGCGCCCGTGGGACCCCCTGAGCGTGGCACACGAGCTCACCTGGGCTGGGTGCCCCTGGGCTGCCACCCTGGACCACCCTGCTGGACCCCTTCTCTACCTCCTGCCAAACCCATCTACCTCCTGCCAAACCCATCTGCCTGCTCAACTCTTCCCGTTCCCACATCCCCTTCCCTCCCCCAGACCTCCCCTCCCTCCTCCTCGCTGTACCTGCTTTGAGCCTCATCTCTCCCCCATCCTCCCCTCCCCACCACAGCCCAGCGTGGCCAGCCGAGCTCCTCGGCCCATCTCACCCCCCGGGGGAGGTGCAGGGCAGGGGATGAGCAGCCCCGGGCCCCGGGGGAGGGAGAGGCGGGCCCGGGTGGGCGGGCACGTACCGTTCTCGGGGTGCTCCATCTCCCCGATGCTGCCGTCGGGCGTGGTGCGCTCGTAGTGGTCCTCGGGCAGGGCCAGGGGCCCGATGCGGGGCCCCGACGATGATTTGCTGCTGGGGGTCTCTGATTCCTCCAGCCCACTGTCGTAGTAGCTGTGCTGGGAGGGATCCTGCAGGTCCTGAGCCTGGCTGGCTGCAGAGAACGTCACTCGGCGATGAGGTAACTGGAGAGAAGAGAAGAGCTGTTGCATCACCCACCCAAGCAGAGGAAGGCAGAGAGGGGGGTCATCAAACCTGACCCACAAACAGAGGCAGAGAGCTCCTGCCTGGCGCTGCCAACACCAGCAGGGTCCATCCTCAGCCCCCCACAGCCATCCTGACAGGCACAGTGTGGGGCCTTCCCCAGCCAAGAGCCCCCCATCAGATACCACCACACGCGGGGAGCACACTTTGCACGGTCCCTGTGCTCCCCCAACCCACCAGCTCCCCCCGCAGCTCCTGTTCCAGCCTCTTCTTTCACCCAGAGACAACCCTGGGCAGATGTCCTGTCCCATGGCAGGAAGGCTCTGGAAACATCCCCCTGAATCCTGAAGCACTGCCCTCCCCCCCCTTTCACCTGGGGTCCCCACTCTACATGTCCCCTTGGTGTCTTCAGAGACCCACGTGGCCAAACCCACCCCAGAGCCCCTCTAATGGGATCACTGCCCAGCACAGAGCCACGGTGACATCATCCCTCACCTCCCAGCCTCTGGCCTGACCCCATCTCTCATCCTCAGAGCTTCTCCACCAAGGGTCACCATCGCAGCTTTTGTCTGCTCGTTAAGCATTTCAAAGACCCTACTTCACACTTTCTCTCCCCAGCTTTGCCTCGTGCTCGGGAGGAGCTCCCCGCAAACAGCCATTAAGCTACATCATTATCCTCCTCCAAATCCTTCCACAAAATCCTTCTTTGTCGTGATTGCCGAGGAGTGGAGAGGGTAGCACGAGTTCATAGGGCAAGAGCGGGATGATGCGTGCGGAGAATGAAACACAAAACACAAACACCGGCAGAGAGAAAAAGACACCACAGCGCCCATAAACGTAGGAAGGAGCCCAAGAAAGGAGCTGTTTGATGGGAATCTGGAGGTGATGAGGAGATAAGTGGAGACAACACATCGTTTAGGCTGAATACCTTCTTTTTTTTTTTTTTTTTTGCTGGTGTCTTTACTACAAATGAGTGGCAATCAGGCGTCCCACACAGCGAGCACCGACCAGGAAAGGGAAGGAATTGAGACAAACGGAGGGAAGGAACACACAGGGAGCATTTAGATGAGCTAGCTGCTTTAAGGTTGGTTGGACCTGATTAAATTCATCCCAGATGCTTAGAGACCTGATTTAAGTAACTTCAGAGTTGTTAGGGCTGGGTTGTTGGTGTTTTTTTTCCAAAACTTTTTTTTCTTGAAGAATTCGTAGAGAATCAGGGAGCTTCCAGAAGATTGGAAGTGAGCTAAAATAGCGCCTGTCTTTAATGATGAGAAAAAAGAAGAGCTGGAGAATTATAAAACAGTTAGCTTAATTTCAGTTCCTGGAAAAATACTGAAGCAGATAAAAGAACTCTTTGTAAGTACCTACAAGATAACAAGGAAATGAGTAACAGCCACTGTAGGTTTGTCACAAACAAACATGTCAAGCCATTGAACTTCTTCCTTTGAAAAGACAGCAGACTTGGTGGATGGAGGAGGAGCAGTAAATGTTCTACCTTGACTTTAGGAAGTTTTTTTGACACTATTTTCGATGACATTCTCATAAGTAATGCAAGAAAACAGTGTAAGTGCAGCATGTACATCTCTGCCTGGGTAATATAGTGCAACTCACTGCAGGGTGGATGCAAAGCGTTTAGAAAGTTGCATTCACAAAGTCATTGCTGCAGACAGGCTGGGACGAGGGATCAAACTGAATTCTCCGGGTTGTGTCCCGGGTCCATCTCTAGCCTGTATTTTCATTAACTGCTGGGGTGACAGATGTGGGATGTGTCTGTCACATCTGCCAGAAATGATCCCCCCCGAGCAGCGGGGCTGGCAGAGGGGCCGGGGGCTGCAGCACACCAGGGCTGGGTGATCCATCAGCCTCGCCCCAAAAAATGCATCTGTATTGGGATGTGTAAACAGCCTTTGAGCCACGCAGGGATCTCTCTGCTCTGCTCAGTTTGAGCCGGGCTTTGGAGGCAGAGCAGTGCCCAGCTTGGGTGCCACTGCCGAGGCGAACCGAAACAAGCGGTTGTTGGGAACCACGACAAAATATTAAAAATAGAAATGAGGAATTTAGTTCAGGAAGGAGAAGGGTAAGGCTGGCAGAGGCAGCACTCCTGAAGCTTGCAAAAGGCTTCTGCAAAGAAAAAGCTGCTGCTTTGGACCGTGGGCAGACAAGGAGAGGCTCTCAGCCATGGGAAGACTGAGGTTAATCACTATAGAAAAAAAAACAATGGTAGTTTTGGCCAAGTGCAACCACAGAATCCTGGAATGGTTTGGGTTGGAAAGGGCCTTAAAGGTCATCTCGTTCCACCCTCCTGCCATGAACAGGGACACCTTCTACTAGATCATGTTGCTCCAAGCCCTGTCCAACCTCGCCTTGGACATTTCCAGGGGTGGGACTTCTCTGAGCAACCTGTGCCAGAACCTTCTTGCCAAAGCAGAAGGTGCAATCTCTGTCATGGAGGGACAGGCAAGGCCCTCTCAGGAGGACTTTGTGCCCACCTGAGGGCAAGGCAGTCCCACCCACGGCAGAGCTGTGTGCTGATGACCCTCTGGAGTCCCCTCCCAGCCCACTCCAAGGGCTGCCCAGCTGTGTAAAGCCCACAAAAGCCACCACTGCACTGACATCACTGCCCACTGTGCCAGGAGCTGCTCTCCCACAGCCTCCTCCTGCATCCTGACTGCCTGCCTGAAGATGATTTCCTCCCTCACCGAGGCTCATCCCGAGCTCCAAGCTCCTGCTTTCACTCTGTGCTTGTAAAACCTCAGCCAAACAACCCGGGCTCCTCGGGGTGCCTGCAATAACACAAACAAACAGCCTCTGAAACCCAGCCTGTGACAGCTACTATCCCTCCCCTGAGGGGTCTCCGTCCAAATAGCATCCCTTTTACCTGAAAAACACCTCCTTTAAATGTCACATCCTGCCTGGCAGCCCTTGAAAGGGCTCTTCTCCTCCCTGGGGGGGAAAGACAACCTGCACTCAACCCCATTCCCCCCCAGCCCAACGTGGGCAGTGCCCCCCTCATTCTCTGCCCAGCCCTACCAGCTTGTGCCTTGTGAAGCTCTCCAGCCCGGAGAGCCTTGTTCTGGAGTCACGGAAAGACACTGAATCAATTTGTCTGGCACTGACTTACAGAAATTGGGTTTTGTTTGACCTTTCTCTGGTAGGTTAAAGAGCCTTTCAGCACGCAGCATCCTCTACACAAGGAGTTGCTTGTACAGTGCAATCCAGGCATGCCTCAGTCTTCTTTTCCAGTCAAACAAACCAGGACCAAGTCACAACCTGCAAGCCAGCAAATCAGTTTTGTGGCCCTCATGTGTAATTGCCCCCGTTTTTCCCCATTCCTCACGGGAGGTGATCCTCGCAGGAGCACCGCTGCCATCTCACCAGGGCTTCCTGCAGAGCCTTCCTTCTCCTGCCTCTCAGGTTTTTCTCACCTGAGGTCTGTACTAGCCCTTAAGTGTGAGCACCACGAGCGCTCACGCTGAGCTACTCATGCAGTGTGACCCTTAAATCCATTTTAAAGTCAGTGCTTCCCGGGATATAAACCAGCATTCCCCATTTCTCAACGCGCAGCTTTGCACTCGGCTGTGTTAAAATGCACTTTGTTTAAATGGGCCCAGTTTACCAAGCAATCTGGATTGCTCTGCATGACTGCTCTATCCTCATCATGATCTCCCACTCCACCAATCTCCATGTCAGCTGCAGGTTTTATCAGCGGTGATTTTATATTTACTTCCAGATCGTTGATTGCGGCGTTGAGTGGCAGCGGTGCCGCCGCCGGGGAGCTCCTCCAGGAGAACCTCCTTCCACCAGGACTCCAGACAAACTGTTCTTTGCCCAGCTGAGGATAAACCAGATCTTCATCCATCTCACAATGCCTCGCTTGTAATCACAGAATCATTGAGAAAAGCCCTCCCAGTCCATCGAGTCCACCCTGTGCCCCATCCCCACCTTGTCCCCCAGCCCAGAGCACTCAGTGCCACGGCCAGGCCTTCCCTGGTGGGGACTCCAACACCTCCCTCAGCAGCCCCTGCCAATGCCTGACAACCTTTTCCATCCTTCCTGATGTCCACCCTGAGAGTAGTGCTCATTCAAAATAATAATAATAATAATAATAACAACAACAAAACACATCATCAGTTCAGCATATCCATCAACCCCAAGCTGATCAGCCAAGCCCTGTAACCTCAAACCAGCTCTGCCGCTTCAGACCCGCAGGAGCGCCTCGAGCAGATCCTGTTCCTACAGAGGCCAGGACCAGATGCCTAAGGAAAGGTTTAAAAGCTGGACCTGTCATGTAATGACACTGCCCAGTACCCCTTTGCCATCAAGCTGCGGTGACTGACGTCAATGCTATTTCCATCATCGAGTTGCCTGCTTTAGCTATTAATCCAGTTGTTCCCCGGGGCTGGCGAGGACAGTGTGCACTGCACACAGCATCCCCATCACTGTCCCAGCTGGCTCATGCCCTCCCACTCCTCCTGGCCCTGCCTGGGCTCCCCAGCTCCATTAACACCCCTGGATCAGAGAGATCCTACTCCAGACTTTTGAATACTCTTTGGTACCAATTATTTCATTCAATTATATCAAGTTTCACTCTTTCAAGGCGATTTTGAATGACTTTGCTGGTTACCAATGCATGGGCAGGTACTACATCCTACGTTGTTATGCCTCAGTCCAAATTACTACAACTATTCATTGAATACTTTTGCAGTTTTCTACATAATTAACAATTTTGCAATCTCCAGTTGGAATTGACAGTTACTGGATTCCACCTCTTCCCAGCACATTTTTTAAACTACTTATTGTGTTTACCTTGTCAAAATTGATTTCCCCCCAATGTCTTTGGCTTTCCTTGTTAATTTTCTACACTCCATAACTACTCATTTCTACTAATTGCTATCCACTCCTTCCCTTTTCCCCCAGTATTTATTGGTTTTCTATTTCTATTTCTGCTGCCTCCACTTTGCCACCGCGCCAAAATGGGATTTGGGGCAAAGCTGTCTATTTTCTCAGCTGAGAAATTGTGGCTCTGGAAAAAAACTCCTTTCAAGGGCTCCCCAGTGCTAGGGAGATGATGGGGAGACCTCTGCCAGCCTCTAAATCTGAGGAACAAACCAAGCCCCCATCCCACTCTTTCCTCAGGGAGCACCAGCAGCTGCCTCCAGCACTGGCAGATGCTCTGATGAAGATGTTCATCCCCTGGTAAGTCCTGTGGGTTTCTGTGCTGCCACAGTTCAGGGTTTTTTTCCTGAGATGGAATGGTTTGCAGCTCCACATTTAATGACCCCCCCATCCTCTGTGAAGTGTTCTCTTGCCTTTTTGAGCCCCTGGCATCCTGCAGCAATGAACTCCCTGCTCCGTGGAAAAAGCCCTTTGGTTCTGTATCTGCTGCCTGGTAATTCTGCCTTGAACTTCTCCTACCTGCAGGGTTGTGAGAAAAAAAAAAAATTGCTCCTTGCTCTGCTCCTTTCCAATTCCACAAATCCATGCTGCATCCTGCTCCGTGTGTTCTCTTGAGCGTGTGGGGACGTGCAGGTTGTCCTCCTGCAGACACCAGGCAGGTCAGGCCAGCCCTGCTGCCCTTCTCTCTGCCTCTTCCACCTCTGCCACAGCATTCCCACAATAGGGAGGCCGGGGTCACACCCACGGTTTGGGGCTTGTCTGAAGTAGCACGACCTTGTTTTGATGAGGAATTTTCTTGGGCTGCCCCCGACACCCTTCCCCAGCCTGCCTGGTCCTGGCTGCACACCCCAAACCCCCCAGCACCAGTCCCTGCCTGTGCTGGTGCCTTCTACCAAGAGGACACAGTACGAAAAACATTATATCAGGAAAAATTTCTTCATGGAAAGGCTGGTTAAGCACTGGAAGGGTCTGCCCAGGGAGGTGGGAGAGTGCCCATCCCTGGAAGTGTCCAAGGAACAACTGAACGTGGCACTCAGTGCTCTGGGCTGGGGCACAAGGTGGGAATCAGCCAAAGCTTGATGATCTTGGAGGTTTTTTCCAACCTTAGTGATGCTGTGATTCTATGAGGATTCCACCCACGGATGCTGGATGGGGACTAAGGGGATCCACTCTCTCCGCAGCCCCACTCTGCTCGCTCCTGCCTTTCCCTTCATTAAAACATTCCCAGCTCTCAGGACCTGCACCAAACTGATTCTCCTTGCTAAACCCGGGGAAAACAAACTCAGCCCAAACGAGAGCAGTGCTAGGAGGGAACACTGGCTCCCTGCAAACTCACGGCATCACCCCCTGCGCAGAGGGCATGGATGGAGCAGCGGGAGATGCGGTCCCGAAATTCCATTGTTCACAAAGGAAACTGTAAAATCCGCCCCGGGCACCCTTTTCCTGCCGCCGGGAACGGAGGTGAGCCACCCTGCTCCCCCCATGAGCGCCGATTAACGCTGGAGTGGTGAAAATACCCGAAGTGTTAACTCCCTCGCTGCTGATCCCAAAGCAGGATCCGCGGCTCATGGGCTCATCTGGCAGCTTCCAGTGGCTCCTGCGCCTCCCCACATGCCAGAAGCCTCAACGGCCTTTCAGCCAGCTGCCAAAGGAGCTTGCTTCCCCAACAGCCGCCACAATGCAGCAACTCACAGGGCTGAGAGTGAAAGGCAATGTCAGACCCAACGCCCGGAATATAAAAATAAGTGACAAGGGAGCCATTGTGGCGCAGGAGTTAGTCAACTTCAGACTAATTCATGAACCCCTCTCCGTTACAAACCAACCTGGAGCGAGGCAACATCCCCGGTTACTGAGAGAAAAAGGAGAAGATAAGCCCGGGGGACCACGCTCTGAACTGCACAGACCCAGCTTTTCGTGTGGGGAGGCTTTGTGGCGTGTGGGAATTATTTTATTTGCCAGGGTCGTGCCTGGAGAGGAGCACGGCTCCAGTCCAGTGCTACACAGGCTTCGGAGCAGGAGGCTGAGGGGAATATTTTGTCCATGGAAACCAGGGCAAGCCTCGAGGAAAGCTGGACCTGAATTGACAAAACCACCCAGGGCAACGTTCAAGCTCTAGGAAACAGGACACCAGCTCGGCTCGTGGCTGTAAACAGCCGACCATTTTACAGCTCCTCTGACAACAGCCCGTGCTCCTGCCGGTGTTCTGGGGTGGGGATGGATCCGAGCACAGACAGCTCTTCCCGTCCTTTCCCCAGCAGCACGCTGGCTGACCACTGCGCTGATCTTTGGAGAAGAAGCCTCCCAAGGCATCCTCTGCTCCTTCTGCACCCACCCTGCCATACCTGGAGGGGATGGGAAGAGCTCATGGCGTTACCTGGCACAGCAGCAGCGGGAGGGAGGGTGTTTGCAGACCAGCAGCAAAGGCAAACACTGCAAACCAAACACTGCCCTGGCTTGGTGTCACCTCCTGGCATCTACAGGAATCTCTGGCATCTCTGCTCCTCCAGGAGCTCCTCTGTCTCTCCCTCCCATGTCTCCCTGGTCCCCTTAGTGGCCTGGGCACGCTGTCTGCCCCAGAGGTCCCTCCCTGCCCTGCCACAGCATCTCCAGATGTTCAGAGGCACAAGAACAGGCTATCTCTTTGTTAAGCAAATCAAGACAGCCAGAGCTGCATTCCCAGCAGTGCTGGATTGCTCCCTGTTAGCACAACATGCAGGAATTGAGGAAAGATCTTCTGCCAGAGCAAGGGAACAGGTCCCAGGGGCTCTCCCTGCTTGGACAAGGGAGGGATGGAGCACCCAGGCAGGAGCTGCAGCCAGCACAGACAAGGGAGGGAGGCAGATGGACCCAGCTCTGAGCAGAGGTGTGGGCTGTGCACACTTGTAAGACCCCTCCTGCATTCAAAACAACCTTCTCAGAAATCTTCCGTTGAAGGTGCTGTCTCCAAGAGAACACTGAAAACTCTGGACAGGACTACCAGGAGAATTAAAGGCTCGGCTCTCTGATCTACCATTCTGACAATTCAGTGGGTCACCATCACAGCTACTGGGGTCACACAGGGCACATCAGCCATGGGGCTGACAGTTCTGGTCCACCTGATGCTCGTGAGTCTCACTTGATGGCTGTGCTCTGCCCACAGATCCTTGTGTCCATCCCCATCCCAGTGTCTGACATGAGGATTATTCCCAACAGCCCGTTAGCTCTTTGTCCATCCCAGTGTCTGACAGGAGGGTTGTTCCCAACAACCCTTTACTTCTTTCCCCGTCCCAGTGTCTGACACAAGGATTATTCCCAACAACCCTTTCCCTCTTTCCCCGTCCCAGTGTCTGACACAAGGATTATTCCCAACAACCCTTTCCCTCTTTCCCCATCCCAGTGCCTGACACGAGGGTTGCTCCCAACAACCCTTTAGCTCTTCCATTGTTGACAAACAATACTACAGAAGGAATCTGCAACCAGAGGAAAGACACACAGGAATCCATATGATTCCAGCTCCCCAAACCAGGTATTACCCCAAATGCAACTGCTCACCCTTGTGAGTGGCTGCTCGCATGGCTGCCACTGCTGACAATTAGCGAGTGCTGACCTTGCAGACAGAAGAGACAGTCTCCAAGTCCTGCCGAAATAATGATAGCAGAACAGCCATCCTAAAATGGACATCACATCCCCAGGCACTATTTAATGAATAAATCTGGGTAAAATGTGGGCTGACTCCACATAGGTGCCCTGAAGCCTCCTGAAATTTGCATGATGCTCAAAGAAGCCGCCAAAGCCCGGTGCCAACCTGCCTGGTCAGATCGAATTTATCTAACTCATAGCAAGATCTAACGCAATTAGAAACCCATTTAGACAGCCTCAGGACAGAGCTTGCCTAACCCCTCAGCCTATCAGAGCTCGGAGCCCATGAGGGTGTGCAATTTGGCTTTTCTTTGGGTGAAATGAAGATTGGAAAGGAAAATATGGAAATAAATCATCTGAAGGGTGACTCATAAAATCTAAAGGGGTCATAATCTTTATGGAATAATGTCTCAATTGGACTGGCCGGGGTGTCCTGAAATGTCTATCACTATCAAGCTGATAATAGAGCTATTTTGGAGATGGTTGGTGTAGAGTGGAAATTGCCCAGGACACAGAAGGAGGTCTCATAATCACATTAAAACCATCTGAAGATCCCAGGAAGAAAAAGGTTCCAGGACTGGGAGTAACACTTGAACAAAGCCCTCGAGGAATCCAACAGCTGTAGAGTGGGAAAATAATGCTGGGAAAATAATGAGCTAATCTGGCTCCCAGTTGCACCCAGTGGAGCTGACAGAGAGTATTGAAAGCTCTGGGGGGAGCAGGGGGTCCTGAGCCATAAAGTCAGGACTCTATCAAAAAAACAGAGACAACCAGGAACGCTGCAATGGGAAGACTCTGCACAGAAAACCTGTCAATTTGCTGAATTCAGATCATTATTCAAGTGAGTTTCTGGTTTCAGGGTTGGGGCAGGGGGGAGATCTTTGCTGACATGTAAAAATGAAAAAATGATGCTCTTGCAAAGGTACCTTTCACTTCAGAATTCAAGCCAAGTATTAATTATGATTCAAATTCAAAAAGGTCAGTGGGAATCATGCCTTTGGAAATTACTAGGAAAAAATATATTTATATATAATATGTATATTGATTGACTTGGGAAATAGGGGGAAAAAATGCCGATTCTTCCTGATTTGTTTTCAAATTGAAATTTTTCCTCTGAGGGCAAACCTGTTCTCAAACCACCTCTATTTTCACTGGCAAAGGGCAGAAGCTTTTCCTGTTTGCCCAAGGAATTGTGACTATTCCATAAGTCTGTGCACCAACATGCTCTGTTGGGCAGAGCCCTCCCTTTAGTGGTCTGCAACCAACCTGCAGCTCCTGCTGGACGGTGATACTGGGTAAGTCAAGCCTTCATTTGGAGACATCAAACAGGTAGGACAAGTAATAGTGTGAGGCTTGGTAGAGCCACTTCTCTTGCCTGCACTGCTCTGGCATTACCAGGTCTGGCACAGAACCCCTGGTATGGATGAGCTGTCCTCAGATCCTGGGAGAGCTGTCAAGTCCTTGGGTCAAACCTTGCAGGCTGCGGCTCGAGACAAATTTCCTGAACATTAGAGCGTGTTTCTGAGCTCTCTTCTCTTGGCAAGAGACACCCCTAATAAACTGTGATCCACTTGAAATCCTTGGGAAAAAAAACCAGCCCAAGCTCCTCCAGGCACTTGCAGAGCCTTGAATCACAACACCCCAAAAGGTCTTGCCCAGCCTGAATAATAACGAAGGGCTCTTCAAACATCTGAAACACTGATTTTGCTTTCTACGGGGCTTGAGTGCTTTTGATGAAGAAGCAGAAAGATTAATAGATTAGTGTAAGAGGAACATCAGACATCACTTCAGCAAGACATTTCGAGCAGGATCTCCGTCCAGAGCTCAGACAAGAGGTTTCCCCCCCAAGCAGGGCTGGATATCTGTCAGAGCCTCCTCGGCAGCAGCTTTGCAGCTGCTCCAGAGCATCGGGGAGTTTGGAGGATGTGAAAACCAGGCCGTGTGGGAGCAAAATAGCTGCAGGCTTTCAGATTGCTCGGGCCTTTAAAGATGTCTCAGAGGAGCTGAATCAGGGCACTCTGCTCCGGCAGCTTCGCCACGGAGCAGGATCAGTGCAGGGGGAGGGAGGAGGTGACTCGCTGCCCGCCCCAAGTGATGGCTCTGAACAGCTTTGATGGAACCCGCCAGGATCCGCCCGTGCCACGTGCAGAGAGGAGATCACAGGTGGGCATTTTGCAAGCAAGGAGGTGCTCAGAAGGATGTTTACCTCCCGGGGCAGGGGCATCTTCAGGGATCTCTGGGCAGCACCCACGAGGCACGGCTGTGAGTGCCAAAATGGATGTAAATGAGGAGATAGTGTACGAGCTTTCTCCTGCTCTGCCAGCAGGTCACATCCCACTCTCCCACCACAAACCCACCCACGCTTTCCTGCCAGCATCTGAAGGACTGAGGGAGTAAACAGTTTACACCACACAAGACACTGATGCAAAACAAATAGGGGTTGTTTTTAAGGGATCCGGGGGAGTTGTTTTCTTTCTGGTCCTCTGCCTGACCTCCTCTTCCTCTCGTGCTCTCAGCCACAGGGTTGAGTTGGGAACATCACCGGGAAAAGAAACCTTTACTGCTGGTGGGATATGGAAAGCAGGTCCTCGAGGGTGCAAATTGAGACCTCCAGAAAGTCAAGAGAGAACAGAATCACAGAATGGTTGTGGTGGAAGGGACCTTACAGCTCATCTTGTTACAAACCCCTGCCATGGGCAGGGACACCTTCCACTAGCCCAGGTTGCTCCAAGCCCCATCCAACCTGGCCTTGGACACTCTCAGGGATGGGGCAGCCACAGCTTCTCTGGGCAACCTGTGCCAGGGTTGAACCACCTGAATCACTCTCACAGTCAAGAATTTCTTCCCAATATCTAACCCAAATCCCTCTTCTTTTAGTTTAAAATTGTTCCCCCTCATCCTATCACTATCTTCCCATGTTAAAAGTCACTTTCCATCCTTTTTAGAAGCCTTCTTGAAGTACTGGAAAGGTCAAGAAGAAAAGGTCGATGAATGGCCTGTTAGGGGGAGGCTGAGTGGGTCTGAATCACAGATGACCCAGGCTCCCAGAGGGGAGGCCAAGACTGAGCCTCATCCAGTTGGACTGATGGACCTTGCAACTGGTGTCAGAGGTGACAAGGGGGGGACCAAGATGCCAGAGGTGGCCTTTGCTGCCTCCTCACTCATGTTCAACCCTCCTCTGCCCTAGCTGAGCAGACTGTGGGGCTTCCTGGGGCACTGAAGGATCAGGACACTGCAGGAAAAGTCCCTTTTGGAGTAACTTCCACTGACCATCTTGGTTTCTCCCAAGAGCTGGGGTTGTGCAACTGCAGCTTGGAGGAACCAGCTTGTCTGACAGCAGGAGGGAGCACAGCTCTGCCATGGGCAGGAGCTCTCACACCACAGGGATGTGTGGGGATGAGGGTGGAGGGGGAGGAAGGTGCTTTGGGCCTGGCATGGTGCTCAGATTTGGCAGGACACCACAGGGGCTGAATGTCCAACATCCCACGAGACATGAAGGGGGATCCTGCTCTTTGCACAGCCCCACACAGGGGGATTCATTCCAGGGGTCTCTGGTGGACACCAGCTCCAGGGACACAAGGGCACAGGATCCACCTCTTCTCTGCTGCCCCAAACCCTGTCAGGGCTGTCCTCCCCACCCCACCAGGGCTGCCCTCCCCACCCCGAGCTGACACAGTTCCCAGGGACAGAGCCACTGTGTGCCCTTTGCTCCAGGCATCCTTCAGCCCTCGCCCTCCTCCACAACACCCCTCCCTGTCCTGCCCTACATCACACAGCCTCTCATTACCCCAACCTCCTCTCTATCCCATCCCAGAACATCTCAGCTCTGTCCTCACCTGGGAACACTCCACCCTCCTCCCCCTCCAGCTGCATCCCACCCTTCACCCTTCACCCCATCCACAGCCTCGGAGGGACCATCAAGTGCCCGGGATCACACAGGGACCTCCAAATTCCCAGGGACACACGGGGACCTCCAATTGCCTGGGGACACACGGGGACCAGCAAGTGCCCGGGACACAGCCCGTCACAGCGCCGGGTTTTTTCCCCGGGATTTGGGTGTCGGATTACGGAGGCTGCAGGGCTGGGCCCCGCTCCAGGGAACAGCACTGCAGCTGAGAGCCCGGCCGAGCGGGCAAAGCAGTGCTGGGAATATCAATCAGCGTGGCTTGGAGTGGGCGGCTGCCCACACAGCCAGGGCTTTCATCGCACAGGGGATCCACAGCTCGGCCGTCAGAGCCAGCCAGGACTCGGCTCTGCGCTGCAGAGGGCTCAGCATCCCTCTGTGCCATCCCTCTGTGCCATCCCTCCGTGCCAGGGCCAGCACACAACCCGTCAGGAGAGACTGGTGCGAGGGGAAAGCCACAGAGGTCAGGAGAAAGGGGTGGAGAGCAGCAGATACACAAAAGAAAAAGAGGGGAGATTGGGGAGGAAAAAAAAGAAGTAACCCAGATCCAAGCTAGGAAAGCCCAAGTTCACCACAGACCAACACTGGCTCCAAGGGCATCTGGCAGGGGAGAGGCAGGGGGTCTGAGAATGGAGAGGAAGAGGAGGGCAGGGAGGAACGAGCAACATCTTGTTCAGCAGGGTGAGAAGAGCGGACTGGGCAGTGCTGCAGGTCACCCAGCCCCGATGTGGGGAGCCCCAGGAGGTGGCACACGCTGGGTGACCTTTCAAGGGAGCAAAGAATGAGGTCCCAAGTGCTGGTGGGGCCAGGGACTGTCAGGCAGGAGAGACTTGATGCTCTCCTGGATTGGTTAGGGACAGCAAGTGCCACTGCCTCCTTGCAGATGTGCTGCTCACAGAGGAGTCATCACCTGCTCAAGGCTGCACACTACACACACCCCACTGTCACCTCCTGCCATGTCCAGGCTGTGTGCACCCCACTGCCACCTCTCCCTGTGGCTGTACCCCCCCTGCCACCTCCCACTGCAGTACAGGCTGCACACACCCCACTGCCCCCTCCTCGGGGGACAGGGGTTGTACCCCTCCCTGTGCCACCTCCTCCCAGGGGCTGCACCCCCTGCATCACCTACCCCTGACAAACAGCCTGTCCGTGTCTCTGCCACCCCGTCACAGACATCATTCACCCCTCTGTGCCACCCTTCTGTGGGGTGCTGGCTGTGAGCACCCCGCTGTCACCTCCCCCTGCAGCACAGCCTGCACACACCCACGCTGCCTCTGGCTGTGCAGACAGCCCATACCACGGGGATCCTCATCTCCCGTGGCTGAAGCTCTTCATTTTGAGGTCCCAAATACCCCACACTGCTCTCCCAGGTACAGGCACTGCTCCCTGCCATCAAGCGAAGTCCCCCAGCACAGACCTGCCGCGAGCCACTGCACATTCCTGCCCTGCCCACAGGACTCTCAGCATCCTTACCAAGGCCCCAGAAGCCAGCACGGTGTATCACCCACTCCTCACCCCCTCTCGTGCTGCCCCAGCTCCCCCAAGCACCCAGTGAAGTTCTCAGGCTGTTGTTTTGACAAGCCCAGCCACTCTTCCCAGCACAATCAGGGATCTGTAGCCCCCAGGACCTCACCAACACACTCTCTCATTTGGTCTCTGCACAGCAGAGCCAAATCTGACCCAAGTCCAGTTGAACCCAGGAGCAGGAGATGATTCACAGTTCCCAGGAATTGCTCCCAGCAAAGCGTGTCTCTGAAACTGGGGAAAAACAGGGCAGGTCCCCCATGAACCCTCAGCTCCATCTGCAGCTCGTTGCTGGATCCATTTATCAGCTCATTCCACGTGAACGACCTTGAGAAAACCCACTGACCCAGGACAGTAGGAGACTTTCCCAGACATCTGCCAACACCCAAACCTGCAATTTATGGAGACTCCCAGCTAAATTCTAAAACAAGACAATTTCATTTCTGTCCATTACAGCTACAATATTCCTCTTATCCCCCCCCGCAGAGAGTAATTAATGCTGCACCGCGCTCTGGAGCCCGCGGGCAGGTACAGGCACCTCTGCTGAGCTCGCCGAAGTTAACACCACTCCAGCCAGCTTCTGGGATGGTGGGGGGCTGCAAGGACCCGAGGCAGGCTTGGGTTTGTGCAGCCAGCAAAGGATGTAGCGTATCCCCCCCGGTACGAAAGGATGGAGCCTGGGAGACCGGCAGAAGAAAGAGCCGCTCCCCACACGTCTGTGTTCTCACCCCGGGCTCATCAAAGAGCTGCGGAGCACAAGGAAGGAAGGGAAACTTCTCTCAGAAAGTTCCCAAAGGGAAGCAGATGGCAGGGCTGAGCCAAGCCCCCAGACTGCCCTGCCCAACCCTGCAGGGACTAGTTATTTAGGTGGTTGCTGGTGTCTCCTTTCCTCCTCTGCAGCCATCGCATCTCCCCGCGGGTCCCAGCCCTGCCTGCCCAGGAGGCCCAGACACTTCCTGGATGGTTCAAGATAAAACCTTATGCTGTTAGCAAAACAAACGAGGAGGCTGTGAGAGTCAAGGCTGGCACAGGGCTGAAACCACCGAAGCCAGAACCACTGGTTTCCCCAGATGATCTAATCTCTCCCAGCGCCAGAGCTCCTCTTCCCCGGCAGCCTGGTGCAGCCAGTTGGAGGCCCTGGGGAAGAGGTGAAGCTGGTGTGACGGGTACAGGGATGTCTGCCCCAGTTTGAAAGAAAAACCATGAGAAACAGGAATGGGTGGCCAGGGAGAAGGTCCCTGAGATGTGATGCTTGGATGGTGGGAGGGGGATGTAGGATGAACTCATGCACAGCCTGGGGAAGGGGTGCTGTGCTGCTGCTGCCTACCAGGATCCATCCTCTCTCCAGCCAGCTGGAGACAAGACCCTGAGCAAGCCCCACGGCAGCAGCATCACCCCCATCCACCCCGCCAGGAGGGGCAGAGCCATCTTTATGGGGAGCGTGTCTGCTCGGCTCCATCACCCTCCTGCTGCCAGCAAGCTTTTCTGGGAGCATCTCTCCTTCCCGACGCATCCCGGGGTGGGGGAGCACCTTGATCCGGGTGCTTCCCCCCAGCGCTGCTGACACGCCAAGGCTCCATCTGCAACCGCCAAGTGCGTCCTCATTGCAGCACTGCGGCTCCCAGCCCTCCCGGCAGGATTTGGGTCAGGGCACCGCGTGGCAGCGATCTGCTCCTCCATGCACCGGCTGTGGGACACGGCTGGGGCGCAAGAGGATGTGGGGATCCACCAGGAGAAGCTTTGAGGGAGGATGTTGGGGTGGAAGAAAGCCGGGCTGGCTGGTCCGTGGCTGTGCATGTGTGTGTGTGTGTACATGCATGTGCTGTGAACCATGTCCTGGAGGAAGCTGCATCCTTGAGGGCCAGGCAGTGACTGGAGATGGGAGATGTACTTGGGAATGAGGGGTCAGCACCACGAGGCCTCTGGACTGGCCACGCTGGCGTGTGGTGGAGGGTTTGTAGAGATGGCCAGCCCACGTGATCATCAGCTCTGGGCTCTGCGGGGCCTGACTGCTCCAGAGGCTGAGAACATGGAAAATACGCCTGGGAAATTGCTGGGAGCAAGAGCACCTTCAGGGGCAGTGGGGAAAATAAGGCACAACTGGTCAAAAATAGAAAACTTTATTGAAGTCAATCCAACAGGGCAGCTGAGCTCAGCCCCACGGCAGGAGCCCAGCCTGCCGCTCTCCGGGGTACAAAGAAAGGAGCAGGGTCTCCATAGGGTGTACAGCTCGGGGGGAGTGGGTGCTCCTCACCCAAGGGGCCCCAGGAAGAAGGCAAAGCCACAGGCACTCATCCCCCCTCTCCCTCCCTAGCTAATTAAGGATAGCCCCGACAGGTGCCAAAGCAGAAATGTGGTGCAAGTTAACTGGCCAGACAGCCGGAGAAAGAGGGTCCTGCAAGCTCCGTGCTCACCCCACGACCTCCCGGGACAGCTCCAAGCTCCAGTGCACACCAGCGAGCAGCCCTTCCCCGCCCGCAGCCAAGACCTGCCTCTGCCCTGCCCCACACGCAGCACGACCCCCGGCTACACCACGAGCAGTGACCCCGCAGAGACCCTGGTGCCCCGCTCCTCCAGCCAAGAGCACAAGACCCAGCCCTGGCACACGGACGGCCCCGTGCCCACGCCACCAGGACCCGCTCTCCCTCCCGGCAGCCGCTGCCACGCGGCTCTGGTGGAGCCACAGCTCCGGGCTCGGTGCTCGCGCTCAGGAAGCCCGGCTTTCACCGCGCCAGCTATGGCAGGGGGCCCAAGCCTGGGGGAAGCCAGAGCCTGAGCCTGGGAAAAAGGCAGAGCTTTGCTCCTCCACCCATCCCCACCTGCCCGGGCAGCCGCAGCGGGCGCTGAACTCCCTTTGAGGTGCCTTGGCGCAGGGATGGTGGAAGGTTCAGCCTCACCAGCAGAGCTGGGCTGGCAACAGCGAGGCCAGTGCCTTCCTCGCTGCTCCCTGAACCAGGGCAGGGCTGGAAACTGGCTACCCAGAGCTGTGGCAAGAGCAAGACCAGTCCCTCCTCCCCATGAGCCAGCCCAAGCAGAGAGATGGATGGGAGGGTGGGCATCGCCCTCCTCAGTGCTCTAAAAGCCAGTCCCCAGAGGGGACACGGGTGGGTGGGATTCCCTCCCCAGAGCCCCACATGCAGAGGAACACACATGCAGCGCCCTTCACATCACCATCACCCAGGCAGCGCCACCAGGACCCAGCCCCGGGCGCTCTGACAAGGGCTCCGACAGTTTTTGACCTCCCCCTCACCATCCCCGTCCCCTCCCTGCCCCACGACCAGGCTCCGTGGCTCGGCTCCAGGGTAGTCCTCCGCCAGACCCCCGGGCCACGCATGCAGGGCTGGAGGCCAGTCCATGCTCACTCCCACACCTCTGTCCAGATGGCTCCCCGGTGCAGCGGGGGGGCCGCTGCCGGCCTCAGGATGAGCTCTCCTACCTGCTTGTTGGTGTATTTCTGGGGATTGGTGCGGTAGCTGTAGTCCGAGTACTGCTCGGAGCCCGTCGAGTTGTTGTCCCCGGTGCCAACAAAGGTGTTGGTGGCCGGCAGGTCCTGCACCACTTGGTGCTTCTTGGAGGCAGAGGGTGACTGAGGCTGCAGCTGGATGGAGGGCAGTGGCGAGTTGGAGCGGTAGTGGCGACCCAGGTCTGGGCTGCCTGGCGGGTAGTTGAGGGGCAGGTGGATTCGGGGGCTGTCGCTGACAGAGTCATTCATGAGGTTGAACTTGAGCGACTTCTGCAGCCCCGTCTCCTCCTCATCCTCCGTGGGCTTGGGCGGCTTCGGAGACTTGCTCTTCTTCACCTTGTTCTTGCTCTTCCCGCTCTTGCTGGCCTGCTTGGGTGCATACAGGTCTTTGGTCTCCTTCTTGCCCGCCTGGTAGCCGCTCTTGGCCTCCCGCTGCCGGCAGTAGCGCACCAGGACGACCAGCACAATGACAAGCGTGACGGCCACGATGCCGGCGATGACTCCGAACAGGATGTTGCTCCGCTGCTTGCTGCGCTCGTACTCGGGGTCCCCGGCGATGTCGATGTCGAGCGGGGTGTCCAGGCTGTGCCCCACCAGCGTGTCCAGCAGCGTGCGGTTGGCCAGCGTCTCGTTGACGTAGAAGTGCACCAGCGCCGTGCCGTGCCGCGAGGGCTTGCCCTTGTCGTTGACGCGCACGACCAAGCGGTGCAGGCCGTGGTGCTTGCGCAGGATCTCCTTCTCCAGGGTGATGTCTCCGCTCTGCGGGGAGATCTGGAAGAGCTCAAAGGGGTTGCCTCCTGTGATGCTGTAGATCAGCTCCGCGTTGACGCCAGAGTCAATGTCCTCCGCCTTGACCTTGCTCACCTGCTGGCCAGGGCTGGTGTGGGGCAGGATGTGTTTGTAGGTGGCATTGGAGGGTGAAGTGATGAAGGGGGCATTATCATTCTCATCCAAGACGTTGATGGTCACCCCCACGTAGGCAGACCTGGGAGGATCCCCACCGTCAACCGCCTTGAGTCGGAATGTATAAGTGCTCTGCTGCTCCCGGTCAAAGGAGATGCTGGAGAGGATGGTGCCAGTGCCATTTTGGATGACAAAATCCCCATTGTCTTGCTCCACTGACAACTGGATACGGGCATTTTCTCCTTTGTCAGCATCGATCACTGTCACCATGCCCACAGGGCTGAGGGGCGGCATGTTCTCCATCACTGAGAAGTTGTAGCCGCTCAGCATGAACTTGGGGTCGTTGTCATTCCTGTCCATGACGTTGATGGCCACAGTCGCTGTGCCCGTCTTGCTGGGGCTACCCTTATCTGTCGCCACCACCGCGAACTCGTAGCGTTCCCGCTGCTCTCGGTCCAACACTGCCTTCACCCGGATCTCCCCAGAGTCGGGGTCAATGGTGAAGGAGCCCTTCGAGGCAGGGTCTGTCACCAGGGAATAAACCAGCTTGGCGTTGGAGCCACTGTCAGCATCGGTGGCACTGACCTCCATCACCAGGTCATCGGGCTCGTTGTTTTCAGGGAAAGCCACCTCAGTGAAGCTCTGGCTGAAGACGGGAGCGTTGTCATTCACGTCCACCACCTGCACCTTCAAGGAGTTAGTGCTGGAGAGGGGTGGGTTCCCCGAGTCCACCGCCACAATCTCAATAGTGTACTCCTTCACTGACTCGTAGTCCAGCGGCGTGGTGGTCTGTAGGAAGTACTTCTTCTTGCTGTCACTCCCCGTGTCGCTGGCCTGCCGCAGCTGGAATGGGACATCACCAGCCACCACGCAGGTCACCACAGCGTTTTCACCCTCATCTCGGTCGGACACCTGCACTAGAGCCACCGCTGTCTCTACTGGCACGTCCTCTGAGATGTTGGCCATGCCATCCTGGTGGGTGACCAGCCCTATGCCTCGGATCTCTATGGAAGGCGCGTTGTCATTCATGTCCTTGATGGTGACCACCACCTGGGTGCGGGCACTCTTGGGGTTGGCGCCCTTGTCCTTGGCCATGACGGAGAACCTGAGGGTGCCGATGTCCTCGCGGTCGATGGGCCCCTGCACGGTGATGAGCCCCGTGGCGCGGTCCAGGCGCAGCAGCCGCCGCACCACGTCCGAGGCCTGGTGGAAGGAGTAGTCGATTTCGGCGTTGGCGCCCTGGTCCGAGTCGTTGGCTTTCACCTGTGGGACAGAGGGATAAGCGGTGAGCAGGAGGGCCTGGTGGAGTGAGCCCCTCCACAAACCACCACAGCCTTCCCTGGGGACAGCCGGAGGGGAAAAACCAGGATTTCCTCTTCTGGGGCCAAGGACTATGGGGCAAAGAGCCTGGGACCGGCAGAGCAGCTGGGAGCCGCCCTCCGGCACGGAGGCTTTGCCTTGCTCTTCCGGAGAAACCGGCTGGGCCGGTTGGCTGGGCTCCCCTCCCGGCCGGCTCTGGCACGCAGGGAATCCTCAGGAACCTCAGGAACCGTGCCGCTGAGACCCAGCCAGCAGCGGGGAGGGACCTCTCCAGCTGTGCCCCCAAGGAGGGGCTCGAGCAGCTGCCTGGCTGAGGTGAGGACGAGGAGGGAGGCAACAATGTGTGGAGCTGCAGCAGATCCATCCCGGCATCCAGGGATGCAGCCGACGGGAACTGGGGCTGTTTAAGCTCTGCACAGCACCGTCCATCCCTGCCTGCCCGTCAGGGGCTCTGCATTCCCATAAACCTGCCTCTACGCCTATTATTTGCTTTCTAAAGAAGATGAGGTTTGTCTAACATTTGCCTCCCTAATCGGCTCTCTGAGCAGCCTCTTCTCTGCACCATTTGCTGCTCCACCGTTATCTTGCTCAGCAGATTTGGATGGAGAACGAAAGTTGTTAAATGTAAATTCCACCTTTTACCTCCACTCACAAAACAGGCGGAAGTCATTTTCCCCCTGAAAGATAAAAGCTGAGCAATGGCAGCAGCGGCGTCTCAGCCCATTCTCCTCCCGGCCATGCAGCTCCCTTATCTGCTTCTAACTTCCATTCTCTTAACAGTGAAAAATGAATTCTTAAAAAATTCACATCAGAATTAGCAGGCAGATGAGAGCTGGCCGCGCTCCGCTTATTAAGATGGCAGCTGCAGATAAACAGATGTCGACTACTATCATCTCAATGCCCCCTCCAAGCCAAATCCACCAAGATCCACCCCCTGGGCTCCCTGGGACAGTTTGCACCACTGTCTGAGGCAGGGCAGAGCCCCTGCTCCCTGCAGACAGTAAGGCACCTGCAGAGCCATGGGCAGCTCCCCCAGGATGGACAGCAGGGATGCTGCCTGCCCCCCACCTCCTGTGCGAGCCTGAGTTTCCACGGAGCAGCCAAGGGAATGCAACTTATGAAAGGGTCTATGTCTTGTCTGCAGGCACCATTGAGACCGGTCTGGCCTGAAGCCAGACTCCTTGTGGACCTCAGGTCCCAGCCCTCCCAGTAACCCAGCTCCCTGCTCCCACACACCCACCAGCCCTGCTGCTGCCCCTCAGCCACGTCCTGCAGCCCCCGCTCCGGCAGTGCCCTCCTGCACATCCTCTCCAACCTCTTTTGAGCAGATGTGACATCCCAGGGACCAGCCTGCCCGCTGGCCCCGGGGTGACACTGTGGGCTCCTCCATCCATCCCTCCCTCCTCCCCATGGCAACGAGCAGCCATGATGCTCCCCGCGTTGTCGCTGCTGCAGGCAGGTAGGAGGGGAGCTGGGGAGGAGAAGAAAGCCCCCACACTCACCTGGAGGACAGAGTGCCCCACAGGGCTGTTTTCGGAGAGCTCCGCCTCGTACAGGGCCTTCTCGAACTTGGGCGCGTTGTCGTTCATGTCCAGGATGGTGATGCGGAGCAGGGCACTGCTGGCCCGCGGGGGGTTGCCCCCATCCTGCACCTTGATGGTCAGGTCGTAGGAGTCCCACTGCTCCCGGTCCAGGTTCCCCATGACGATCAGCTGCGGCTGCTTCTCGTCCTGATCCTCGGCCACCTGCAGCCCAAAGAGCTCCTGCGCCTCCGGACCAGCCGTCAGCTCGTAGGAGGCAACGCCGTTGGGGCCCGAGTCCCGGTCCATGGCCAGGGGGATGGGGAAGAGCGTCCCAATGTTGGTGTTTTCGGGGATGGAGAGGGTGAGGACGGGCGAGGCGAAGTTGGGGGTGTTGTCATTGATATCGAGCACCTCTATCTGCCCCTCGAGCAGGCGGGGGCCGCTGGTCTGCACCAGGTCAGTGATGGACACTTCGAACTCCAGGAAGCAGGGCTCTCCGGGCAGGAGGTGCTGGCACTCACGCAAGCTCTCCCGGTCGATGGAGGTCTCGGTGGTGTAGATGTCCCCAGTCTTGCCATCCACACGCAGGTACGGGGCCCCCACTTCCAGCTTGTAGAGGTGCCCCACGTCCGGCAAGCCATAGTCGGAGGCCAGGCTCCCTATGAGGGTGTTGGGGGGTTGTTCCTCCTGCACTTTGTAGAGCACACGTGTCCCAGAGACCAGGGCAGGGAGCTGAAAGAGGAGCCACAGGCCCAGGCAGGATGCCAGTGGGTTCATGCTGCGCTGCAGGGGAGCTGGAGGAGACACAGATAACCAGAGGTTAGGGATCGCTCCACCCCAGCCCACTTCCCTGGCACATCCTTCTGGGTGCACCCGCTGTGCCATGTGGGACTGCACATGGTCCTGACACAGCCCCCCAAGGGAAGGGGCTGCAGGGGCTGGCCCAGCCGCGGGCTCCTGGCAGCCTCCACCATCCAGTGCCCTGAAGGACCGATCCCACCTTGCAAAGTTCCTGCACCGCCCTGCTGGGGTGAGCAACCCAGTCACTGAAACCTCAGCCCTGGCTTCCTGTAAGGGACAGGAAGCCACTCCTGCCACTGTCCACCCTCTTCGTCACCACACAAACTGTAATTAGACCCAACGAGGCACACTAACAGGGTGGACTGCAGGCAGCCTGCTGCCAGCAACCCGATGGGAGCCGGCCAGGCTCAGAGACAGCTTCTCACCACCCAAACACAGGAGCATTGTGTGCCACCAGCACAGGGGCACTGCCTGCCATGCACGGCAGGGACACACAGGCACTGAACGCAGCTGCCAGCCCCGCAGAAATGGGAGCACCGAACGGGGAGCTCTGCCTCCTCTGCAGGGATGCAGGGCTGACACCCACCCGGCACTGCAGGGACACGGGGCACTGCTGGGGTGCAGAACTGCCACCCCTCCATCACTGCAGGGACATGGGACACTGAAGGGATGCAGGGCTGCCACCCATCCAGGGATGCAGGGACAGGGGACACTGTTGGGATGCAGGGCTGCCACACATTTGGCACTGCAGGGACATGGGGCACTACCAGGATACAGTTACCTCCCAGCCATCACTGAAGGTATTCAGGGCACTGCCTGCACTGCAGGAACAGCACCCATCCATCACTGCAGGAACACAGGATACAGCAGGAATGGAGGGCTGCCACCCACCCGGCACTGCAGGGACACGGGGCACTGCGGGGCTGCCACCCCTCCAGCACTGCAGGGATGCAGGGCACTGCCTGCACTGCAGGAACAGCACCCCTCCATCACTGCAGGGACATGGGGCACTGCAGGACTGCCACCCATCCCTCACTGCAGGGACACTGGGCACTGCCATGGCAGGGACAGAGCAGCGCTGCCCTCGCTGCACTGCCGGCACTGCCAGCCTCGCACTGCGAGGTACGAAGGCACCACCCACTCAGCACTGCAGGGATGCAGGAGCCCCACGCATCATCCACCCTGCACTGCACACAGGGCACTGCCACCCCTCTGTGCCCCTGGCAGTCAGAGGGACACAGACCCCCTGCCCACTGTGTGCTGCAGTGCAGGCAGCCCGCAGGGGCAGCCCCCGGAGCAGCGGCACTGCACAGCCCCGGCACACTGCAACGGCAGGCACAGCATCTCCCCTCGCTGCACAGTCACTAGGCAACCCCACACCCTGCGCCAGCAGATCCTGTTCCCTTCGCTCACTGCAGACACACTGTTCCTTCCCATTCCCTCCCACTCCAGTCTGGGACACTGCACGCAGGCACTGGGTGCCCACTCCGTGCCGGTGCCCACCCCGTGCTGCCCCCCTGCATTGCAGAGACACCGGCTGCACCGCAGGCACCCCGACACTGCAACCTCCTCCCGTACCCACACACTGCCCAGGCAGTGCCAGGCACCAGCAGCCCCACAGACCTGTGCCAAACCACATGCCCTGTCACCAAGCCCCTGCCTGGTGCTGTGCTTGGCCACCAGCTTTCCTGTCCCCTGCTTTCCATTCTGGGAACACATCTTACTACTCCAGGGTCCAGGTGCACCCACACAGCTTTGGCTGAGCTGTGAGCATGAAGCGATGCAGCTCAGCTCACCAGCACCCGAAAACACAGTGGTTGGGTGTCCTAAAATCAACAGCCACAAACATCTGCCAAGGCCCCGCAGCATCAACTCTCTCTCCCTGCTCCCATCACTCCCCCTCTCCACACTCTGCACTTAGTCTCTGGCGTGGGCGAGTGCTCCATCACCATGTCCCCTCCATGGTGCCACACAGAAAATGCCCACTTGCTGGTTACCTGGCATTGTACAGATCACCAACAAGTGGAGCATCCTGCACTGTCCACGTTGGTACTTCCCACAAGCCAGCAGCTCCTGGTCCCTCCACCCCTCGGCTTCCCCATGGATAAGTGACATGGAAGAGAGGAGCTCTCCCTCCTCAGGTGAAAATACATCTCTGCCTGGAGATGAAACGATGTCCCTGCAGCTGAGCTTGACTCTGCTCCCTTGTCCTGCCACATCCTTTGAGCAGAGAAGAGCCATTCCCGTGGCTGAGGCCGTGCAGAACTCTCCACACCAGCGCTGCTGTGGTTCCTAGGATTTATGTCTCCAGGGGGAAAGGAAGAGGAGAGCAAGAGCTCTTCCTTGCCTGCACCTGGCTGAGGATGGAGGAGACAGGAAGCTGAGCAGAAACACAAGACATCTCCACACCACCACAGGCAATGTGTGTATGTGCACACGCGTGTGTACACGTGTGTGTGTGTGTGTACTGGGAGGACTCAGGGGCTGTGCACCCACCCAGAGCACGGCTGTGCCTGTAGGGAAAACCAAGCATGCCACACATGTGCACTCGCAGGGTGTGCACACACATGGCAAGGAGCACATCTGTGCCCACACCAGGGCTGTGCACCAGCCGTGGGTCCGTGTCCCCGCACCCAGCGCACGTGTGTGCGCGCCGTGCCACGCGTGTGCCAGCGCGGGGGCCGCGTGTGCGCATGTCCCCCTCCCCGCCGGGTGTGTGTCTGTGTGATGTCACCCCGTGTGGGAGCACTTCTGTGTGCGTGCACACCCTGGCTGGGTGACACTTGTGTCTGCCCACACCCAAGGAGGGCACTCACCCCAGACCCCGCCGTGTCCACCTGCCTCCATGGGGTGAGCCCTCGACCCCCGTGCGCGCTTTGGAGGTGGCTGTGCAGTGAGGACGGGGGAGATGGGCAGCTCCAGCTGTTGGGAAGGGGCTCCCTGAGGATGGCCCTGCCGGGAGAGGCACCTGCACCCACCACCAGCCTGTTTGCACAAGGCTGTTTGCCCTGGGCTGGGCCGTGGCTGCCGATGACGTAGCGCCGTCCTGACTAAGCCTTGGTGTGAGGTGAAAGATCGCAGGTAAAGGGGAAAGTCTCAACGCAGTGTGATGTCTCACACGGTTCTGAGTGAGCCAGGAGGGAGGGCCCAGGAGCTGGAAATGCCAGGAGCCCTGTGCCAGCCTGGAGGAGGAAGGGTGTCACCCAAAGGTGCCGAGCACCCACGCTTTCTGCTTCAAAAATGGGGCTGGAGTCTGAACGCAAGCCTCGTTCCTGCAGGTGAAGGAACCCTCCAAAGCAGGGAGGCTGGAGGAGGAGAGGGGCTGGGAACCTGAGTGGGACTGCCGGCAGGCACGAGGGGCCCGGGGCTCGGCGGGATGAGGAATCCTGCTCAGCACCCAGGGGTGCGAATGACACAGCGCAGACGTGAGAGCCCAGAGCTGGGATTGAGGAGGAGGAGGAGGAGGAGGAGGAGGAGGAAGCCTCCTCCACCGGAGAAAAGCACGTCTGTGCAGGAGACAGAGGCTTCCCAGGGGCCAGTCCAAGGCATCAGGCTATTTTCCCATGGGATCTAAGGACCATCCCACACTTTCTTCTTCGGTGCCAGCCACCTTTTCACCAACCTGCTGGCAGAGCACAGAGCACTTAAAAATAAAAACCCCTCCCAAAACAACTATTCCTCCGCACACATAATTCTCCCTACGGGGAGAGTGTGAGAGAGACTGAACCACATGAGAGAGGCGTTAGTCACGCTGCTTAATGCATGACTGGGAAGCTCTCGGAGGACAGTGGCATGCAAAATCCGACAGAATTCAGCCATCCCCACCAAAAAAAACAAGCCCTAATGAGAGAGAGGTTATAAAGCACCGAGAATTTAAGCAACTGCTTGAACAAGCCTGTGCTCCCTGTGATTCCCACAGCCTCTTGGCCCCGTTCCACGGAAGGCAGCACCGCTTCGGGAATGGGCACCAAAGTCCACCCTCTCATTGCTCCCAACGGCTGATTGCGTGGCTCGGAGCCATGGCTTACAAGTCTGTCCAAACCCTGTACTGAGCACACAAGTACTAATCCCCCCACAGCCCTCCCCCCCCCAGCTCTGCTCTGACACTCGGAGCTGGAGCAACATCCCAGCAAGCAGCAAAGGCTCATCAGCTCATCGCGGCTCCATCGGCTCCGCGCTGAGATCGGGGATCGTGTTATCCGCGAAAACGGCCACTGATGGTCAGCCCTGCACCGAAGGCAAGGATGGGCTGAATCCTGGGTATTTTGAGGCACATCCCAGGATTTCCTCCAGCTCCGGTTGCCACTGCGGCTGCTCAGCATTTCTGCAGGCTGGGCCCGAGCCGGAGCACCCCGCGAGGAACCCCACTGGCTTGTCAACAGCTTTACCCCAAAATCATCTCTAGGAGCTGTGCAGCGATGAAAAGCAGGCAAAGCACAGGGCCCTCCCTCCTCCTGCCGCCTTCTCCACATCCTTTCCAACTCTGGCAGCCAGCGAGGCAGAGACCTGTCAGAGCCTCCCTAGGGTGGCAGCCTCCATCCTCCTACCCAGGGGTCCTCCACAGCCCCTCCGGTCTCCTATCCCCTCCTGCCACCGTCCCACCCACCACCCCGGCTGGAGGGGGGCCCTGGGGAAAGACAAAAATGTCGCGGGGCCTGAAACACCCCGGCAGGGCCGCAGGGAGCTGGGAACAGCGGGAGCGGCTCCGCTCCAGGGATGCAGCCCGGAGGGATGAAGGCGCCTAGAGGAGGGGGGAGAAGGTACCCCCGGCCTCGCAGGGCGCCAGGGGAGCCGCTGCTGCTGGTCCCGCCGGCTGGGAGGGTGGATGGAGGCCGGGCTCCGCTCCCGGCCGCCGCGGTCGAAGCTCCGGCGTCCCCGCGGAGCTGCCCGGGCTGAGGCTCCCGCAGCCGCCGGCTCCGGCTGCGGGCACGGAGCGGAGCGGAGCCCCCGGGGGCGAGCGGGGGACGCCTCCGCCAGCCCCGCTGACACGCACACACACGGACACACCGCACACGCACGGACACACGCACAGACACACCGCACATACACACACACAGACACGCACACGCGGAAAAACCACGGGAGCCGCTCTCCCGGCACCGGCTTCGCGCTCGGCGTCGCGTACAGGGAAATAGGGATTCTCCGAGGCGCAGGCACGCACAGCCCGTGACACACTCACCGGCACGCACAGCCCGCGCCGGGCACACACACACCACCGCACGCCCCGCTCCCCGCACACACACACACACGCACCCCACTCCCGCACCCGCATCCCGCTGGCACACGCACACCCACGCAGACACCCCGCCACGGGTACGGGCACCCACAGGCCCCCCGCACCCCGCTCCTCTCGCACACGCACACGCACAGTCCCGCTCCCAGCCGGCTCCCAGCTCACCCGCAACTTCTCTCGCTCCCACGCACCCGCGCAGCCCGCGGGCGCACACACCCAGGGCTGGACGGGGGACACACACCCAAGGCTGGACGGGGGACACACACCCAGGGCCGCCCCCGCGGCGAAAAATAAACACACAGAAACACGCGCGCACCTCGGCACAGCCGCCTTCCCGCAACCACCCCGCGCCGCCCGCCCTGCCCTGCGCGGGGCTGGCCCCGCTCCGCGCCGCACAACAAGTGGCAGCGCCGGGCGGGACCGGGGACAAGCGGGAGCCGCCGCGGAGCCCCGCGCAGCCCGGCGCGGAGGGATGCGGGATGCTCGGGAGCGGGATGCTCGCCAGCGCCGCTCCCGCCGCCGCCCGGCCCCGCGCTCCCGCACAGCGGCGGGCTCCCGCGCGGGGCATCCCGCAACACCCTCCCCCCCTCGCGGTTCTCCCCCGCCGCGGGCGGGGGTCCCGGCCCCGCCGCAGCTCTTACTTGGATGGTGCCGGCGCTGCGCTCCGTGCCGAGCCCCTGCGCGCTGGTCCCGCGGCGTCTCCATCGCCTCCTGCCCGCGGGGACCGGGCTCCCCCCACCCCCCCGGCTCCTCTCGAGCGTTATCCACGGATGAAAACCAAATGTAAAAAAAATTAAAAAAAAAAAAAAAAAAAAAAAAAAAAAAAAAAGGGGAGGGGGGGCAAAAAATATATAAATGTTCCGTGGGAACCGCCCCCCTCCCCCGGCCGGGGCTGCGGCTCCTCCGGCGGAGCGGCGGCTCAGGCTGGAGGCAGCCCCGCTGGGCAGCTCGGTCCGTGCCCGCCTCCGTCCCTCGGTGTGTGTGAGGATGTGCAGGGGAAGCGCAGCGCAGGCACGGCCCCTTCCCCCCCCCGCCCGCCGATGCCTCCGCCTCTCGCCGCCACCATGGGGAGGTGGAGCTCCGGCTCCTTATCAGATCCCGAGCGCGGCCGGGCTGCCGGGACGAGCGGGCACCGGCTGCCGGGCAGAACCGCCCGTCTCCGGGCTGCCGGCACCGCGCCCAGCCCCGTGGCCGTGGAGAAGGGGAGTCCTCGCAGCCCCCAAACGCCCTCACCCCGGCGACCCCTCCGCTCCTTGCCCGCACGCGTGCGGCTCGGGTCTCCCCTTTCACTCCGCTCTCGGTGCTCTTAATAATTAATTCACTCGTTTATTCTTCCAGCCGGCGCTTCACAGCCCGTGCCCCGCCGCGGGGACAGGGACCCGGCGGGCAGTGCTGTGGGGAGGGTCTCTCCGGGGGAGCGAGGTCAGCGGGACCCCCCAGCCCAGCAGGGCTGCAAACCTCGCCTCCCGGAGGTGGTGGGGCCCGGAGCGGCGGCTGTCCCCTCCCGTCACACCTCGGTGAATCATGGGTTTATTGCAGGGTGCAGGGACACCTGCGACTCCCAAAAGCACCCGCGAGCTCTCAGTGCCCTTGTGGTGCCTTCACAAGCTGCTCTGCCTTAGCTGGGCAAGCAAAGTCCCCGGGGGCTTGGGGACAGCGTGTTCCAGGGGTGCCCCTTCTCTGGATGCCTCCACTGCCCCTGTGTTCCTGCAAGGAGCGGCCGCGCTCCCTTTGCCAGCGAGAGCTGCAGCCCGGCCCCGCCAGAGGCCTCAGCGCTCTCCCGGGGGGATGCCGCGGTGGCTCTCAGCACCCTGGGAGGGTCAGGCACCCCGTGGAGCCTCTCACCGAGCAGCACCCACTTTCCCGGGCGGTTGCAGTGCAGATTTCTCGCCAGGATGCTGGAAAGTCCTTTCCGCTCCGCCGCAGCGCGGGGATGGGAGCGTTGCTTCCCGCTGAGCTACGCCAACCTGTTGCGCAGCTCCCTTCGCCGCACACATGCTCAGCTCGGCTGCATCACTGCACCATCTAGAGGCTGCGCCCGCCTGCTCGGAGGAGCCTGGCTCCATCTCAGCCCAAATCACCCCGCTTCTCCCCCAAATTGCACTGCCTTTTTTTCCCCCCTGAATCGCCCCGTTTGTTTTTTTTTCCCCGGCAACAAGAGAGCTCAGCCCTTGTCAAGGCTTCGTCCCGCTGAGCAGAAAAAAGGGGCTGGAGAGTCATCCCCTCAGGATGGAAAACACAGCTCTCCTCTCAGACTTTCTGCTCCTGCAGAGATGTCGGCTTCTCCGTCCGTGTGTTGGGTTTTTTTCAGAGTGTCAATTCTCATGAAGCCGATTTAGCAGAAGATGTGAAGTGAGAACCCAGGGAAGGTCAAAGCCCACCTTTGGGGCAGGGAAAGGAGCTGTGGGGTTTGTCAGGGTTTGCCCTGCTGATACAGAGTGAGATGGGGATCTGGGCAGAGAGAGGGAATTAAAATCTCCGGAGACAACGTGAGATTTGATGTATCAGTCACTGGCAATGCTCCTTGGAGGGACAGAGAGCTGGAGCAACGGGAGGAACTGAGGAGTGACCCTGTGGATCCAAGGCTGCCTGTGGAGCAGGGATGGCAAACTTCAGAGATTGCTGGGGACCAAAGGTTTCTATTTCACAAGAGTCACGGGGCAGGCGGGAGGCAGCTGTGCAGGGAGTGCCCTGGGCACGCACACGGATCACTGGATGCCGCCTGTTTGTGGGGCACCAGTGCCTGACACCTACAGCTTCTGCACAGGCACGTTTATGTTTCTGAGGGGCAGATCCAGGCTCTACAGAAGTGAGGGGGAAAGTGTCCTGGCATCAGGAACCACCTGTGTGCGGCCCAGGTGTGTTCTCTGGCAGAGCCCTCTGCAGTGCCGGTGACCTGGGAGCTGGTGGGGAGCTGTGTCCAGGCCACTGGTGAGCTGGCAGCCCAGGGCTGCCTTGTCTGTCTCTACCTTCCTCCTCCACCCTGCTGCCTTTGAAAGCAGCCAGGCCCCTCCCAGAGTGCCAGGGTGCTCCTTGCCCTCTGACAGCACAAAAAGCCTGATACGGGCACTGCCATTCCCTGCACTTCCTTCTCCTGGGTGTTAGCATAGAATCAAAAATGGTTTTTGGACAGGACCTTACAGATATCTCATTCCACCCCCTGCCATGGGCAGGGACACCTTCCACTAGCCCAGGTTGCTCCAAGCCCCGTCCAACCTGGCCTTGGACACTTCCAGGGATCCAGGGGCAGCCACAGCTTCTCTGGGCAACCTGTGCCAGGGCCTCCCCACCCTCACAGGGAAGAATTTCTTCCTGCTATGTAACAGTCACAGGATGAGTCACCCATCCTCACCTTGTCTTCACCATTTCCCAGAAAGCAGAGCCAATCTGAGCAACAAGAAACCATCAAACTGCAGCTTTGGCTGCAGAGTTACTTCATGAGGCCCTCCAGACCCTTCCCACCTGCCTGTCCCAGTGCTGGCAGTGCCACCACCCCCGGAGCTGCTGCTGGAGGCTCTGCCTTGCCCCGTGCCACAGGTACCTCGTGCTGGGATGCTCTGGCATCACCCAATGACAGCAGCTTCGTGGTGCCAGTGGGGCCTTGTCAGAAGAACAAAGCCTGCAAGGGAAGAGCATCCAGCTAAATCTCGGGGAAAGCGAGAAGAAAGGGAAACACGGAGAGCAAATGAACCTTACAAGAGAATAAATACCCCCTCCCCAACACACACACGCAGCAACCTGGCTGCCGTCTGCTGCAAGGAGTTCAAAGGCTCCTCTGTTCTCTCTCTCATCAGCTCTGGGCTCTGCAGGAGAAGCAGCAGCTCGGATTTGGGCAGCAAATGCTAATAACACAGATGTTCTGACAATTCGCTTGTTTCTACAATTAAAAACAAAAAGATCCTCAAAACCCAAATGCAAGGAAATGAGCACATTAAAGGACTTCTCCCCCGCACGCCTCCCGCCTCAGGAAGGGCTGCGGGTTTGCGGGGGAAGGAGCCGGGCGGGTCCAGCCCCATCCGGAGTGGGAGTGGGATGCTGAGGGAGCAGCACATCCCTCGGACCACAGGGATGCTCTGGCCATGGGATACGGGTGGCCAACCCAACGCTGGGATCGATGGAAGGGCTGGAGGGCTCGGATGTTCACTGCCTGTCTTGCCTGTGGGACACTCGCTGCCGAATTATTGGGAGATTGTTTTTATTACTGTTTTAACTCTTTTTTTAACCTTGTTTTTCTCTTGGCTGCTCTTTCACTCACTCATTAATTTTGGTATTTTTCTCACGGTATATAACCCCTGTCACGGCTGCCATGGCAACAGGAGGGAATGTGCTCGGCGCTAAAATATCCTCTCAAAAATAACAAAAATAAGACAACAGAGGCAGCTTCTGTGGGCTGCTGCAAAGGCAGATCTGGCCCAGCTTCGTGGTGATGGAGGATGAAAGATCCTGCAAGCCAGGGAAGCCCCTGAGCTCCGGTCCTCCCACAGCCCTCAGCCCACCTCGTGTCCCAGGGCCACACGGGCTCCACCACTGCCAGGCTGGAAGCTCCTCCTGGGATGGATATTGGGGCTGAGCATCTCACACTTCCTCGTCCAGCCTTGAAAGCTCATCCCCTTCCTCAGGGACCACCATCCCTTGTCCCTCAGGGCCACATGGGCCCCATTGCCACACTGGATGGATATTGCCACACTGGAACTCCTCCTGGGATGGACATTGGGGCTGAGCATCTCAGACCTCCTTGTCTATTCTAGAAAGTTCATCCCCTGTCCCTCAGGGCCACATGGTCTCCACCATTGCCACACTGGAAGCTTTTCCTGGGATGGACATTGAGGCCAAGTATCTTGGACCTCCTTGTTGAGCCTTGAAAGCTCATCCCCTTCCCCAGGGACCACCATCCCTTGTCCCTCAGGGCTGCATGGGCTCCACCATTGCCACACTGGAAGCTCTTGCTGGGACAGATCCCTGGGGCTGAGCATCTCAGACCCCTTCGTCCACCCTTCCTCAAGGACTACCATCCCTTGTCCCTCAGGGCCACATGGGCCCTGTTGCCACACTGGAACTCCTCCTGGGATGGACATTGGGGCTGAGCATCTCAGACCTTGTACTCTAGAAAGTTCATCCCCTGTCCCTTAGGGCTGCATGGGCTCACCACTGCCACGCTGGAAGCTCCTCCTGGGATGGATATTGGGGCTGAGCATCTCAGACCTCCTCGTCCAGCCTTGAAAGCTCATCCCCTTCCTCAGGGAACAGTATCCCTTGTCCCTCAGGGCCACATGGGCTCCACCACTGCCACGCTGGAAGCTCCTCCTGGGATGGATACTGGGGCTGAGCATCTCAGACCTCCTTGTCTTGCTCTTGAAAGTTCATCCTCTTCCTCAGGGACCACTGTCCTCTGTCCCTCAGGGCTGCATGGGCTCCACCACTGCCACGCTGGAAGCTCCTCCTGGGATGGATCCCTGGGGCTGAGCATCTCAGACCTCCTCATCCAGCCTTGAAGGCTCATCCCCTTCAATCCCCCTCAGGGACCACCATCCCCAGAACAATGAGGAGATGTGGGTATGGGCTTGGAGAAGATGCTGAGGGCATTGCCTAGGGGGGGTTGCTGCTCTCTGGTGGGTTTTAGGTCCACAGATGGATTCCTGGGTCGAGGACCAGGTGATGATGGGATGTCCCCAGGCTCAGGAGCTGCAGCCAGCGTGGTGGCACGGACAGCAGGGCTTGTCACACAGACCTGTTGTCTCTCCCTGACAGGGTTGCCGGGCTGGTTGAGAGAGGCAGTTGTGTTGATACAGCACACTCAGATCTCTCCAAGGCATTTGACTTACTTCCACCTGACATTTTGATTAAAACTTGCATTATAAGGAATTAACAGGGCACATATTAGATGGATTAAAAATGCTTCCCTGGCAGATCTTAGAGGAGCTGCTAATGGGGAGATATCAGTAAGTAGCACTATTTCCACCTCCCTCCCCCAGGGCCCTGCTCTTCGTCCACTGCTATTAAACGTTTTTATCAATGATGGAGATGAAGATATGAAATCTTTGCTGGGAAAGCTTGAAAATGACGCCCGGAGTGATGAGATAGAAAGGGAAGGGGATGGTTTCACGCTGAAACAGCTGGTGAAATGGGCAGGGTGCATTTGGATGCAGATAAACATGGGAATATATCTGGAAATGAAGTTTGGATTTTAAGCCTGCGGGCTGGATCTTGGAAAGCAATGACTCCAGGCATGTCTATACAGGCTGGAGATAGGAACACTGGCTGTTAACCAGCAACCAAGGGAGCTCATTTAAAGCCCTCCCGGGAATATCTGCCTCATCCAGTGACGCAGATTTGTCCGTGGAAGAGTAACTAAGGATCAGTGTGAACAGGTACCCCAAAAGGCACCTGGTATGTCCCTCTGTGGGGGTCTGAAAGGAGAAAGTTAGTGACTAACTCACTGCTGGAGCACTGGTTTTGGCACCCACACCCAGGGGATGTCAGGGAAATACCAGGAGAGCTTGAGGGAGCACCACAGACCCGATCACAGGCTGGAAAGCCAGGCCTCATGATGTGATGCTTGCTAAAAAGTATGTTATCAGGTGATCTGAATACCTGTCCTCCCACTTGGAAAAGATAGTGGGAGACCCTTAAATCCCACAGCAAGGTGTACCAAGAGGGCTGGAGCTGAAGAGAGGCAGATTCAGCCTTGAATTGAAATCCAGTATCCAAGTGGTGAAAGCATTTGAAGGCTGGAAGAGCTTTTCTCAGGGAGATGATGGGCTCACAGCATTGCTGCAGCTTTTGTCAACAGATTAGATCTCTCTTTAGAAAAGAAACCATTTAATCCAGCATCTGGGAGCAGCTCTGAGGCTGAGGCACTGACGGGCTGGGGTGAGTGACCTCCCCTGGCCCAGTCCTCCACCTCATCCCTTCCCTTCACAGGCCGTTGGGAACAGATTGTCTGCAGTGCCCTGCAATTATTCAAGCAATGATTAATCAATCTCTTGCCTCGGGGTTCAGACAGACCTGTGCAGAGAGCAGGAAGGTTTCTCCCATCTCCACCCATCCTCTGCAGCACCAGACATCTCTTCAAGAAGAAGCAGCAGCAGAGCCCCCCACATGAAACCCTGATGGCAGATTGAGCTTTGGTGCTCAGTGCCCAAGCTGATCTTGGGATTTAGACTTGAGAGGAGCTTCCCAGGGACTATTAGAAGCCTATGGGATGCTCAGCTTCCCCAGGCTGTGAGTCACCCCCAAGGGGAAGCTCCTGCTGTTCCCAGTCCCATGCCAGGGACTTGGGCTGTGGTGGCCTCCCTCCCATCCCCTGCCTCTGGCACTCTCTTTATTCCCTTAAATACTCAAATTCTTGTTCATGGGGCTTGGCATGGGGGATCCTGGGCAGGAAGCAGGGAGTGGTTCTGTGCATGGGGTGTGAGGTCATAGAATCATAGAATCACAGAATGGTTTGGGCTGGAAGTGACCTTAAAGCCCATCTCATTCCAAACCCCTGCCATGGGCAGGGATGCCACCCACTAGATCAAGTCATTCAGGTCCTCTGGCCCCCCTGGCTGCCCCCCAGCCTGGGCACCCCCTGACCTGGCAGGGTGCAGGTCTAGGAACAGCACCCTGGCTGGGACACTGGTGGTTCATGTCCTGCCAGTGCAGGGGCTGCTGGAAGGTCTGGCAGAGGTGGCCCAAAGGGGGCAGAGGCTGGAGAGGAGCAGGAAGAGGGAAGCTCTCAGGAAGCCCAGTTTTGCAAGCAATGAGCTGAATCTCTCACATCACTGCTGCTTTCTGAGCTGGCCTCGCCTCCTCTGGGGATCTGCTATTCCCACCTCCTCCGAAAGGAGAATGACACCCATTTCCTGCCTTTGTTAGGGTCCAACGGTCTCCTGCTTGCAAACCCACCTCCAGCTGCTGCTGGGGGATGGTCCAGCCCTGGGGACTAGCGAGCAGGCGCTGGTGGAGGGAGATTTCCACATCCTCCCAGCAGGAGCTGTCGGCTGGGCAGCCGTGACCTCTCCCCGCAAGATCCCGCAGTCTGAGGGAGGCAGGAGGAAACTCAGGCAGAGGAGACCAGATCAGACCTGCCCTACCCAGCGTGACTGACACGGGGGATGGGTCACACAGCAGCAAAAACCTCGGCTCAGGCTGGAACTTGCCCGTGGAGGCCGGGCTGGGCAGGGCAGGACAGGAGCTGCTCTGGGTACGGAGAGAGGGTTTCCCTCATCCCTGCTCCTGGAAGGACAGGCACAGGTCAGGGAGCCATGGCCAGCTGAATTCTGTGGGACATCACAGCAGGGACCATGGCAGGGAGGGTGCTGGGTGTCAGCAGCTGTGCAGGGACTGTGGTGGGGACAGACAGACCATGCACAGGGGCTGTGGTGGGGACAGACAGACCATGCACAGGGGCTGTGGTGGGGACAGACAGACCATGCACAGGGGCTGTGGTGGGGACAGACAGACCATGCACAGGGACACCAGAGGATGGAGAGATCAGGCTCAGCCTGGATTGGGCAGGAGATGGAAGGGACAGACTGAGAGGGAGCCCAAGGCAAGGTTAGTGAATAGAGGCAGCAAAGGAGAAGGGAGGTGGAGGTTGGAGGGACCACGAGCATCAGCAGGGTAGGAACAAGATCCCTGTGGACACGGAGGGCAGGGACAGGCAGCCCTGGCACTGGGATCTCATGGATGGAGAGGGCAGGGAGTGCACTGAGACCATGCCTCAGTCTCTGGTGGGAGGTTGGGGTGCTGCCTGTGGAGCTGGCACGTGGCAGGAGCAGGGGCACAGGCCTGGGGCCAGCAAGGGGCTGGGGGAGGTGGTGGCAGTGAGGGACCCCTGTGAGCTTTGCAGGGGTGGGATGGAGGTCAGAGGGTTGTGTTTGCTCTGAGGGGACAAGGCTGCCTGTTCCCTCTGCTCTGTGTTTGCTCTGCAATACCCTCGAGCCAACACTCTTTCAGGGCAAAATCCAGAGGTGCTGGAGCGAGACTCCAAGGGGAATGCAGTGCTAAACAAGTGGCAGACGAGCTGGGATATGTGGAAAAGACCAACCAAGACTCTCTCACAAGGGATGCAGTCCCCAGCATTCCTGGCCATGGTGGCCCTGATCACATACAGCCATCCCTAAGGAGGGAATGAGCCTCAGCTAGGATGTCTGGAGGCCTGGAGTGTGGGATCCTTGTATTGGGGTCTTCACTTGGGGATGGGGCACACGAGGATGATGGATGTGTCAGGGTGTCTGTGCTGCTGTGGGGATCAGCTGGATCTGGGATGCAGCAGGATGGGATGCACGTGCTGAGCATCATTCCCTGCTTGCACAGAGCACACAGCACACCCTGCTTCCCCTTGTGCCTGAGCATCACCCTCCCAGGCTGGGATCCAGTGTGGATCTTCACCCCTCCTGCTCCTTTAACAAATTCCCTCTGTCCCCAAAGCCCAGGAGCCACCCTGACCCACGAAGGAGGCAGGGAGAGGAGGCAGGGCTGTGTGGGCAGGGAGAGGAGGCAGGGCTGTGTGGGCAGGGAGAGGAGGCAGCTTTGGGGCAAGTTCCTGAGGAACTGTGAGCAACATGTGTCCAGGGAGAGCAGACTTTACCCATCCTGGTAAACAAACAACATCGATTGCTCTGAAGCAATAACTGACTCAGCCATCCATTTCTCCCCCCAACAGACACAACCTGCAGGGCCCTGAACTTTTGTATATTTATTTTAGGACAAAAGCATTAAAGGGAAAATATCAAACAACAAATAATCTACATGCACACTGGCTTCCCAGGAAACCTCTGCTCCCCAGGGCAGGCTGACAGGTACAGCCTGTGCTGGTGAGTCCCAGATCACATGTCTGCCTGTCCCCAAACTCACAGCAAAGTTGTCTCTGGCCCCTCCACATCTACCCTCCATCCAGCATCCCACAGCAGAGCAGTGTGGGTGGATTCCTCCAGGAGGGGAGGTTTTCTTCAGACTTGTTTGCAGCACCGGCCCTTGAATTTATTTTTCCCCTCCAGATGGACCCTGTGGGTCCTGGGGACTTGAGGATTTGAGCAGCCCCTTACAGTGCAGGGTGTCCTTTGAACACCTCCAGCATCTCCACATAATCCTCTAAACATATTCCTTTGTTGGTTGCCTTTCATGCCACACAATTCCCAGCGTGCACCCCTCAGAAACGAATTAGAAAAGCTCCGTGTTGGTGGGCTTTGCATGAGGGGGAGGTTCCAGCCTGGAGGGTGGCTCCTTTGGCCAAAGTGCCCGTCTTGGGGCAGCCCCAGGCCCGCTGCCCTTGCCCAGAGCTCAGCAGCAGCCCAGCCTCACCAGGGGCTCCAGCTTGGGCAGGGATTGCTCACACTTGCAAACAGCCTTGTTTCATCTCCAGAGGAAACTCTTCAAAGCCACCCAAGCACTTTGATTTCAGAAAGGTTTTCGTTCCTGTGAAGATAAGAAAAGCTCCCTTGGCACGGTGCAAGGGCCCCCAGGAGGGACTGCAGCCCACATGCCTGTGAGCCTGTCAGCGAGGGGGTGAGAGAGCAGGGCAGGCAAACCAGCCCATGGCCACCTCCAGCAGCACCACTGGTGGCCTGGCACAGGACAGGAGCTGGCCCTGACCTCTGCCAGAGCCAGCAATGAGCTGGGGTGACCCAGAGACAGGTGTCTGAGCCCCTGGGAAATGGGGGGGACGCCCCCAGGCACTCGGGACAGGGCTGGAAATGGGTGACAGGGAGGTGACTCCTGGCCAGGGTCTGGGAGGAGGTGAGGCCATGTCCCATTGGCCTCTCAGGGATGATGACACGGTGCCCTGGGTGCTGTGCCCAGCTCTGGGCTCCACTGCCCAGGGGCTTGTTTTGGAAAAGGTAAAGTGTGTCTGGATGTGAGAGAAGTGAAATAAGAAAGTGCAAGAGGGACAGGTTGATGGGGTGGACTGAGAGTGGGAAGTGATGGGTGTGAAGAGCCAGCAGGGACTGGAGAGGATGGGGATCAGGCTCTTGGGACAGTCTAGGAATGATGGGGACAGTCTCTTCATGGGGGGAATGTTCTTCCTGTCACCCCTCTCATGGGCAGAGCCTTTCCCTGACCCTCCAGCCTCATCCTGGCTCAGAGTCACCAAGACTTTAATCACAAGGGACGTTGAGCTGCAGGATCTAAGGGCCAAGAAGAAGAAGCACTCTTGGTGTCCGGGTCTTCTCCATAGCAAGATGTAAAAACTGGTGTCCCTAGACAATTTGGAGGGGAGGTTTGGCTGATGAGATCCCATTGGTAATCCATTGATCCCATTTCAAGGTAACCAGATCCCTCAGCCACTTCAGGTTGGGATCCCTGGCAAAGCCACCACGCCCTGGGCCCTCAGGCAGCAAGGAAAGCCTTTTGGAAATCAAGGCTGAGTCTGGAGATGGCTTTGTGAGGCACAGGGGTGGCACAGGGGGCTGCAGCCTTTGGTAAGAGCCAGAGGAGAGCGAACTTGGTGCTGCATGGCAAGAACCCAGGGTCTCCCTCACCCAGCAAATCCAGCTGTGCCACACATGGGACCAAGCATGGGAAAGGCCACGGGGGTTAGGGAGGGCTGTGTGTGCCAGACACACGTGTTCAAGTGAAGTGGGAGAGGAGCAGAGGAAGGAAAAACACTGGAGAGTGCTGGCCTGGCTCACGGCGAGGCGTTCTGAGCAAACCTGAGCACGCTGTGTTTTGCTCACAAAATTAAACCTCTTGGCCTGATTACAGCAGCGTGGCTTGGGCCTGGAGTGGGCTGGAGAGCTGCACCGACGGGCACTGAGGAGTGGAGAGGGAGCTGCTGGCCCCTCCCGAGTGCTGAGGAAGGTGAGGGGGCAGAGCGCTGGTGTCACCGGGGTGCTTGGTGACAGGAGGTGGTGGCACGGGAAGGGAGGGTGGAGGGCACAGCCCGCACACAGGCTGCTGAAATGCAAGGGAGAAGGACACCTGTGCTCCCCTTTTCACTCCCCTGCCCTGTGCAGAGGCTGCACCACGGGTTCAAAGCCCATCAAGCTGGTCCCAAGTGACAGCTCAGCCGATGGCCCTTGTCCAGCACCCACTGCTCCAGTGCCACCCTGCAGAGAGTGTGATGGGGCAGAAGGCACAGGAGATGTGGGGAGGGCAGAGCAAGTGTGACACCATCACTCCACCACATCAGCCCTTGCAGGGACACCAGCACCAGACCTCCCAGTGATGTTCGTGGTGCTCGTCACCTCCTGGTCCTTCCTGGGGATGCCAGAGAGTGCCAGTGCCCTCATCGAGCACCACGAGGCTCCTGAGCTGCCTCAGGTGGGCTGAAGGGGCAGTTCCCAGGCTGGGCTATCCGTTCCTCTCCCCTGCCCTGCCCTTCTTGTGTGCTGTGTGACTCCAGCCCTGCAGCATCAGTGCCCTGTGAGGCACCACCCGGGCCCAGCTCGAAGGGGGTGCGGTTACATCGGGGGCTCTGTGGGGCTTGAGGATCCCACTGGTGGAGCCAGAGAGGGCAGGGTCAGCAGGAGCAAACTGGAGGGATGCTGGGAGTGATGGAAGGAGCACAGGAGAGCCTGGGAGACCTGGCCTACTTTTCCAACAGTGAAAAGCCAGGGCGGGGGTCCCTCCTGATTTCTAGTCCTCAGGCCCCTTGGCATATGCTGCAGGGAGCTGCAGTGGGGATTCCCAGACCAGGATCCCTCCAGACCAGCCCCAGTCTCTGTGGTGCCCGTGCCAATGCTCCAGAGAAAGGTGCACGAACGCCCCGGGGCACGAGGCAGGCAGAGGAGGCCCTTGAGGGAGGTGCTTGCTCTTCTTTCTGCCAAGAAAAGCCTGGGGCAGAAACACTCCTCCGTGCCAGCTGTGCCTGTACCCCCACCTCGTACCAACGGGGGCTCAGCAGGGCTGGTTTGGGGGCACAGGGGGGGCTGGAGCACACAAAGACCCTCTGCTGATGGGTCCCAAGGGCCCGAGGGCTTTGTCACAAAAAGTATTGCAGAAAAGCCTTTCTCAGCTGGTTTTTTTTTGTGGGTGTTTTTCATTCTGAGCCAGGTATTTAAAACCCTGTGGACCTTTCCCTGCCCCTCCACCTATTTGGGAAAGTGGGAGGGGAGGAAGTGATACTGCAGGTCCCATAATACAGTTTTGTTTTTGCAATCCTATTGTTAGCAGTGAAGAAATACAACCCAAAGCAGCAGCACTGGAAGGCAGCACATCCAACCCCTGCAGGACTCGGAGACACCCTGGCTGGCTGCTGGTGGCTGAGGGGTGTTTTGTCACTTGAATGTTTGGTTTAGTTTCCTTATGTTTGAGCCTGTTTTTCTAAGGCAATGAGGTGATTTTAGCTCCTGGCTAATTTCAACAGTGGAAGTGAGATCTTCAGGGTTTAGAATCATAGAATCACAGAAATGTTTCAGTTGGAAAAGGCCTCCAAAGTGATGGAGTCCAATCATTAACCCAGCACTGCCCTGTTCACCACTAAATCTTGTCACCAAGTGCCACATCTGCACATTTTTTTAGAACCATAGATTCCTGGAGGGGTTTCGGTTGGAAGGGACCCTAAAGAACATCTTGTTCCAACCCTTCCAGTGGACACCTTCCACTAGACCAGGTTGCTCCAATCCCCCTCCAACCTGGCCTTGAACACTTCCAGGGACCCAATTCCAATTTACCTTCCTTGAGATGTCCCCAAATTGGTGGCTGGATGTGGGGAGATGCAAAAGGTGCCCTGAAAAGACACAACAGAAGCAAACAACAACCCCTGGCATGGCTGCCAGGATCTTCCCAGCACCTCTGAGCCGTGGCACTGGTGACAGGGGCCAAGTCTCAGTCCGGGTCTGGATCTGCAGATGTGCCAAACCCCCAGGGATGGAGCTGCTCAGAGCTCCCATGGCATCTTCCTTGTCTGTGCATCAACAGCAGGTTCCCTTTCATGCTTGCTTGTGCTGCTTCCTCCCACCAAGAGCCTCTTGTTGTGCAGAACATCCCTGCTGGGTGCAGCATCCTCGGGAAGGGGAGAGGGCAGCGACTCTCGGGAGCACAGGGGTGAAGCCACAGTGCCCTGGGCTGTGCTGGGTCAGACCTGGAGCTGTCAGGGTGGGTGCCAACAGCTTGGCAGAGCCTGAATCCCTCCGTCTGACACGGGTCCTGCTGGCCCTGAGCCCCTCACAGCTCTCCTTGCTGCCACCCCAGCCCCAAATTGTGCCTCCTGTTCCAGGGGCACAGCCTGTGTGTCCACGGGGGGAAAGCACAGGAACCGGGAACAACCCAGCCCTGGGAAAGAGGAGCTGCTGGGACGGCTGTGCTCGTTTGAAGTGGTGGATATGGCAGCTCAGGAGCCCCTGCTCTACGAGATTTCTAATTACGCTTCTGCATAATTGTTCCAGCCATTTCCTCACGCTGAAGCAAAGCTTATTGGTTTGTAATCCCTAGCACACCCCGGGGCCTTCTTTAAAATGTAGGCCCAGCGTTTACTGCCCCCGGTCCAATAGTTGGAGGATGTGAATTTGTGTGTTATTGCTGAGAGCTTAGTCACTTGGTTTTTAGCTCTTGGAGGGCTCCAGATGTGTCATCCGGGCTGGGGGATTTGGTACCTTTTGTGCATTCCAGTATCACGGCTTTGATTCCTCCATCTCTGCCTTTTGCTTCCCCTGCTGAGGAGGAGGAGGAGGATGAGTTTGGGAACGTGGCTCCTGCTCCTGCACGAGGATGGCCCCGTGTTTGGCCCTGTGGTCCCACAGCTTCACCACGTTTCCTCCATGCCCTGTCCCCCCAGGGCACACTTTGCCTTGGCTCTGTGTGCTCTCAGCCATCTCTGCCTCCCTGTTTCCATCCCATGTTTTACCCACTGCATTTTCTCTTCCTTTCCCTTGGCTCTCTGGAGGTTAATTTCTAATTTCTCAACAGCATTTGGCTCAAACAATCTCATGCATCTGCCATAAGAGCAATATGAACCTTCCCTATTTCTCTTCCCAACATCCCCAAAGCACTGCTGAGCAGGCTCAAGCCCCGGTCCCATCACATTCCAGTCCCTGCCATTCCTGCAGATCTGCAGGGCCAGGATTGAGCCATCTCCATCTCCTGGGAGCTGTGGCACAGTGAGAACTGCCCTTCCTTCGACCCCAGGCACGGTCCTGCCTCCATGTCTCTGGGATTGCTTTGTGGGAGTCACAGCTGAGAGGCAGGATCGGAGGCAAAGTCAGGGCAGGGACTGAGGTTAAACCCAGCTCTAGCTTGTGCCAGGCTTATGGGGCAGTTGGACGGGGCTTGGAGCAACCTGGGCTAGTGGAAGGTGTCCCTGCTCATGGCAAGATGAGCTTTAAGGTCCCTTCCAATCCAAACGAGTCTGGGATTCCATGATCCTGTGACAACCTTTCCCGTTTTCTTAAGCCCTCATGGAGGGCTGGGAAGTGCTGAGCTCCAGTTTGCTCTGCCAGCAGGCAGGAACCTGTGCAGGTCGGAACACACAAGCTTCCCACAGCCTTCCGGACTCTTGGGATTTAGGGAAGCATCCCTGGCAGTGACTCTTGGGGGGTCACACCTGGGGAGACACAGTATGGGGTGGAGTAGCAGAAAACTGGGAATGTGTCTCCATCAAAATCCCAACGAGTCTTGGCAACGTGGTGCCAAAGAAGCCACCCCTGTAGAACCACTGGAAGCAGGGGCATCTTCCAAATGGCTTCTTCCACAAGCCCTGAATCCTGGGACTGCTGTCCACACTGGGATGAGGAAAGGTTCCTTCTGTCAGACCTGTGGAGGTTCTTGAGAAAACAAGAGGGAGCAGTTTTGGGTCCAAGCAGCAGCAGATCCAGTGGGGAAAGAGCCCAAGGGGAGATATGTGCCAACAGCAACAGCTTCCCCCTGCTCCAGAGATGCTTCCCATGGCTTGGTGTGGTGATCCAGTTATCCAGGCTGGAGCTCCCAGTGCTCCCCTCCACAGACAAAGCCCCTTGAGTGTCTCTAAAGCTGCTGGTTCCCCCAGAGGAGCTCTGAGCACCTCGGCCAGGACACATCCATCCTTCTGCTGGGCATGCAGCATCTTCAGGCAGGGATCTTTTCCAGGAGACAAGGCCAGCACAGGGTCCCTGCGGAGCTCCCAGGGCAGGACACGCCCGGCTGTGCCGTGGTGTTGCCCGGGAAGGGAGGAACAGCAGCAGCCCTGCGCAGTTATGCAGTAATATCCAAATCTGCTTACTGTCTGCCGCTGTGATTGAAGGAGTTTCTGTAATAATGTATTAGCTAAAGCTTCCAGATTATCCCAAAAACATCAGCCTTAACAAAGGGGTAATGCCTCTTTAATCCCCGCATGATCCCGGTTCCCAGTCTCTGCAGGACATTAATTCACGGCTAATACACAGACTCCAGGCAGGCTGCTAATGTGGGCTGGGTCCCAGGCGGGGCCACACGCCGCTCCTGCCTCGCCAGGCCACCCCTTTGTTTCCCCCTGATCCCTGGCAATGCCGAGATCTCCAGCCTGGCCCCGGTTCCTGGGCGGGGCCCCTGGACTGGGCTGCTGTGGGAGGACTGGGAGCGATACAGGATGCTCCTCTCTTCCCTGTGCTGTGAGACTGGATGGTGGGTGTGGGACGTGTTCCTTACCCACACATCCCTGGAGGAGGACAAGGAGGTGTAAGGAGGCCCTGGCACAGGTTGCCCAGAGAAGCTGTGGCTGCCCCTGGATCCCTGGAAGTGTCCAAGGGACACTCTAGCCCAGGTTGGACAGGGCTTGGAGCAACCTGGGCTAGTGGAAGGTGTCCCATCCCATGGCAGGGGGTGAAATGAGATAAGCTTTAAGGTCCCTTCCAACCCAAACCATTCTGTGAGTCTATAGTTCCATGATAATCAGCTGTGGTTTTGTTGCACTTTTGGCAAACAGCTTCCTTGAGGCTTCCTGGCTGGAAATGCCATGGCCAGGGATCACGGGAGCCACTGGGAAAGTGCAGAAAGCACATCCCTTGCAAGCACCGAGACATCAGGGGGGCTTCACCCTGTCCAAACCACTACAAGAAGGTTCAAGGAAAGATCCCTCCTGAAACAGCTTCTCAGCTGCTCCCCATTCTTGTCCCCTCCAGGCCCAACTCCACGGGCAGTGGGAGCTGCAGCTGAGAGTGATGATATGAAGGTCCAAAATCTGCCTTATCAGAGAAGATACTTTGGCCTGCAAAACTCCGCTGGTGACATCTGGCTGGTTCCAGCCAACCCTTCAGAAAGCTTTTTTTCTTCATGGCTCAAAAAGAATTCCCTCCATCCTGCTAGGGATGGGCACATGGTACCAGCTTTCTTTTGGAAACATTTGATGGTGGCAGGGCAAGAAAGGAACCATGGGATTTTGTAGGTATCCACACTGCTGGGTGGGGAATTCCCCTTCCAGTGCCCATTGCTATCCATGGGAAAGCACATCCATGCAAAGCACGAGCCAAAAGAACACCCCCCACCACGGCAGATAAAGCAGCAGAGGTGGTGGCTGATCCACACATGTGGGATCCCCGGCCATGAAAACTTGGCAGTGGTGCTTTCATCCCACTGCTCATTCCCTCACTGAGCCAGGCCCTGGGATCTGCACCCACAGGCAGCTCCAAAAGCCATCTAGAGTCTTGTCCTGGGGCTGCCTGGGAATGTCACAAATTGTCTTCCGGAGGTGTCCGTCTTCCCCGCAGCCTATAAAGGGACAACTCAGAGCAGACTCAACGGGGAGGCAGTTTGAGCTGGAAGGAACTCATCCTACCCCATCTGCTGAGGCCAGCAGCCATCTGGGTGAGGACCCGAGCACAGTTCAGCCTCAACCTTTGGGCAGGCTTTGCTCAGCTTCCTCTTTTGATGTGTAAATCGGCAGAGCTACCTCAAAGAGCTTCTCCATGGCTGAATTCAGCAGCAGGTGCCTTTTTCAGAGTTTTTTCCCTTCTCACCAATTACCTGCCTGGTCTCCACGGTTACTGCCTCGTCCTGTTTCGGGAGGGTTTCTCTGCCTGCCCGTCCATCGCAGCCCCAGAGCTGCACACACCCCGAGCAACAGGGGCAGGGGGCTGCAGGGCCCGGGGAGAGGATCAGTGAGTTCAACAAGGTGAAGTGCTGGGCCCTGGGAATGCCAATAACAGCCCCATGCAGTGCTCCAGGCTTGGGGAAGAGTGGCTGGGAAATGCCTGGTGGGAAAGGACCTGGGAGTGCTGGTCAGCAGTGGCTGAACATGAGCCCAGGTGTGCCCAGGTGGGCAAGGAGGCCAAGGGCACCTGGCTTGTGTCAGAGATAGAGTGGCCTTCGGGACAAGGGCAGTGCCCATCCCGCTGTGCTGGCCCTGCTGAGGCCCCTCCAGGGCTGTGTCCTCTGGAACCTCATGGAAGAGAGACCTGGAGGGGCTGGAGCGTGTGCAGGGAAGGGAACGGAGCTGGGAAGGGGCTGGAGCAGCAGGAGCAGCTGAGGGAGCTGGGGGGGCTCAGCCTGGAGAAAAGGAGGCTCGGGGGGGCCCTTCTGGCTCTGCAACCCCGGGACAGGGGGGGGGGGCAGGGGGGGGTAAAAGGGGGGGCGGGGGGGGCCCTTTTTGCCCCGCACCCCCCCGAAAGGGAGGGGGGAGCCGGGGGGAGTCGGGCTC
>NW_016690358.1:1600719-1644355 GCF_001604755.1 Lepidothrix coronata
GCCCAGAGAAGCTGTGGCTGCCCCTGGATCCCTGGAAGTGTCCAAGGCCAGGTTGGACGGGGCTTGGAGCAACCTGGACTAGTGGAAGGTGTCCCTGCCCATGGCAGGGGGTGGAACAAGATGAGCTGTGAGGTCCCTTCCAACCCAAACCATTCCGTGATTCTGCGACCCAGAGCCCCCCTGAAAGCTGCAGACAGGCTCTTGCTCAGGATGGCTCTGCCTGGGCTGCACTGCACCCAAATGTGACCCCTCTTGCCCTGTATATCCTCCATGGATCTAGGCTTTCCTGTCCTGCTGCCTGTGTTTGTGAGATCCAGGGGTTCACCCGAGCTCAGCCCGTTCTCCAGCAGCACAGGCAGTTTGCCCAGGGGAAGCCAAGCCTGGAGGATCCCGCATTTCCTACCAAGGAGGAATCTATCCAGAGAGCCAAAAGCGAGGTAGGACCCTCAGCCCGTGGCAGTTCTCAAGGCACAGGAAGCCGCAGAGGAGCTGCATTGCAAAGGACTGAGTCATACAGTCTTCCTGCTGTCTCATGTCGAACATAATGGACATGAGAAAAAAAACCAGCAAGGATTAGGTTTCCTGTTCTTTCACGCAACGATGATGCTGAAATGTGTGCTGGTGGCACAGTGGGGACCAGCCTGACTCCTTTGGGGGCAAGGCTCAGCCCTGCAAAGCCTGTAAGAGCCTCCTCTCGCTGTCTGGAGGTTTTCTCACCTTGCCAGGGTTTCCTCAGCAGGCAGGGAGCAGGTGAGATGCTTTCCGCCGGTATCTGCCGCGGGATCGGGGCGCCCGCACGCAATGGGTGCCACACGGCAGGTTCTGAGCTGTTCTTATGGCATGTTTATTCAATCAGGCCGTGGCTGAATAGCCGGGGTTAGGAAAGGCCCTGATTCACCGCCGGGGTGGGCTAATTTGAGGGCAGTTTCCTGTCCCCGCTCCCGGCTCCACCCTCCTCCTGCGCTGCCGGACTGGTTGTGCCACTGGAGCAGCCGCTGAACCTCCAGGACGGGACACAGCCATGGAAAACACGCCCCGGGTCTCCTCCACGTGCCGGGAGGTGATTTACAGCCCCACAGCAGCTCTGCACAGGCAGCAGGGTCACCCCACAGCGACCCGGCAAGGTGGTTGTGGCGTGGGGGGGGTCCCCTCACTCGTGAATCCACCCCTGGACCCCAAAATGCTCCCGCTGGAGACTCCCCCGGTGGATGTGGAGAGCAGCAAAAGTGCTGCTCGCTGCCGTGCCACGTTTTCATCAGCGGTCTGGAAGTAAATCTACAATCTTGCTGCTAATATTTGCAGCTGCCACACGAGCCTGGCAGAGCAGTAAATAGTGCCGGGGAGCCAGCAGCCTCCAGCCCAGCAGAGCCCGAGCCAACCGCCCTATTTCATACCCCAGCTGAGAGTTATAACTAGGAACAAGCAGTGCAGGCTGTTCCTGCCAAACTCAGGCTGCTGTTTGGAGAAGAAATATGCAGGAGCCGTAGCAAGGGAGCATTAGCAGCCCTGCAAGCCCTGAGGAAAGGGCAGCTGTGGCCCAGGGCAGAGGAGGGCAGAGCTGCTGCTGGGGGCTCACACGTGTGACAAGAAATGCTGAGCCCCCCCAGCCCCTGCCCGAGGTGGCACGTGAGGCTCTTGGCTCTCCCAAAAGCAGCCCCAGTGAACCCCCTGCCTGGCTGGGAGATTGTCCAGCCACAGGGAAGGGCAAGGAGAAGGGGCACACACAGTCCCACAGCCTGCTGATGAGCTGGGCATGGTTGATGGGAGATGATTTCAAAGTGTTCAAAAAACGTGTGGATGTGGGGCTTGGGGAGGTGGTTTAGTGGTGGAACTGGCAGTGCTGGGTTAATGGTTGGACTCTTTCCCAACCCTAAGGATTGTAGGTATCTGCAGTGCCCTCAAACAGACCCTCTCAGCTCCCTGGCACCGTGGGCAGGAGGCTCCTGCCCTCCTTGAAGCATTGGACAGGCCCTGGCTGTCCACAATTTAAGGTGGGCTTAAATTCCAGTGAAAGACGGATAAATGAGTCCTGAAGCAATGGGAGCAGTGAGAGGGGGGTTGTTACTGGATATAGCCCTGGGGAAAAGAAGCATTTGTACCAGCAGGGAATGCCCATCTCCTCCAGGAATACACAGTCCCACTCCCTCCTTGGCACCGGCCGTGGGGAGGCTGTGGAGCAGTGAGCTCAGTGAGAAATCCAGCTAGGAAGGGATACTGCAAAGGGAAAAAGAGGGAAGGAGGATTTTTTTTCCTCCAAACTGACTCATGTCTGCATTGCCATGAGTCAGCGTGGCAGCAGCACCTGCCCGTGGCAGGGGGGGAACAAGATGATCTTTGAGGCTCCTTCCAATCCAAAGCACTCTGTAATTCCACGAGCATGCAGGTAGGGATGGGGTGTCTCTGCCCCTCCTGGAGCTCTGGCTGGCTTGGCCAGGCTGCAGTCCGATGTAAACACCTCTGGGAGGTGACCCTGTGTCCTGGTGTGTGTCCTGCCAGGTCAGGGTACCCCGTCCCACATCTCCTTACTCCTGCCCCAGTGCCACCCAGCTCTTCTGGCACAGCCACACGGACTGCCAGGGATCAGATCCACATCCAGGAACTAATTCGGGCTAAAAATAGCCCTCTCTTTTATTATGTATTTTCACCGTCTCGGTTCTGTGAGGTAGTTCCCTCCAGTTCCGTGTGCTGGAGCGCTCTGGGAGCACAGCCAGGAGCGGGGCAGCCCAACGCTGTCCCACCACTGCCCCTGCTGCCCTGTGGAACCATTTCCAGCGGAGCGAGCCGGGGCAGCGGTGGGGAGAGACCCCTCCAACACAGGGGACCCTCAACATGGCAGGAATCCCCCGGGGAGCACCTTCCGGTGGGGGTGAGCTGCGTTCAGCCCGGGAGAATGTCCCCGCAGTCCCACAGGGGTGTGCAGGGGGTGACAAACAGCCCCTGCTCTGTCACACTCGCCGTCGGGAGCTCAGACGAGCGCACGGAGCCGAGCGGGGCTGCAGCGATTCGCACCCGCTGAGGCGCCCGAGCTCCGCACAGCCCCCGCCTGCAGCGGGGCTCCCACCTCACCCACCATCCCTGCCTGGCACCCTGCCCCGCTTTGCCACCCTGCTTTCCGCCCTCTCCCGCTCCAGCCGGCTCCCAGGGCTGCATCCCAGCAAGAGCATCCTCCACCTCCTCCTCCTCCTCCCGCGCCCCAGCCCCCGCCCAGCCGTGGCAGCTCCCACCCCGCTACCAGGAAAGCGCAGAGTGCTGGGATCCCTGCCAGAGCCCCGTCTCCTGCGCCTCAGCTTCCAGCGAAATGCCAGGAACGTGATCTCCGGAGCCTGCCAGGTTACGGGAGGGAGGTTTTCTGCCGCCCGCAGCCCCGGCAGTGGGGTGGGGGGGGTGGTCCAGGCTGGACCCCGTCGCCTTGGGGTCAATCACCAGTGGTCCTACCGTGAGCACGGGGATCTCCCATCTCTCCCTGCTTGGGAATGTTCTGGTGAACCAAAACCCACCAGAGCCTCCGGAGTTTCAGAGCTACTTGCAAGGGAACCCTGTTGTTGGCAGGGATGAAGAGGGAGGCAGTTCAGAGGTATTGGGGAGAATGGAGCAGGACCCTAAAAAGCCTGAAGAGAGCTGAGATCATTCCCAAGTCAGGAGAGTCTCCTGTTCCTCGTCTGACACTCCCCTGGGCAAATCCATGGTGGTCATCCCCCTCACTGGAAAATCACCAGCTGGACAAGTAACACCCAGCAGGTGGGTGATTTGGCTGGGTGCACCCTGGGGTGCTCAGACCCCATCCCACACTCCCACTGCCCCCCACTGCCTTCCAGGCTGGGGGCACAGGGAAGCCTTTGGGAATGGGGTGCTGCATGGGCCTGGGGATGGAGCACAGCAGCACTGGTGACTCCCACTGCAATGCCCACTGCCTGAGGGTGCCATGGACCCCTGTGGAGCTCCTCTGGCTGCCATCCTCTTTCTCAGCCACCCTGGAAGAGGCAGCAGTGTGGAACAGAGGATCAGTCACCACCAGCCACGCTCTGGCAGGGAGCTCCTTCAGGCTTTGTTGTGGGAACCTCCACCCAAAGGCCACCTCCTCTCCTTGCCAACATGCTGGACCAAGGATTCTTCCTCTTTTTTTTTTTCCCATTTGTTCCTTTTTCTCACCATTCCTTGTGTTTCTCCCACATTTTTTCACCGATTGCTGCCCATCAAGGGAGTGCAAGTCACAGCACAGGTTCCCTGTGACCTGCACAACCCACCCCACAGGCAAAGCCCTGGGAGCCCTGTGTGTTCCTGCTCTCTGGGCAGGGCCATGCCAGGCTCCAGAGACATTTGGGTGATGTCTCCTCCCAACCCTGCTGTTTCCTGACACCAAGACACCCATCAGCAGGCTCTGCAAGGGTGTGGGACAACTGTCACCCATCGTTCTGCATCAGGGGACAAAGCAACAGGAGGGACGGGCATGGATAGTGCCTGGAAACAGGAGGGATGGGCATGGATAGTGCCTGGAAACAGGAGGGATGGGCATGGATGGTCCCTGGAAAGGGGGATGGGTGCAGATGGTCCCTGGGAACAGGAGGGATGGACACAGATGGCCGCTGGGAAGAGGAGAGATGGGCATGGATTGTCCCTGGGTGTTAATGACAGTGTGTACACTCACCAACATGACAGCCTTGCATCATAAAACATGCAAAAAGCAGCATGAAGGGTGAAAAAGAACCATTGCAAAATGTCCTGTTTTCAAAAATGACAATGCAAAAGACCAGAAATGTGAAGTTCAGGCTCTGCTTTCAAACCTTCTTCTCCCTGGGAACAGGAAAGTGAGGGTTAGTACGAGCTGCTCTGCTCTGACCTGGCACATGCCAGGCTAAGGAGCAGCAGGGTGGCATTGCAAGCTGGGCACACCTTGCTGACACTGCCCAAAAAGGCTGTGTCACATCTCCAGAGGCCACAGGACACAAGATCCTGCCCTGTGGCCACCCCTTGGATGCAACCTGAGCGTACGTGCTGCTGCTTTCACGCTGTGCTGTCTCTGGCTCGGTGCTCTCAGGGTTCTGGGAACCAGGGTTATTGGCAGAGCCGCATCTTCCTCTGCTTGATGAAGGACACAAAGTCCCCGTGAGCCCTGGTTAGATCCCCATGGCACCTTTGTCATTGCTGGGCAGCAGAGTCAGGTGAGAGCAGCATTGGCAGCACTCGCTGAGTGCCCAGAGGAGCTGGCTTTGCCCGTGGGAGATGGGATGTCACCTCCAGCATGCCCAGCCACCCCTCTCTGCACAGCCACCCCACACAAGTCCAGCCGTGGGACACATGGGGCTCAGTATTTTTATCCTCCCCATGTGTGTGTGAGTCACTCATTTGTCTCTCCTCAATATTAAACCATTCCGGCACAGCGCGAGCTGGGAGGGAGGGAGCACTGGAAAAGGATTTAAAATAAAGCTCTGCTCACAGGCTGGAGGAGGGGAAAGGATGAAAACCAGCTCTGCTCACCCCAGGCACTAACCCCCCCTCAACCCACCCAGTCCTCCCTCCTCTGCAGATCTCCAGCTCAACCCCAGACCTGAAAATCTCCTCTCTCCTGGCATGGCCAGTGCCCAGCACAGCCTGCTCCTCTCCCAGAGAATTGGTTGGGAATGGGCCGGAGCCAGGCACTGACACGTGGCCAGGAAAGACCTGCTGTCCCACTTTTCTGGGGGTCTGAGCGTGGCCGTGCCCAAAGCAGCATTTACACATTTACTTCATAAAGAAGAAAATTTCCCTGGGTGCAACTTATCCCTCTGCAAAACACCCGTGGCTGGGAGAGTCCCAGCAATCCCACACATCCCTCCCACGCTGTGTGTGTGCAGTTGTGTCTCTGCAAGTGTGGATTTACACACACAGCTTCCCTAGGGGAACACACGTGAGCTGGGGGTGTCCATCCAGGGAATGGCTGTTAGGATATGGGGAAACGGCTTCAAACATTAGACCAAATGTTAGGAAGAAATTGTTCCCTGTGAGGGTGGGCAGGCCCTGGCACAGGTTGCCCAGAGAAGCTGTGGCTGCCCCTGGGTCCCTGGAAGTGTCCAAGGTCAGGTTGGACGGGGCTTGGAGCAACCTGGGCTAGTGGGAGGTGTCCCTGCCCATGGCAGGGGGTGGATGAGATGACCTTTAAGGTCCTTTGCAACACAAACCATTCCATGAGTCTCTGCTCACCAGGCAAGGTCAGCCCTGGCTCTGTCTGCCCAAACCTCCAGAGAGGCAAATCCTCCCTCCTCTCTATTAACCTCCCTCAGGGGAAGCATTTTTCCCTACATCCAGCACAGGCTGCCAAGATGCAGCCTCTGGCTGCCTGGGATACCACCTGCCAACATGGAGATGGTCACCTCCAACAGCTCAGCCACCTCCCTTCAGGTATTTGCAGCCAAACCAGCCCAGACCCCACAGCCTCACCTCTTGCCACGTGGATTGTGGGGCAAGTAAGAACCTGGAGCCCCTTGCAGGGAGTGAGGGGGGGGAAAGGGTGGTGGAACCCAGGCAGAAGGCTTGTGTCCATCCCAGCTGGGGGGGATGGCTGGATGGGACTTTGGGGTCTCGGCTGCGGGCAAGGGTTGGTACAAACTGCAAGGTCTGCAAGAGCCAGCAGATATCTGGGGGCTGCTCCTCTCCCTGTAGCCCCCCCAAAGCTCTGGTTCTGCTGGCCCAGGAGCATCAGCCGTGAGGAGCTGCAGGATGGGGGTCCCACTGCACCCCCCTGGCTCACCCTGGGCAGTGCCATTGGTGGGACTTTGCCAGGAATGGAGCCGAGTCTGCCATAGCTGGATTGGTGATCTGGGCTGCAGCACAACACGACAAGCAGAGACACTGGCAGGGATCAGGGCTGGGATGTGGGAGCCTGAAAAGCATCCCTGGCACTGCCACCACAGTGCAGGGCTCCGTGGGGCATCATCCCAGCTGGAGACTGGGCTGAACCTCCAGCTGCTGTTCCTTGGCTATTCCAGCTTCTAACCTTGGGTGGGGGTTGCAGTTTTAGCTTCACTCCTGCACTGATAGATGAGGTGAGAGCTGCTCCCCCTGGTCCTGCCCCCAGCCCCACTGAACTCCCCCAGCCCCACTGAACTCCGTGTGCTGGGCTCCAGCACTTCCTGTGCCAGGAGGGTGTTTCAGAGAGGGAGCTGGGGGTTCTGGGGACATCTGGGGAGCAAGGGACTGACAGGAGAACTGCAACCTCACCATGGGGGGCTGCCTGGGGCCAGCCAGGAGCTGCTGTGCTGGCACTGCTGTACCCCCAGTGTGCTGGTGGGGTGGCACGTATGGTCCCAGTGCCAGAGAGTGCTGGCACCTGCCAGGGATGAGAGGTCCCTGATGGGTGTGGGGACTTGGTGACAGCTCATAATGTCATTTTTTCACATTTTCCTGCTCTCCAAGTGCTTCCCACGTGTTGCCCCTGCTCCCTGCCTGCTGCGTGGGTCTGTGGCCAAGGGTGTGCAGAAATGGGGTGAAGACTGAGCTGTGAGGAGAGGGAAGGTGGGGACAGGCCAGGCTTGGGCTCAGCTGGCACAGTACAAGGTGTGTTTGCATCCCACCAAGGGGGTTGGATCCCAACAGGGATGCTGGATCCCACCAAGGGGGTCGGATGCCACCAAAGGGATTGGGCAAGGTGTGTCTTCTGCAGCTCTGTATATGGCCCTGACACCCTGGGCAAGGACCCTTGAGGGACCAGCAGCCCTTGGAGATGGGAGCATGACTTTGGGGCATCTCTGGATCCCTCCAATCCAGTCAAGGGACCGAATCCTTTTGGCTCAGGGCTTGTTTGCTGTGTGGCCCCAGTAAAAGCAGCCCCGCATCCTGCCCCCCCCCCCAACACTCCTAATCGCCCTAATCCCTTGAAACAAAGTATTAATCCCGGGGAGCTCAGTAAAGCAGAGCGGGGTTACTGCGCCGTGCCACGGCTAAACAGTGCTCTAATCCCAGAGCAAACTGCTCTAATCCCACTGCAAGGCTCCCTGCCCCCGCCTGCCAGCGGATCTGTAACCGATCCCACCCCGGGGCAGGGATGCCAGCGGACCAGGGCCACGCTCCCTGTCACCGCGGGGAGGGATCGGGAGGGTGGGCTGTCCCATACAGGGCTGGGGACATGGCAGGTGACGCTCCGGAGCCCTTCCCTCTCCCCGCAGGACAGCTCTTGGCAAGGGCCACGCTGGGCTCCTGCCCGCCCCATCGATTGGCCTCAGCAGTATTTAAAGCTCCCGTTTAATTTCCAAATGGAGAGGAGTGGTTTCCACTTGTCTGGCTGGCTGCGAGCGTTTCCAGGTCTGCCGGGCCCCGGCACCTCGGGGAGGTGGGCAGGGAGGGGGCATAGAGGGCCTGCTGGGGATGGTGGGGGTGACAAGTGCCCAAAGACAGATCCCTGCTGCTGCAGCGGGGCTGGCCGTGCCTCGCTGGCTCGGAGATGTGACGGTGCCGGGAGCTGCAGAGCCCGAACCAGCCAAGCCACGCATGCCTGGCAGCTTGCCCGGGGGGCCATTTCAGTGCACAGGCCGACGGGGAGGGCTCTGCCAGCGGTAATTGCCTCCCTCTCCCCACCAGACGGGAGAAGATGATTCCCTCAGGGCTTCGTGCCCTCCCCTGCCACTGCTGGGCTCGTTCCCGCAGCACCAGGGAGCACCCCGGCAGTGCTGGATCCTCCCCGTGCAGGGGCAGCAGCAGCACCCAGGGCTCCTCATCCTCCCAAACCACCCTGCAGAGACTTTGGTCTCACGAGGCTTCCCAGAGTAAGGCATTCCCATGGTTCCTGTGCCCCATGGTGCAAATTCCCAGCTCGGCATCCTCCCCGGAGCGTGCTGTCCACTGGCATTCCAGGGATGTGGATCCCACCTCCCATCCCGAGCAGCTTGCAGGGGAAGTTGCTTTATCCGAGCCGGGCAGCAGCACGAACAGCTCCCCTGGGAGCAGTGTTATACCCGTGCTGTGCTCTGCCCAGTGTGATTCAGTGCCTGCTTGGATAAATCTGCTCCCTAATAGCCTTTGAAACCCGCACACGCAGTTAAAACACTGGCTGAAATATTTATCGAGTCAATTTTCAACTAACATAAACTCTGTGCTTACTAAGGGGGGGAAAAATAAAATCACTCTGGTTTTCCGTGAATCCCAGAAATGCAAATCGAGCAGCCAGCGCCAGGCGGGCTGGGTGCCCACGGAGCCAGCCCCGACCCACGCCGTCCCTCGGGATGCAGGGACGAAGGGGGGATGCTCCGCATTCCCACACTGTCCCTGTCACTCCTGGCCGCGGTGGCCGCGCTTTCTACCTGGCTCCATCTGCTCCTCGCACAAGGGAGCTTTGTTGGCTCCCCCAGCGCTGGTTTAGCAGCTGCTTTGGCCCTTTCCTGTGCAAACATCCCTCCCCGTGGCCGCAGCTCCTGCCAGCGCCGAGGGTCGCTGAGCAGCCTCAGCCAGGCGGGGATGCAGCGAGGAGCCTTTGTCTTCCTCGCAGCGGAGCGGGCGAGGGGAGGGGGGGAAGATTTGCAATGAAAATGGAGTGGTTGCTATTTGAATATCCCCAGCAAAAGAGCCATTAGCGCTAATAACAGCTTTCAGCGCGGTGCAGAGGGCACTTCCCATCCGCAGCCTCAGAGCACTTTGCCGCTGAGCCATTTCCCCAGCGCGCCGAGAGGCTCCTCATCCCGCAGCGCTGGATGCCAAGGCTGCTCCTTCCACTGCCCTTCCAGCGCTGAAACGGGAGGGCACAGGGGCTGGGACCCAGCTCCTGCCCCCCAGCCGCGGCTCTGGGGCAGCCAGAGCTCCAGCACGGGGGGCACTTCACTCGTCCTGTCCCACAAGGATTTTTTGTCACCCCCAAAAAGGTCTCTCAGGGACTCCGGGGTTGGGGATAATGTCTTTGTTTTCAAATTTCCCTGCTCTCCAGAGGCTTCCCACGTGTCACCCCTGCTCCCTGCCTGCTGTGCGGGTCTGTGGCCAAGGGTGGGCAGGAATGGGGTGAAGGCTGAGCTGGGAGCACGGGAAAGGTAGGGACAGGCCAGGCATGGTTCATCCTGCAAGGTCTTCCCTCTTCCCTGTGGAAGAGAGGGTGCAGAGGGACACCTGCCAGCCCAGAGATGCCATCAGAGCCTGGCAGGGGCCGGATTAGCTCATCCCACCCAGCACCAAGGGATCCAGGGAGCGGGACAGGCGGGGAGCTGACATAGTGTGAGCCTCCCTCTCTGCAGTGGGGCAGGGGCTGGTGGGCAGGTTTTCCGGGCAAACCCCACAGCTCTGAAGCCGAGACGTTCCTGTAAGAGCAGAGCACACAGAGAGGGGCTGGGAGACAAGCTCCGACAGGCTCCGGCGATAAGCAGGAATTAGAAATGCATTGGAAGCCGCTTCAAAGCCCTCCCGATCAGAGCAGCACGTCTGATGCTGCAAATGCTCTCTGCTGAAAGGCAGAGCAGGCAGTCACACGGGCTCCCCCAGCCCTGTGTCCCCAGGGTGACACGGGATCCCTGGTACCAGGACTGTGCCTCCCCTGTGCTCCCTGCATGCCCCCGCACAAGTGCCACGTCCTGGCAATGACCCAGGATCACCGGCACCCACGGGCACGCCAAGGGTGCCAGGGGAATGGACCCCCCAGCACCCAGCTCCCTGCTGGTCCCAGCCCTTTCCTTGGATGCGGGTGTGTGTGGATGCTCCTGGGAAGCCCCCCCTGGGTGCTGGGGCAGGTCGGGTCTGGTTGGATCATGGATCATGCTCGGGGTTTGTGACCCGAGGCTGCAGTGGGGAGCAGGTCTGTTCTTCCAGAGGTGCTCCAGCAGGGAAGGAGCTGGGAGATGGGCAGCTGACAGATGATGCCATCCAGCCCCTCACCACACAGCTGGGCTGGCTCCTGGCATTGGGTTTCCATCCATCTTTCCAACATGCAGGGACATCCAGCCCTGTTCTTCCAGCCAGGGATCGAGTGGACACTGGGCAATGCTCTGTGCTGTGCACCCTGGCAGAGGGTGTGTTCAGCTGGCATGTGCCCCCTCTCCAGAGCAGACATCCCAGCTCTGTTTAGGGATCTTCCCCCTCCCTCCTCAGAGCAGGACATTTACCCTGGATCCATTTTATAAACCTTGCCAGGGATGCCAGTGTGCCAGCCTTGAGTCCCACAGGGCCGTGCAGAGGCCCAGGTGCAGCAGTGGGATCCCAGCCAAGGACATTTCCACTGGAAAATCCTGTAAGGTGGAGATTCCAGCCCTCAGACCCCCTCCTGCACGGGGCTGATCCCTCCTGGATGTCAGGAGGCTGAGGATGCTCAGCCCTGAGGGCGAAGGCAGGGTGCCCTGTTGGGGTGCAGGGGTTAACACCGGGGTCCTGCTCACCCTTCCAGCCCCAGGGCCCGTTTCCACGCTGTTTATTTTTATCCTGCTCTTTGATGGATCAGTGCACGGCGTCGATGTTGCCAGAAGATTTTCCCCCAGTTCCATCACACGGCAATTTAAGGTTAGTCCTGCCTGCCAGAACGAATCAAAGGCTTTTAAAAAGCCTATAAAACAGGCATCTATCTTGCCCTGGTTTTATTCCACTTCTTTGTTGATTGCTGAGGTCACCAGCTCGTGTCTCAGGGAGGAATCCAGGTCACCGGTGGCGGTGACGTGGGGCGAGGGAGGCACTCCCTGCCCGGCTCAGACACCTCTGCTCCTGCGTGGAGTGCACGTGACGCTCGCTCGCCTCTCGGTGCACACACACCCCCCAGAACACACTCTGAGGACAGGCAGGACGGGAGAGACCCCGATTTTCAGGGAGCAGCGATGCTGAAAGGCTGGAAGCATCGGGGAGGCTTAAAAATACCTCCCGGAGAAGAGTTTTCTCCTCGCGGAGTTCGCCGGCACCAGCGAGACCCCAGCGCTGGCTGGGAAGGAGTCAGGGGAGCAGGAGGCCCATCCCCATCAGGGCAGGGGTTAAACCTGGGGCACCAGGATGCTGGAGGTGCCCTGCTGGTGGGTTTTGGGAACCTCCAGGTGGTTTTGCCACCAAACCAGCCCTATCTCTGCTGTCAGGTCAGATGTTGGGGGCCCCCTGCCAGGCAGCAGCTGGATGCCACTCCAGATGGCCCTCGGGAGTGCTCCAGAGGGCAGGAGGCACAGGGACGCCCACGGAGCTTCAGGCCCTTCAGGCAGTAGCTTAGGATCAGCACAGCCAAAGCGTATCCCTTAATCCTCCTCCCAACCCTGCAGTTGCCATGGAGAGCGCCACGGAGCACTTCTTGTCACCCCCTGCCCTGGGCCAGACCCTCCTCCCAGCCCTCCCTCTCGCAGTTTTCCCATTCCAGGTGTAAATCCTCACATCTCTGTGAAAGCACTCAGGTTTTTTCCAGCCTGGCTTTCCTGATCTGCTGCCCTTCCTCCTGGCTGGGACAGTTCACATCTGTCCATGCTTCCCCCCCAAACATCCCACAGCCATCTCCCCCCCCCCCAGCACCCTGTGCCAGCCCTCCTTGTGCAAGCACCACCCCACTGATCCCAAATCCCACCTCCTGCCAGGCTGGCACGTGTGGACAGTGGTCCCTTGGAGAGGTGTCACCCTGGCACAGATGTGGCTACGTGTCCCCAGTGCCCACATTTTGGGGTGGAAATGGCAGCTCTGACCCATGGTGGGGCAGAAATCCCAGGCTATTTATAAATCCATGGTCACACGGCCGACTGTGCACACCCATCTGGGCAGCCAAGAGGGCACGCGGGATCCCAGGCTGCTGCATCCCAGCTCCTTCTGCTCCCTCCCAGCCCCTGCCAAGCCAGGCTGGGGTTTCTAGAGGGTTATTTTTAAGGCAGCTGGTTTTAGGCTGTGGCTGGCAGTGAGGATCTGCAGGGCCAGAGCAATTTATGGGACAGTGCAGCTGGAGAGGGGAAGGAGCGGGCGGATGGGCGGGATCCCTTTATCCGGCCTCTCTGATGATTCCAGGGGATCCCAGCTCGCTTGGCAGTTCAAGGGAGGGCAGTAGGGAAGGGGAGGGCACCAGGGATACGTCAGGAGGAGAGGACACATGCCCACACGTCACCTCTCTGCTCACCTCCAGTGACCCCCGGGCTGCAGAGCAGCTCTGCCTGTGCATGGCTGGGGGGTCCCTGGGGAGGATGCAGCAAAGTGGTGCCAGCAGCACGCCCAGCCCTGGCTGGGGGGAGGAGGAGGAGGAGGAGGAGGAGGAGGAGGAGGATAAGATATCCTCTGAGGTCTGGGCTCAGCACATAACAAAGCCTGGCAGCCTCACAGATTGGGGTGCTGTGGGTGATCAGGGTTGTTGTAACTCCCTCCTGGCCCCACTGCTCAGGGGGTGTTCTGTGCCCTCCTAGGAGCAGAGACCCCTGAAATCCAGCCCAGGCCCATGGTTTTGTTCTCTCTTTGGCCCCTCCAAGGGAACAGGAAAAGGCACAGCTGCCCCATTGCCACAGACCATGGAGATGCCCAAAGTACACGTGAACAAGCCGGTTCTTAGAGTCAGAGAATCAGAAAATCAGAGAATCACAGAATTACAGAATCACAGAATCATAGAATCATGAATCACAGAATCATAGAATCACAGAAGGATAGAATCATAGAATCACAGAATCATAGAATCACAGAGTCATAGAATCACAGAATCATAGAATCAGCCAGGTTGGAAAAGACCTCCAAGATCATCAAGTCCAACCCTTGATCCAACCCCACTGTGGTTCCCAGACCATGGCACTGATGCCATATCCAGTCTCATCTTAAAAAACCTTCTTCCTCCAGGGTGCCTCCTGCACTCTCCTGCCCCCTGGAGATGCCCAAACTACCTATGAATAACCTGTGTCCCAGCACTGGACTCTCCCTGGTTTTGAGGATGATTTGGGGGGTTAAGTTTTGGTTTTAGTTCTTGAGAATTGTTTTTGGGTTTGTTTTGGGTTTTCTGGTTTGGTTCTTCCCTGAAACTCCACACAGATCCCAGCCTGCATTAGCTGGCCAGGATTTAGCATCCCTGGCCAGGGATGGGAAGGCTGGTGCTGGAGTGAGCAGGGCACCCCTTCAGCTGCCTGGGAAGCTGCTGCTCTCTGCCTGCTGCCCACCTCAAGAGGGGCATGTCATGGTTGGGATGGTACTGCAGATAACTATGGTAGCCAATTAATGGCTTTGAATAAAAACTTTGATGGATGAGACGTTATAACCTGCCCAGCTGCCTCCCCGGGGATGCAGCTGCCTGGGAGCCGCAGCCTGTGCGGGGACAAGCCCCAGTGCAGATGTGGTGATCAGTGCCAGCTGTTTGCTGTGCCCCACAGCCCGAGCACCGCTCGCTGCAGCCTCCAAAACATCCAAACGTTGTGTGCAAAGTGCCTGAGAGCCCCCCTCCACCCTCCCTTGGGCACATGAGTGGCCCCAAGGGAAAGCAAGTGAGAAATCCTCAGCCGTGAGTTGCTTGCTAAAGCAAACCTGCCCGGCACTGGCTCCCAAAAGCATCACTCCAGAGCAGGCAGACCCTGCTGGAGCTGAGCCTGGTGAGCTGGGGGATAGCCCAGAGCTCAGAGGGGAACCTGGGAGGACAAGAGCTGCTTTCTACACCAGCGCAGCACCTGAAACCAGGCCTGGATCTCAGGTGGTTTCCTCGTGTGATGGAAGGAGCGTTGGACACGCCTGCCCATGTCCCGGCCAAGCTGCTGCCCTGGGCGTGCTCTTGGCGTGGATCAGAGAAGGGAAGTTCTGTGCAGGCTTCAGCAGCCCAGGGCTGTGCAGGAGGGGTCCCAACTGTCCTGCTCCTGTGGTTTTCCCGTTCCTGGTTTCCAGCACCTGGCTGCAGATCGGGCTGGAGGCTGGATCAGCCCAGGGCTGCCATCCCTGCCATGTGAGGATTTTATACCCAGCCACCCTGCCCTCCCTGCTCTCTCTGCAGCCAACCAGCAGGACCTGGCTGCTCTCAGCACAGATGGGCAGCTCCAGGCTCTGGAAATGTGCTGGGATGCTGGAGAATCCATCTTGGGCCAACATCACTGATTTTGGGGAACAATGGCTGAGCAGCGGCCATCTGTCTGCACAATGGCCTTCAAGCCCACCCAGCTGCCACTGTTGGAACACTGGGATGAGCAGGGGCCATTCCAGGATCCTTTGGTCTGACCCCAGCAAAGGGCTGAGTGTTTTCTTGTCCCTTGTAATCATGAGCCACAGGTCCCCAAGGAATGGGAAAGGGGGACAGGGGTGGCTGCCATCCAAGTATTTATGGAGAACACCCTGAAGCAGGGCCTGGGAAGATCCAGAGGAAGGGCAGGGGGCTTCACCCATGTCATCTCATGTACTCACAAGAGTTTGACTCACCTTAAAATTAGGGATGGGGCTCCTAAACCCGGCTCCACACTGCAGTGAGCCAGTGATGATGCCGCTGCCTCTCTGCTGCTGGAAGGTCCCTGTTTATACCTCTGCTTCCCACCACCCACGGTGTCCCCCCCATCCCCACTGCCCTGGGAGCCCCCTGCAGCCCAGGCAGCCCCAGCCTGGCCAGGGGCTCCTCCGGAGGTGAGGCAGAGCCGGACTGGCAGGAAGCACCGGGAGCTGGTAATGACAACGTGTCCACCCATTTGTCTGTAATTAAAAGTTGTGTGTAGAGATTTCCTGTGACACGTCCCGGGAGTCCAGCTGCAGACACGGTGCCGTTGAAACCAGGAGATGCTAATGAGTTCTTCTGCATATTAAATACCTTGTTTACACTAAGACAACAGCCGGTGTAGCTGGGGGAAGGAGAGGAGGCGGCTGTAATCTTCACTCCAGCTTTCTGCTCCTCTGGAAGCTGCTGAGCCTGGGTTTGGCCAGGCTCTGGTGCAGGGATGGTCCAGGGCTCTCAGCAGCGATGCCACCACCCTGTCTCAAGCCCTGTGTGTTGGCTGCATCATCCCCTCTCTGCTGGGGGCCAGCAGGATGCTCTCAAATCTGCCCAGGGGTCCCCTGAGCGTTGCTGAGCCAGGCAGGATCTGGCCATGCCAAGAGAGCACTGGCACTGAGATCCAGCTGGACTGGAGGGTTTGCTAGCACAACCTGCTCTTCCCCCCCAGTGTGGGGGTCCAAGGTGAGGGGCTGCAGGGTCTGTCCTGGTCTTGAGCTGCTGTGGAGACACAGCCCTGCCCCTTCCCAGCTGGGTGCCCCTCACTGCACTGTTGAGACAACAGGCAACCCAAGCCCAGGGCTCCTTCATGGCTCCAGAGGAGTCCTTTATACCCCTGCACAGGAGCTGGCAGGGCAGGCACAAGGGCAGCAGCTCCAGCCCTGGTGAACCCCAGGCTTGCCAGGTTGGGGGAAGGGGCATGACACAGGCAGCTCCTCCATCTGCACTCAAAGAGCTGGACAAACTCCAGGAAACAGCTCCAAGGACATCAAAGAGCCTCAGGACCGCAGTCCTGTCCCCAGTCTGACCCCAAGGTCGCTGCCCAGGCTGTGAGTCTCCCTTCCCAAGCAGCCACATCCCCTGAGCTTCTGCTTTCTCCATCCACACCCTGCAAGCTCCTGTGACCCGTGGCACCCCAGGCACCAGGACACCGTGGGTGGGGGGAGCTCTGCCTGCTCCCCCCTGTGCCAGGGCATCCTCAGGGGGGCTGCTGAGTCCCTGCTGCCCTCAAACCACAGCTTCAGCCCTGCTGCTCACTCCTGCTGCCTTGGGAAGAGCTCCCTGCCCTGCCGCCGGAGCAACACACACGCGGGCCTCACATGTGCCTCCCGACATCCTGGCCCGGCATTATTCCAGATCCTCCTGCTGAACACGTCCCGTGAAGCCAGGCTGGGCTGAATGATTGATGTGATCGCTGACAGGTTGCCTGAGCTGGGCACTGGGGAAGTGTTTCTTCCTCCAGCTGCCTCCAGGGACAGGCGAGCGGCAGCGCCAGGAGCAGCCGGAGCGGGCGGGGAGGGCTCGGCTCTGCAAAGACAGAGCTGGTGTCGAGGGAAGACGGAGCTGGGCTCCTCGGGGACACACACCCCACATCCCACAGGCAGCAGCTGGACCACAGCATCACCCCTGTTGTGTTTTCCCCTTGTTCCCTGTAGCGCCTGGAGCAACTTCTTGGAGTGTGGTCCCCAGCCACACATGCCTGAGCGAGCCAGGAGAGGGTGAAGCCCGGGAGTGGAGCCACAAATGCCTCCAGTGGAGGAAAAGCGAGTAGTGGGAACGCAGAGCTGCCTTGGCTTGTGTCAGGCTGCAGAGGAGTCGGGGCAGGAGGAACCCTGGACCCCAGCGAGTGCTGGGTGACAGCAGCAGGTCCCTTTGGCAGCTGTTTAATCCTGCTCTGCTCCCAGCACCCCCCAGCCCCAGGCACTGCCCCAACTGCAGGCAGCCTCCTCAAAGCCCCCCTCCCCTTATCCCTGTGGCTGCACCCTGGGATAAGAGATGCACCATGGGGAGAGTTTGGAGGGTCTGGGTCAGAAAGGTCCAGAGAGCACTGCCCACGTACCCCCACGTGGTGATCTGCACCCAGACTGCACCAGCCAGAGCCTGCTCACCCCACTCTGCACCCTCAGGGCACTGGCACTTCCCACCCCCATCAGAAATCCCCTTTATCCACTTCCAGGGCACCATCACTTCTTCCCTGGTCAGTCTCACACTTTATGTCAGAGAAGCATGTTTGACTGGTCCCCTCAAGGTCTTCCCCATCTTCCCAGCACTCCCTGGGCAGAGGTGGAAGGATGGGGCAGAGGGATGGATGGGGCTGCCTGGCAGGAGAGGCACCAGGGGCTGCTGAGGGCACACAGTGGGTGTAGGACTGAGAGAGGCTTGACCCCAGTGCTCATGATGGCTGTGGGAAGCTTTTTTGAGGGAGAAAAAAATGTATTCTGGGGTTCAAAAGAGCCTTGGGGCAGCAGGGTGAGCCCCTGGAGTGTGACCCTTCTCCATGGGCATGGTGTGAGGCACAGTGACCTGCTCTGCTTGGCAGGTTGGTGTCCCTGCCTGGGTGATGGGTGTCCCCACCGTGGGGACCCCCTGCCTGCACAGGTCCCCAAAAGCAGCCAAGATGCCACCAAGGTGCCACCAAGTGCCATGTGCTGGTCCCTGCCCACACTCACCAGGTGACCCATTTCCCTGCCACCCGTGGGGCTGGCAGGAGCGGAGGGAACCAGCTCAGTGCCAACCTCAGCGTGTGGTTACTTGTCCTTGACCCCAGTCAGCAGTTTCCCCGTCCCACCTGCACCCTCGAGCCTTGCCCACCCCTCCCACCGCTCCCCCCAGCCCGCCCAGTCCTGGCTTTATCCGGAGTTGCCAATCGCGAGCGTTTTAAATGTTAATGACGACGTTTCAGATTTGTAGTGGAAACTAATTAAAATTGTTATTGTTAGCGGGTTTGAATTGCCCAGGTGTGAATCATTATCCTCATTAAAATAATCAGGGAGACGGGGATGTGACAGGAGAGCAGATGGATGAGAGGCAGCCTGAGCCAGCGACCTGGGCGGCCGGGGAGCCCTGGTGCCCACGGGGAGAGGGGGCACCCCTGCCCAGGGAGGCACAGACCCCCAGGTCAAGCCCAGCCTGGTATCTCCTGCCTGGTCCTGCTCCATGGAATGTGCCCCACTCATGGCCCCACATGCCAAAGACCGCAGGGTTCTGCAGAAGTGGAGTTCTGGGAATTTTCAGAGCCGGAGCAACGCCAGGGGAGAGGCTGCAGGGCTGGAGGGGGTGATCATCCATCAGCCCTCAGCATCCCTCCTGCTCCCACCTGAGCCAGCCCACCGTGCTTCCTGGCTGTGCTGCCCCGTGCCCACCCAGCCTGGCAGGTGCCAGGGGAAGGTGACAGCGCCCTGGCTGCACAGATTCACTGCAACAGCGGGGTTTGCTCCCTGGGAACGGGATGAGAAATCCCAGCACAGCCTGTCTCACCCTCGGGAGAGGAGCTGGGGGCCGTTGGGCCCTGCCCGTGCTGCTCCTGCAGCTGCCAGAATTGGGGAACATGGTGTGGCTCCCGATGCAGCCCTGCCGGAGCCAGTCGGGCTGTGAAGCGCCCGGGGCTGCTCCTGCCCCGGGTGGACCCGCGTCACCGCAGCTGCTCCGGGCCCCGGAGCTCGTCTGCCGGGAACAAGGGCCCCTTTCTGCCCCGTGAATGGGCTCAGTGTGTGCAGCCCCCGGCGAGACCCCGCAGCCCCAGACCAGCCGCTGCTGGGCGGCAGAGCCGGGTCAGGGGTACCCCGCGGGCACGGAGCTATTCAGGGGATATTCAGGGAAAGGGCACGGACCTCCCGGCGCTCAAGGTCGCCTTTGTGCCATGAATCCCAGAGCAGGGGCTCCCCCGGGGGCGGCGGCAACACCAAAGGGAGGAATGATGGCACATGGCCAGCGCTGGGGCTCTTTGCTCCCAGTCCCCCCCTGCAGCGGGTTGTGTTCCTTGTCCCCAGCTGTGCCCAGTGGCTCTGGTGATGCTCTGGATGCTCCCCTGCCACTGGCCACCAGGACTCCAGTCAGGAAGGGTGACCAGGGAGCTGTGTGGCAGCTGTTTGCCAGGCACTGGCCACGCATGGCTGCAGGAATGTGCTGGCCAGGTGGCACTCAAGACTAGCTTATCTGCTGATGTTCTCATCTATTGACAAATCTATTATTGATGATATACTTTCCTGGACTTGGCAGAGCTCTGTCCGTGCTCCAATCATATCCATCAAATAAATCTCAGCCGGGCTTTGCCATCGCTGCTGAATTAATTATCCCCAGATTGTTTTTTCATAAATATTTGACAAGCACTAACAATGCAAGGCGTGAAGCCCCCTGGTAATTCTGTGGCTCCAAATTCCCTTTAAGAGGTAGCTGTCACCTCCAGCACTGCGGGACCAGGGTGGCTTCAGGGCAGATGTAAAGGCTGGGGCAGGACCTCGATTGAGGACCTGCTGCTCCCCCCTGGGCTTGGGGGATTTCACACAGTGAGGTGTAAACAGGGCACAGCACTGAGACCCAGCTAGTTCATGCATCAAAGGCAGCCTGAAGCAATAAGGACAACAAACTGGCCCCACATGGACGGATGAGGGTTTTACTGGACAGGATCCTTCCTGCAGGGTGTGGTGCTCCTGGGGCTCTGCACAGCAGGGTGCTCAGCCCCTCTGTGACAGCACAGCCAGGCTGGGGAATCATGGAGCATCCTGACATGGAAAGGTCTCGCAGGGATCACCAAGTCCCACTCCTGGCCCTGCACAGACATCCCAGCAATCCCTCCCTGTGCCTGAGAGCGTTGTCCAAACACTCCTTGAGCTCTGGCAGGTTTGGGGCCGTGACCACTTCCCTGGAGTGGGGCACATGCTTGGGATGCTGGGATGTTTGGGTGTTATTCAGCAGAAAGTCTTGGCATGATGTTTGGCGTCACTGATCTAGGATTCAGGATGGAGAGGAGCCCCTGGAATGGGGAACCCAGAATGGGGTGGTCTGTGGGGCACGTGTGGCTCTGCCCACTGCCCAAACCTCTTCTCACTGATACCTTCAGCTGCCCCTGCCCTTTCTGGAGGGCCCCCAAGCTCTCTTGAGGGCACAGAGGCACAACTTCCATGTGGGGCTTGGCCCTGGGGATGGGCTTCAGGCCTCCAGTCCATCCAGCACCCAGGCTGAGGGTTTGCTGCAGCATCTGGGGAAGGGCACCAGGGAGCAGGACGGTGGCCTGTGCCAAATGGTGCCCTGCTGAAGGAGGTCCAGGGTTGCACGGCTTGGGGCACCTCATGGAAACCCATCCATGGTGCTGCAGGCACCAGGAGGGAGGAGGGATCCAAGAGCAGTCAAACTGCCAGCGGCCAGAAGTCTGGCAGGACCGACACAAACCCCCAGCAATAACTGGAGGCGGTACAAGTCCGGCTCAAACTGAATCGAGGAGAAAAGCTGGAAGCTGCCCAGCAAAGCCTGCAGTCAGGAGGGAAATCTTTGCTGGAGCAGAACCCACCACAGCCGGTCTGCAGATCTCCCTGAGCACGGGTGGAACCAGCAGCCAGGATGCTGCTGGTTCTGCAGAGCAGGACAGCAGATACCCAGAGAGTCCCCAGGGGCTCTGGAGAGCTCACAGATCTGAGCAGGCAAGAGGCGCTCAGCACTGAAGTGAAAAATGGTCTCGTTGGGTTGCACTTGGAGCCTCAGAGCTCAGGCTGCCCCAACATCACAACATCCTTCCTCCCTTCTCCTGCTCACCTCACACCCAAAGTCAGGCAGCAAGCAGGTGCCATGGACCTTCCCCCACCTCCAGAGGCTCTCCACGCCTGGATGAGGTCCCGGCATCCACTTTGGGACAGGCACCAGCTGAGGATACAGCTCAGACAACACCACCTTGGCTGACAGGAGGAAGACCTCCAGGCAGACCCTCACACGGATTCCTGGGATAAACTGGCAGTGAACCAAAGTGGGGATGCTGAGCTAGGCTGAGGCTGGTAAATTAAAAGGAGAGAAAGGAGGCCAAAAGCACCCGAGAGAGGCTGAGACTGAGGCTGGAACCTTCTTTGCAGAGACATGTCAAGAGTGTGCTGAGGGTGGGAGCATGAAGCCTTCCCACAGGGAATGGGCTGGCACAGGGAAGGGTGACTCTCAGCTGGTTCTAGGAGTTATCAAACAATTAAAGAAGTGATAAATTTAGCCTGTGGAACAGGAAATTGGCAATAATGCAGAAATGAAAGGAAGCAGTTGCGCTAACTGCTGGGCACTCTACAAAATTGGCTATAAAAAAGAAGGACTGCCATAAATATAAGGGCAGCCAGGAAAGGACATTGCTGGTAATGAAACCCCTGCTCCCCACGCGGGAAATGGGGAGACACAGAGCTGGAGATGGGAAAATATCAACCGTGGCTGTGCTCAGTCAGGAGGCACAGCTGAACAGCCAGAATGGGCAGCCAGAAGCAAAGCGTGTGCTGGGCTCGCTCACCCCTGCTCTGAATTGATGGTGTTACACTGAGAGGCTTCAAAACCGAAATAAAACAGCCCACCACGCTAAGGATGCCGACCACAGCGCTGTCCTGAGCTCCCACAGAGTCCCGAGGAGAGGGAAAAGCGCCCCTCAGGTACTCGGACAGGCATCGGGATGATGGGTGAGCTAATTGCCTCTGATTGCATCGCATCAAACCGGCGCATAACAAATGCCAGGGTGGGGTCAGGCAAGTGGAAATTTGCAATTTCAGCCCACGGAAATTGCCTTTGCAGCCCTTTCCCCAGCAAACAGCAGTTCCTCGGGCAGCTCTGGGCAGGGAACGCCACCGGAGCCGTCCCCCTCCTGTGCGAGGCAGCAGCAACAACAGTTTCCCGACAAAACCGAGCTAATGAATTGTTAACATTGACTGGAGCTATTTTCAGCTGATCCAGGACAAAACATTCAGCAAAATTCCAGCTACAGGGAGGAAGAAAACCCAACAACACAGCTGCTTTGTGTTCAAGAGGCAGGAAACTGGCTCTCATGGGATGCAGGCGAATCAAGGGCCCCTTGGGCTGGTGGCCACGACCCCTCCATTCCCTCTGCTGTTGTGTAGAGAGGGTTGGAGGGGTTTCACTGCTCTGCTGCCAAGTCCTGAGCTGGGTTTGACTTGTCCAGGCCACTGCCAGGCAGGTCCTCAGTTCGGTGGCATCCCTGGTGGGGCTCAGAGCAGCTGATGGCTGGGAGCTCGAGAACAACCAAGGTCTGTGCCCTGGAGGAACCTCCCATGGCATTGGTCACCATGTGTGGACGAGCTGTTGGAATTCTGAGGACATGGCCCAAGCACAAAGCTGGTCTGGGGGGGTGCTTTGAGATGTCCATCACAGAGATGGGGGTCTCTCTCACCACAGAGCTGCCGAGATGTCCTACAGCCCCCCCAGCCCCAAAACAGGGGGAGTGGGGAGCTAAAGGGGGCATGAGAATGGCTGATGAGGATCTTGGGGGGGTATCTGTGAAACCACGGGGGGCTCAGGGGTCCCCATAGACATCAGTTCTGGGGAGCTGCTGTAATACACTTGCTCAAGGCCCTGCGTGGTGCCTACCACCTAGGGCAGTGTCTGAGCTTTCAGCCCACTCCTGGCTCATCCCTGGACTGTGCCATGGATGCCAGCCTGCTCCCACAGCCTTGCAGTCCTCTGCCCCAGAGCCAGCCTTCAGCCCTTCTCTGCCTGCAGCGGGTCTGACCACCTCTGTGGCCAAGAGAGCAACTGAACATCCGTTCCAGGCTCCATTTCCACAGAAATGAGGTTGGCTTCAGGCACAGAGACCTCGGGGAGAGGCAGTACAGAGGAAACAGTGTTTTATAACACCCTCCCGCCCATCTGTTGTGGTCCTGAACCTCCATCTCAACAAATGTCGCTTCCCCTGCACCAGTGCAGCCCCCCTGCTCAGCTCCCTGCCCCTCTGAGCACCCCTAGCCCCTCTGTGCTGCAGGTTCCCCCAGGCTGGTGGATCCTGCCCCATCTCTGCCCCGTGTCCATCCCATCCCCGTGGTCTGGGTGCTTGGTGGGGACCATGGGCTGCTGCAGAACGGGTTGAGGTGACCCTGGCAGTGCCCAGCATTCCTGAACTTTGCCTGCATGGAATACCACGGTGAGCATGGTGGGGGTCTGGAGAGGGAGGCAAATCCCTTGGCATCTGGGGAGGTGGCTCCTGGCTCGGAAGGAGGGTTGATTTGAGCATCTCCACAGCCCAAACGCCCCAATACAGCCCAAGGAGAGCTCCAACCACAGCAGAGGACATGGTGCTACACGAGACCCACAGCACCGGCTGGTGCCTCTGCAGGAAAATTGGTCCAAGACTAAAAATACCCTCACCTTTCAAGGCAGACTCTGGACAGGCTCATCATGTGGCAGCAGCTGGAGCTGGGAAGGGAATTTCCATCAGGCACTGACCGTGGTACAGTGCACGGGGGAGCGGTGGGCACGTGGCAGTGCCCCAGAGCAGGGGGGAGGCTGAGGCTGATGGAGGCACAGCACAAAGTCTGCAGTGCTGAGGAGGGAAGGGATGAGTCACCTCGTCTGTGGAGAGCCCACACTCACCCCATCTCCCACCACTAATTAATGCCAACACTAAATACAAACACATCCACGTTAGTCACTAATGGGACGTGGACGGGCTGAAATGCGGAGCCTTCACCAGCACTCGCTTTAAAAATGAAACAAACTCCCACGTGGAAACCTCCAGCTCCACTTGAATCTGCTAATTTATTCCCCTTCCTGCTACTCAGCCTGCAGACATGCCCCAGCATGTGTGATGAGCCCACAGCCGGCTCTGGAGCTGCCCGTGCCCACCTCAACTCTGCTGGGCACCGGGAAAAGAGCAGCTGTGATGCCAGAAAGGGGCAGGGGAAAAGGGGAGAGCATGGGAAGAGCTGAAAGCCTGTGAAGGATGCAGGGCAGGATGCAGCTCTGAGACACAGAGGATGGAGGAGATGGAGAAGCCCTGTGGAAGAACAGCCCCCGGCTAAGCCACACAGGGCTCCAGTGGGTACAGGGGCCCACACTGCACCACTGGGGCCCCAAGCTTTCCCGGATCATGAGTCCTGTGGCACCCACGGGGGTTTTTATAGATCACAGCTCTCTGCTCTCCCAGCAGGCAGTGGCTGGCTGTGTTAACTCACAGTGCTCAATGCAGCTGTGACCATGACCCCACATTCCGCAGGCGATGGAAATCAATATCTGCTCACCAGGCACTGTGAAATCCATGGGGTGGCATGTGCACTGCTGACTTTGTGGAAAGGCCATCCTGCTCTGCCAGGGTTATCCTGGGATGGGGAGGCACAAGCCATTTGTTCCCACTGCTCTCAAGAGGCTGGGCATCAGCATAAGCTGGTCGTTTTGGGAAGCATCTGCTATCATTTAATATAAATAATGAGGCTGAATCCCCACTGAACTCAAACAGGCTCTGGGTAGCTCCTAGACTGGCATCCTGGGATGAGTGGAGGTGGCTAGTCACTGGCCACTGCGTGCCACCCCTATGGCCTGGTGCACCCAGGTCTGCAAGCTCTGCCTGGGGACTGCTGCTCCTGCTCCCTCCTCCTGCCATCTCCAGCCTGGGGACTGCTGCTCCTGCTCCATCCTCCTGCCATCTCCAGCCTGGGGACTGCTGCTCCTGCTCCGTCCTCCTGCCACCTCCAGCCTGGGGACTGCTGCTCCTGCTCCATCCTCCTGCCATCTCCAGCCTGGGGACTGCTGCTCCTGCTCCATCCTCCTGCCACCTCCAGCCTGGGGACTGCTGCTCCTGCTCCATCCTCCTGCCACCTCCAGCCTGGGGACTGCTGCTCCTGCTCCCTCTTCCTGCCATCTCCAGGCCAGCTTGTGCAGAAGCAAAGAAGCAGAAGCTGCAGTGCAGCAGGGACCCAGCTAGCCCACAGGGCCAGGCTCATGCCATGGGGCAGGCAAGCCCACAAACACCCCCGTGACTCCCAGCGATGGGGAGCCCCTCCGGCTGCTGCCCATTCCACCACCAAGGGCTCCAGAGAGTTGCTGGGAGCAGAGGCTGGTGCACAGGCAAGGATGGGGTGCCCCAGCACCCTGTTGGTCCCTGGGGTCCAGCAGAGCCCCTGTGGGGCTGTGGGGCAGCAGGGAGTGTGGCTGGCTGGCTGGCAGCCCCCACACTCTCTCAGCTGGGCCCGGCTGCCTGGGCACCTATGGATAATCCATCTGCTGAACATGCTACAGGCCATTAGCTTTAACTAGAGGGAGTTGCAGGGAGAATCATTAAAGGAAAAGTTCACAATGCAATTAATAAAGCACCTCATTAGGTCTCTTCCCTCTGCGAGCCTTCAGCTCCCGCTACCGGCTCGTGCAGGTCTGGTGCTCTTGCTCCCAGTAAGGAGACAACTCCCAGGAGATGCTTTTGCTTTCCTTTTCCTCTCAGGAGGCAGCAGGTGCCTGGAGATGGCACTGCCAGGGTGCTGCTCTGGGAATGTGGCTGGTGCCTGGATGGGTTTTATCCCACCACTGTCCTGCCCAGGGGTCCCACAGCCCCAGGATCCTGCAGGACAGCTTTTCATGCCCAGGGCACAGAGAGGGGCAAGCAGGATGCAAATCCATCACCAGAGGGGGGGATGCAGAGGGAATCTGCCCCCATGCAGACACCAGGACCTGCCCTGCTTTGCCCATGTGGTCCCATTTGCTGGGTGGGAGCCAACAGCCTCTTCAGGGCTGCTGATACTTCAATCTTGCACTCCTGGGGCTTGATCCCAACCAAAAGCAGACTATTCATCCCCCCTGGCTCTCTCTGCCCTCCTCCTCACGCTCACGAGAGCCCTGCTGCCAGGCAGTGCCAGTGCAACAGGGCAGGGGGGTTCACCACCCTCCAGGGGTCATAGTGAGTCCAAAAGGAGGCCAAGGGCTGCACTTGGGGATTTGCCACCCAGAGCCTCCCTGGGGGTCTCCTGTGCTGGATCCTGACCCTCCAGAGGGTGTGGAAGGCTGAGCCCAGGCTCCAGGCTGTCTCCTGGTTGTGCTTGGCTGGAGATGGTGGCCATGAGCAGGGCCAGGAACTATTTTCAGAGGCTGATTTTGCATCTCATCTCTCATCCACACAGGGTCCCTTTTGCTTTTCTCTGCCAGCACCCTGGGGAAGCTGCTCCCAGAGCCTGGGACCTACTCCCAGAAGTGTCTGTGCAGCAGCCCAGGGGGACACCTCTTGGAAGCACCAGGAAAAGGCCAGTGCCAGGAGGTGTTGTCATTCCTGACTGCTCTTTTTGCTTCCAGCTGCTGTCTCACATCATTACCTCTTTTTAGGTTTCTGTCATCTTGTCCTGACCCGTGAAAAATCTCCAAGGTCTTGGCACCTACTGGGATGGAGGGTGGTCCCAGGGCCAGCACTGCTCTGAAGCCTTGAGGGGGCTGTGCTGTGCCCCAGCAGCCAAAAGCCAAGGGGCAGAGGTGTGTGGAGCAGCATCCTGATCCCAGCAGAGATCCCAGAGCAGGGAAAGCCCAGCCTGGTGGGGTTGGGGGCTTCAGAAGCAACCACTGGCCATGCAACCAGGTGAGAGGAGACCAGAAGGCCTGGGAACAGTGGCAGCTCTGGACAGTGGAGCATCTCTGTGGGATTCAGGGCTGGATTCAGTGCTGCCCTTCCTTGGAGGAAATATTTCAAGGCAATAAGGGAACTGCATCCCATCAGAGCAGGGAAACATCCTGGGCAAGAGGGACCCAGGATGGACGTGGACAGGGCTGGAGATGTGAGAGCTGTGACCCTGCTGGTGATGGGTCCCTGTGGGAAAGGGAAGCAGTAAATGCCAATGCCAATGACTTGCATTCTCTCCATCTGCAGGCCCAGCAGGGGGCTTGTCCAGAGGGAAGAGAGGCAGGACCCCATGGGAAGCCATTAAGACCGATGTCATATCGGAGAAAGGATCACTGAGGAAGGCAGGGAACACTTCTAACCCCACACAGAAGCCCCAGAGAGGACAGAGGAGACCCTCCAGACCCCATTCCTGCCCTTTGATCTACGTTTGTTCGGGACAAGCTGTCACTCCTGCACCACGAGATGCTGGAGCGCGTGGGCACGGCTTGGAGGGGGGGCAGCAGATTTCACATCTAAATCAGACTCCTTCTGTCCTAATCTCAGCCAGTACAAGTGGCTTAACCCATCGGACCAGCTCCAAATCCTCCTCTCCTCCTCCCGATCCCACTTAAGCCCCGAGTTTTCCCCCTTGATAATCTCTGATTCGCTGGGATCACGGGATTGCTCTGCCAACTGCACAAATCCAGATGCTTTGCTGCTGCCTGGGTATCCAGATGGGAATGGATGCAGATGGTGAATCTTAAAGACTCCTTCCTGCTCTCCAGCACCACCCCAGTCCTGCTGCTCCCCTCCCATGGGGCCCAGTAAAGCAAAGCCATGGCACTACACAGGAAGAGATTCCCACATCCCATGACATTCCCAGGCTCCAGTGGCAGAGCACAGGGTGCAGACATCCCTCTGGGAACCAGGATGGGATACAGGACATCCTGGCCAGAGCTGGTGCCCAGTGATGGATGCAGAGGGGATGGTGACCTGGGATACAGGCTGTGTGTGGGCTCCAGAACATCCCAGCTGTGGGGAGCTCTTCCTGAGGGATGGAAATCAGGGCCAGGGATGGAAAACAAGGCAGGGGATGCTCTGCTGTGCCAGCCACGTCCTTCAGGTCTGTGCAACAACCTCTCTGCACAACATCTTGCTTCTGAGATGGCTTCACCAGCGCAGCTGTGGGCACCAGAGGGACAGGCAAGGAGCTGGAAGCATCTCCAGGCTGCTGGAAGCTGCACCCTATGGCACATACCCTCTGCAGACCCCAAAAACCACATCAAACCCACTTCATCCCCTCCTCTGCTCCTGCCCCAGCAATTACTGGACAGGACATGTCTGCACAAAAACAGGGGACAGGCTGGACAGACCCTGCCGAGCTCCTGGTGTGTCTGAGCCATGTCTTCCCTCTCTGGACACATTATCCAAGGGAAAAATCCTGACATCAGAGGTCAGGGAGCCATCAGTGCCTAGCAGTGGCCAGCTGCCCAGCAGCACATATCCCACAGCACCCCTTCTTGTAGGGAAGCGTATTGTCATTGCCAGCCTCCCAAATTTTCCTCTCTGAAATCTCCCCTAAGCTGGGAAACCCCTGCCTGCCAGGAATTAGCTCAGCATTGCTATATTGCAGCCATTTTGGAGGCATTTTCCTTCTATTTCTTTTCTTTATTTTCTTTTTTTTAGCTTGGATTCCCTACAATGTTTTCCACCCCCAGGGGCGGGCTCCGTGTGCTTTTATCTCCGGAAGCGCGGACGGAGTGCCCCCGAGCAGCGCATCCGAGGAGGGATGGAGGAATAAACGGCTGGTGCTGGAGCACAGTGGGCTTGGCTCTGCTTTCACATAAGGGTTTCCTTCATCTCTCCTTATGCCTAATGACATTTGTCTAATTAGGACCGTGCCCAATTGTTTCACTCAGCAGGAGAAGGGGCTGCTTTGGCTGGAAATGGCAGCGCCGAGGGGTCTGCGGAGCCCCGAAATGCATGAGATGGAGATGAGAGAGAAGGATTATATTCAGGTGCTCTGTTCTGTCAGAGAGCCTTTGATTTGGTGGATTGTGTAGCATGAAAGGCCAGGCTTGTTACAGCCTTTGTGTGACTAAGAGTAAGATATTAAAGTTTGATGCACTGCTCTGGGAGACGCTACGTGATGGATACAGAAGACTTCCTCGGCATTGTAGGAGCAGTGGAGGGCCTTTAGGATCTTTGGGGGCTGTTTGTTATATATTTCCTTGCCTAATGGCTTGCACGTGAGCAGAGTGCTAAGGTCGAGTCCAGATTGCTGATGTGACCTTGGCATATGATTTTCATAGGCAGGAACGTTCGGTTCTGCGCCGTGAGCGGCTCCTCATGAATTGCAGGCAGTGACCCTGGGTGTCAGCGAGCAACCTCACTTATTTCATTCCTCACACTTTAGAAAGAGTTATGGCTCGCATTACTGGGATGTTTTCTCCGCACAGAGTCCTGCAGTGGTGGGTGGGAAGGCTCCCTGGAGATCTCTGCTCCTCCCTGGGGTTGTATCCGGTACTAGCTCAGGCCGTGGATATGCTCCAAGGACAGAGATACCTTCATCTCCCCCAGTGACTCCTGTCAGGGGACACAGGCAGCAGGATTTGGGCTCGGACTGGGTTTACAGCAGCTTATCCCACCCAGGAGCCCCCTGCCCATTCCACCCATCTCCCCTTCCCTTTCCCACCAATCACAGAATCACAGAATCAGCTGGGCTGGAAGGGACCTCCAAGATCATCAAGTCCAACCATTGATCCAACCCCGCCGTGCTTCCCAGCCCATGGCACTGATGCCACATCCACTCTCATCTTAAACACCTCCAGGGGTGGAGAATCCACCCCCTCCATAAGTAGCCCATTCCAATGGCTGATCACCCTCTCTGTAAAAAATTTCTTCGTAATATCCAACCTAAACCTCCCCTGGCACAGCTGAAGACTCAGCCCTTTTGTCCTACTGCTCATTCCTGAGAGCAGAGCCTGACCCCCACCTGGCTCCCCCCTCCTGTCAGGGAGTTGCAGAGAGTCAGGAGGTCTCCCCTGAGCCTCCTCCTCTCCAGGCTGAGCCCCCCCAGCTCCCTCAGCCTCTCCTCACAGCACTTGTGCTCCAGTCCCTTCACCATGGGATGGATGGAGCAGGACAGTGCCCAGGGACAGGACCCTGCTGTCACACCCCCAAACCTTTGGTCCTGCCATGCACAGCTGTGAGGAGAGGACTGGTCCTCACAGAGAACTCAGTGAGCCCGTGATGTCAAAGCCACCTGAGACTTCCTGAATGATGGATCCTGGACAACCATACCACAGTAAGAGGTCTCTCCAGGCAAACCCGGGGAGCTCAGAGCCTAGTAAGCAGTGTGTCCACCCCAGAGCTGCCTGGGTCATATCCCTGGAGCATCCCAGGGCTGTTGCTGTAGGTCTGTGTTTGCATTTGGCTGTCAGTGCACAGGGCCAAGTCTCTCCCTCAGCCCCTCACCAGGGCAGGGCAGAGGGAATAGGTGTTCCTGGTAGTGCTTTTGCTGGTGTGCCCACACCCACAGGGAAGTCTTTCCAGCACCAAGCACTGTGGCAGGTCCATCCCAAGGATGCTTCAAGGACTCCAGGCTCCAGACCTAAAGCCATCCTGGCTGCAGGGAGGAAGCGATCAGTCCCGAGGACAGCTCTCCTATGACACATTTCCTAGGACTAAGTCTTCCATTCTTGCTTTAACCTTTTCTGGTGACTTGTGGTGGCTGTGTTAAACAATGATATGCCTGCAACATGACAGTGATTTGTTTAAAGAGCCCACACTCGTCCTTGTTAGTGCTCTGACAGTCCTGTCAAAAGCTTCTGCACATTTTTCAGTTCTCTCCCTCATTTGCTCCTGTCACCATGGGAAAATATCCAGATAACAACGGCCCTGGTGGCATTTGATCAGCTCAGGGGCCTTGGCTTGGCTGCCTCATCCCTGCCCAGCATGTTGAGCTGTGTCTGGTGAGCCTGGGGACGCATCCCGAGCCTGGCTCAGGCCTCCCCGCCGCCCTGGCTGGCCCCCAGCAGTAGCATCACCAGTGAGCCTGTGGGTTTCAAAAGGTTTCCCAGCTCTCAAGACCAGAGCATGATGCTGATCCCATGCCCTGATGCCACTTCACAGCCTGGATTTTGGATGGCTTGATTCAGAGGATGGGCTGGGGAAGGAGCAGGTTCCTGCCCAGCTGTAGCCATACAGTGAAGGGTGATTCAGGAATTTAACAGCTGTCCCAAAAAGAGGGTTTTCCAGCTAAAAGAGAAGGATTTCAGGTCCCTGCTGCTCTGTCCCCAGTGGCTGGCTGTGCAGAAAGGGGATGGAGCTGCCAGGCCTCAGACTGAGCATAACCAGTGTAGGCAGAGCATTAGGGATGCAGGAACCGGTCCTCTCTGGGGACGTGCCTGGAGGGAGGTGCCTTTCAGAGCGTTTAAGAGCTAATGCTTCCATGTCCAGGGAACTCCCACACGGATGAACTTCGGGGCTGAGCACGGCAGCAGGGGGAGTAGGTAGATTTACGCTGAGGTCTGGGTAAATTGCAGTGAGTTTGAGTGGTGTGACAGGGCTGGGAGCACCAAGGAGCAGACTCGGTGCTGCCTACTCCGAGCTGAGAGTTTCTGGTCTGGACCACGTGGTTAAAGTTGGGAAATTCACAGAATCACAGAATATTCTGAGTTGGAAGGGACCCACAAGGATTTTCGAGTCCAGCCCTTAAGTGAATGGACCATACAGGGATCAAACCCACAAACTTGGCGTTCTTAGCACCAGGCTCTGACCATCTGAGCTAATCCCAGCTCAAGGGGTTCCTCTGCTGTAACTCCTGCAGTTACCTTGGAGAAGGAAGCGGCCTGGGGAGGCGGAAATTGAAGTTGAAAAGAGGTGTCCACAACTGTCTGCAACCCTGCACTGGGCTGAGCAGCCCCTCCCAACCCATGAAATCTCCTCCCACGGGTATGAGCAACACAAGGCATCTCCATCTCAGCCTCCTCGCACACAGACACCCCCTGCACCCTGCCCGGGGGGGACCCCGGCCTGTCCCCCCTCCCTGGGCTCCAAGAAGGCTGCATAGGTGCCACGTCCACCTCTGCTGCCTCACCTGGGACCCAGCCATCCCAACCTGCCCATTCCATGATTCCCACCCACCCCGGCACATCGGAGACCATCCTGGATCCACGGAGGTGCCGAGCCCAGAGAAACCCATTTCCCAGAGATAATGTTATATTTCCAGAGTGCATGTAGACAAATACGGCCAAATGTTCCCCTCCCTGAAGCCATCAAAGCACCAATGACTCCGTAATATTTAATGGCTTGTTTTGCTCCCTAAATGATACAATGAAAAGGATTATTAATGTTAATAGCGTTCTTATCATATTTTAATAGCATCATGTATAACGGAAATGTCATCTCAGCACATATTTCTCCTGCTCTCACCCAGGGCGCGGAGTAATCATACTCCAGAGATGTGGAGAGGGAAGAGACTTTGGGCAACAGGGTGGAAAAGGGGGGCTGGGGCCTGGGGAGGAGCTGGACTCGGCTGGCTGGAGAGAGGGGATGCAAAGACATGAGAAGAACTGCTTCCCTGTAGGCAGGGGAAGGAGGGAAAACAAAGGACCAAGAGGGATGATGATGGGCAGGGGAAGGATGTACAAGATGGGCACAGAAAGGATGCTGAGAATGGGAAGGGGAAGGATGTCTGGAATGGGCAGGGAAAGGATGCCCATAATGAGAAGGATGTCTGGGATGGGCAGGGAAAGGATGCCCAGAATAGGAAGGGGAAGGATGTCTGGGATGGGCAGGGAAAGGATGCCCAGAATGGGAAGGAGAAGGGTGTCTGGGATGGGCAGGGAAAGGATGCCCAGAATGGGAAAGAGAAGGATGTCTGGGATGGGCAGGGAAAGGATGCCCAGAATGGGAAGGAGAAGGATGTCTGGGATGGGCAGGGGAAGGATGCCCAAAATGGGAAGGAGAAGGATGTCTGGGATGGGCAGGGAAAGGATGCCCAGAATGGGAAGGAGGATGTCTGGGATGGGCAGGGGAAGGGTGCACGAGATGAGCAGGGGAATGGTGGATGGGATGAACAGGCGAATGGTGGATGAGATGCACAGGGAAAGTGGGCACAGGATGGGCAGGGGAAGGATGCACAGGATGGGCAGAGTAACGATGGCCAAGGCAGCCCCAGGCAGGCCACAGGGCATGCACAGGAATCCTGGGCATTGACAGGACCACTTATACTGGGGGTGTGTGAAAATAGCACTCATCCCCTGCAGTCACCAGATCCACTTAATCCCTCAGGCCTGGAAAGGGCTGGATCCCCCAGACAAGGAGGGTCAGGCCATCACTCCCCCAGGATCCCCCAGGACCTGCCAAACCTGTTATTGCTACCACTTCTTTTCCTGACACACAGGGCTCCATCAAGAGCAGCTGTCAGTGCCACACTCCAATTTCCAGCGGATCATTTCGCAGTCCAGTGAGCATTTGTCTTTTTTTTTTCCCCATCCAATCCATTTTATAGATTAGTTTAACTAGGCTGAATTCCCACATTTTTCACATGGGGTTTGGTTTCCCTTGCATTCAGCCCTCGCCTCCTTGCCAGACAGGGATAGGCCAGAGGTTGAGTGCACAGGGGTTCCTGCAGGTAGAGCAGAGCTCAAGGGCCATGTCATCTCATTTTCCCAGTCCTCAACACAAGCCATTGCATTTCCACAAAGGAACTGCAAAAGGAAGAACCAGAACGATTGAAGGAGTTTCTAAAGTTCTGTGTGTTTCTAAAGCTTCTAAAAAGGCCCTGCACCTATTGGAAATGTGGAAGTTTTCACTATGGTATGTATGGAAATGGATATTCCTCCCTGTCCTGTGCCAAGGGCTGTGCACAGCTCAACCTCTGCACCCACCCGGGTGCAGCACTGACACCTCCACACCCACACTGACTCCTGGTCCTGTCCCACAGACACACAGACACTGCTTGTGTACAACCCCAAACACATCTGCCCTCAGCTCCCGGGAACCTCCCCCATGGATGTGGGAGCACATGCCTGCACAGGCTCCCTCCCCATCCAGCCTGCTTTGTGCTGCGAGATGAAAGGGGGCAGCTCGGCTCTGACCTGCTCATATTTCACTAAAATGTTATTTTAACACTTAAAAGGGTAGAAAATACCATCGGCGGCTCTTCATTTATCAGATCGATGCGCGGGGAGCAGGGCACGCGCCTCTCCACGGTAATGAGCCCAGGAGATGCCTGGCAGCTTCCCGGCACTGCCCTGGCACTCGGGATGCAGGGATGGGGGCAGGCAGGCATGGGGCGAAGGGACAGACCCCTCTTTTCCCGTCTGTGGGTGCTCAGACTCCCGTGGTGACTGGAAAAACCTGAGCAGGAAAGAGAGGGCAAACCCAGCAGGAGGACCCGATGGGGGTCCCCGGGCTCCAGCCCCCACCAAACACACCTGGAATGTGGAACAACAAGCACCCTCTGGATTTCCCCTCCTGCTCCCAGGGTCACAGCTGACTGCTGGAGCCAGGGACTCCTGCAGAGAGATTCTGCCTCGCTCTCCTTCCCACATGTCCTACCAGCCAGCCTAGTCAGGGTCCATGCAATGGGACTGCCTGGTTTATCTCCCAGGCTTCTGGTGCATCCTCACAACTGCTTGACTTCTCAGTGAGGGATCATCTCAAGTTTGGTCCCCCTCTACCCCAGAGCTGCTGTAGAGAGACCCCTTCAAGGTGGGATCCTTTGCTCCTCCTCTCCTGCTGTTCTGCTCTTTGTAACATCACCTCCCCATGTCCTGCACGGACATGGAACTGTTGGAACAAGCCCAGAGGAGGCCACAAGGTTGCTAAGGGGACTAGAGCACCTCCCCTATTGAGGGAGACAGGCTGAGGATGTCAGGGATGCTCAGCCTGGAGAAGAGAAGGTTGGAGACCTCACAGCAGCCTTGCAGTGTCTGAAGGGGCTACAAGGACGCTGGAGAGGGACTTTGCATCAGGAACTGGAGTGACAGGACAAGAGGGAATGGCTTCAGACTGACAGAGGGGAAATAGAGATTAGATGTTATGAAGGAATCCTTCCCTGTGAGGGTGGGGAGCCCCTGGCACAGGTTGCCCAGAGAAGCTGTGGCTGCCCCTGGATCCCTGGAAGTGTCCAAGGCCAGGCTGGAGCAACCTGAGATAGTGGAAGGTGTTCCTGCCCATGGCAGGGTGGGGGAAATGAGATGGGCTTTAAGGTCCCCTCCAACCCAAACCACTGTATGATTCTGTGTGGAGGAAGGGCAGGTGTAGGGTTTGTCTTCCCACAGGACACAGCAATGTGATGGCTCCAAGATCCAGAAAGGGGCCACATGGACACTGTCCTACATTCAGCAGCAGTTCAAGGCATCACTCACCCCCAGACAGCCCCAGGGAAGGAGACACTGCTGTGGGGATGCTCATCCCACCCAGCAAAGCCACAGTCACCTCAGGAACTTTGTCCACATCTGCATCTCCATGGGGAAGTCCTTCCTTGTGGACTTGCCTGTACCTCTGTGTGGGATCTGACCATTCCAAAAGCAGATCTGACCAAACAAAGGACAGTTACAAAGATCAGGCAGTGTCAGAGCAGCTACAGGGACCAGTGCTGGGTTTGCTTGTTTAACACCTCCGTTAATAATCTTGGCAGAGAGAGCAAACAGAAGCAGCAGCTGAGAGGGACTTGCAGGTGCTTTCCAGTGTGAAAGCAATATTTTGCTGGGGTTGAATGTTTCACAGCCCTCAGGGCACTTGCAAAAGCAGCTTTGAGTCCTAAAGGTCTCGCAGGTTTAGGACAATGATTTTACTCATCACTTTTTCTTCTCTGCTTTGGAGACATCACCAGAAGGTTCCCTCAAGGACCCTGGAGGTCTCGGGCACGGGGAGCAGCTCCCAGTGCCAAGGGACTCTGCTGTTCTGCAGACACTCAGGTGGCACATCCTCACTGACTCCACCCAGACCTGCTCCAGGGATGGAGTTACCCTTGTGCCTGCAGTGCCCTGGATGTCCAAGCCCACGGCTGGCATTGGCTGTGGAACTGTCAGAGGTGTCATGTCCTTCACACAGGACATGGGGTGAGTTAAATGACGGAGACAAAACCTTTTTACGTGGGATTTTCCACAAGGCTTTCACAGAACCACAGGTTGTAAAAGCCCTCCCAGACCACAGAGTCCCCCCTGTGCCCCATCCCCACCTTGTCCCCCAGCCCAGAGCACTCAGTGCCACAGCCAGGCCTTCCTGGGACACCTCCAGGGATGGGGACTCCAAACCTCCCTGGGCAGCCCCTGCCAGTGCCTGAACACCCTTTCCAGGGAGAAATTCCTCCTGAGGTCCAACCTGACCCTCCCCTGGCACAGCTGGAGGCCGTTCCCTCTCCTCCTGTCCCTTGTTCCCTGGGAGCAGAGCCCGACCCCCCCCGGCTCCCCCCTCCTGTCAGGGGGTTGCAGAGCCAGAAGGTCCCCCCTGAGCCTCCTTTTCTCCAGGCTGAGCCCCCCCCAGCTCCCTCAGCCCTTCCTGCTGCTCCAGCCCCTTCCCAGCTCCGTCTCCTTCCCTGCACACACTCCAGCCCCTCAGTGTCTCTCTTATTGTGAGAGGCCCAAAACTGGACACAGCACTGGAGGTGCCTCAGCAGTGCCCAGCATAGAGGGATTTGGGACTTGAGGGAATCTCATATTGGGTCTTGAAGCATCCCATGATGAAGCAGAGCATCCAAGATGGAGCAGGGAGTCCCCAGGGACTCCTTGTTCACATAACTTGCACTATGACCACTGCCATGCAAAACATTTTCTCCCACTTTAGTGAAAAAAAACAACAATAAAAGGAAAATTAGGAGGTTTTGCAGAAATGTAGAGGAAATTTTATAAGATGGAAACAAAAGCGATATTTCCAAGCAGTGCTTGCTGAAATGACTAAGACACACGACTCTCCTGAATAACACATTCCTGAAATTTGCAGATGAAACTAAATTGGAGAAGAGATCAAAATACCAGGGAGGATGGAGGACACAGGGAGAGGGTCCCGCTGAGCCGGCAGGCAGGCGGAGGCACAGTGGGATCCACTTGGAAAAACACAGCCAGGCCATTTAGGAGAAAATGATCCGAATCCTGGTCTGAGTCACTGGGAGGGGGAGCCCCGTGGTGCAGCGAGGCTGAGCGAGACTTAGCACTGCTGTGGAGGGGGGTCTCACCACGCCGCTGTTTTCCTTTCTCACCACCCATCCCAGGTTTTCAGAGGATCAGAGTCTGCCTGAAAAACCCTTCTGCTGTTGGCAGAGTGTTGTAAGCCAGGCTGGCTCCCCACGAGCCCCGGGGATGCCGCCCCGGGGGAGGGTGGCAGTGCTTGCAGTGAGATAAGCTGGATGAATGCCTAACCAGAGGCTTTATTAAGCACATGCAGCCCAAAATGTAGCCTCTATCCCCGTTTCCTGGGCTCCCAGCCCTGTGCCAGAGCTCTGGGTGGACCTCAGGTGCCCAGTCAGTGCATTGCCCGTCCTGGCAGCAGCCACACCCATCCTCGAGGTGACGATTGCTGGACCATCCGCCCACAGCTCTTGGTGTCCCTGGAGAGTCTCTGAGTGGCTTTTCTGCCCACTCAGGCAGGGATTCCCTGCAGGAATCCACCACCCCAAGCCAGCAGCAGGGGCTGAGCACGGCAGAGACCCGGAGGGCGGCGGGAGCTGTGCTCAGGCAGCAGCTCTGCTGTGATCCGTGCACGGGCTGCACTGCTCAGGCACTGGGCATATGGCAAACCATTCGCTAAATAACAAAATTAAATTACCCAGGGCTATAAAACAGTCAATTTAGAGCGATATCCTGACCGTAATAGGGACAGAGCATTTCATTTACTGCTACGACAGCGATCCTGCGAAGGAACGGGGGCTTCGGGGGGTGGAATGGGGAACCCCAAACGTGTGTGTGTTCAGAAGAGGGATGAGGCTGCCACAGCTGGGGGTGTCCCATCAACTCCCGCCCCTGCCCTGGCAGTGCCTCCTCTCCCCCTGCTGCTCTCAGGTCGCAGGCTCACCGTGGGCAGTACAGTCTCTGCGACATGAAGCATTAATGTCACATTAGCCTAATGAGTGCTTTTCTCATTTCCAGGTTCCACATCCTCATTTTCCAGGGTAGGATAAGATGTTTGTGCCACAGATGGCCTTGCCTATCTGCATGAAATGCTGTTGCTCTTCCCTCTCCTTGTCAGAACGTGGAAAATGGAAGAATACTTTGTAATCTGGTTATATGGACCCTTCACATCTTTCACCTCCCACTTTTTTTGTGTAGATGCAGTTTCTACTCATAGAAATGGGTCAAAGCCTGGCCTGGATGTGAGGGATGGGATGTCCAGGGTTTGTCACAACCCCTTGTTTGCCCAGAGAAGCTGTGGCTGCCCCATGCCTGGAAGAGTTCAAGGCCAGGTTGGACGGGGCTTGGAGCAACCTGGGATAGTGGAAGGTGTCCCTGCCCGTGGCAGGGGTGGAACTGGATGAGCTGTAAGGTCCCATTCAACCCAAACCATTCTGCAATTCTGTGATGATGGTTCTTGTTTCTCCTGTAGCACCATTCCTCAGGGACCCCATCACAGCATCCCTGTGGGATCCACCTTTCTGGAAACATGGAGGCAGCAAACACCAGGCTGAGCATTTAGCTACGAACTCCCTGGAGGGATGGACCAGAAAGCTCTTTAAAAAGCGATGTGGAGGAGGGGGCTGTGATCATCCCTGAGGCACCAAAACAAGCTGGGCAGGAGAGAGAGGGACCAGAGAGGAGCTTAGGCCACCCTTTGATGCTGCAAAGCACTCAGCAGCCTTAACTGTCTGTCTGCAGCCCTTTTTCCTTCAAACCAGAGCACGGCAGCAGTTCGGCTGCACCCCCGCGGATTGGAGGAGCCGTGCACTGCCTCGGTGGGTTATCTGTGATAACAGCAGGCAGGGAACAGCCCGCCTGGGGCACAGCCCCACAGTTGCCTCGCTGCCTTCGTGCTGCCCCGCGCCGGTTGGACCTGCTGGTCCTGCCTCGCTTCCCAAGCTGCCTGCTCATCTCCCAGCCCTTTCCCTGCCCTCCGGGCTGTTTGTCTGCCTGTGTGGACGTGATCCTCACCAGAGCCACGGGGAAGGCTCCTCTCCCCGCTGCCTGTATTATTGCAGGGTGCAGGCAGGAGATGCAGCCACCCCAGCAGCTTGTTGTTAAGTCAGAGCACAAATGCAGGTGTCCTGCAGCACAAATGCAGGTGTAACCCAGGATATCTGCAGGACATCCAGCCCCAGCAGAGTCCCACGGTTCTGGCTCTGTCTGCCCCACGTGTGCTGGTTTTTGAGTCCCTGTGCCGAGCAGGTGGCTCAGGGAGGGGACAGGAGAGACGTGCAGTGCTCCTGGGAGTGAATTACCTGGGGGGAAGTGATTTGGGAACCAGCCGGCCTGGTCACACCGAATTTCTCTGCAGGAAGGAGAATTTTAAAACACAATAACTGCAGGTGCTGCTTGACACACACACACCCCTCCTTGAGTGATTTCCCAGAGAGATGGCAGGCTGGGACAAAGTCAGTGAAACAATCACCTTTGACATCCTCCCTCTCTCTCTGCACGGAGCAGATGGGTACAAGCTCCAGGGCTCTCCAGGAGCCCTGTGAGGGCTTATCCTGTTGGCTTTGGGGGTTCTGTGTGACAGGCTCAAGCAACACCATGTGCAGGTCTTCATCCCCCCCATAGAATCACAGAATCCCAGAATGGTTTGGGTTGGAAAGGACCTTAAAGCTCATCTCATTCCACTCCCCTGCCATGGGCAGGGATGACTTCCACTAGCCCAGGTTTCTCCAAGCCCCGTCCAACCTGGCCTTGGACACTTCCAGAGGTGAGAATTTCCACAATTTCCTTTCACCAGGCCTTCAGCAGGCTGACTGCATTTTACCTCTGCTGTTCCTTCACTGTGATTTTTACATATTTGAAATTTTCCAGTTTTCTGATTTGCTCTCCCCGCCCCTCAGCCTCTCTTTACCCAAACACGACCGATGTTGCAACGCTGACACAGGAACACTCCCACTGCCTCTTCCCGTGTCTCTTCCTTGCTTGTTCTGGGCTGTGACAATCTTCATGGAGGACCTTTAGCAATTGCTGTATTTCCCTCTCAAGCTGCCAACATCCTCCCTTGGAACAGGCTGTGGGGTAGGCTTTACACACAAGTATTTTCCTGTCAACCAACTGACAGCAATAGCTGCTAACCGAGACACCGTGCTGTCTCCTTCTGCAGGCAGGGGCTGGATAAGGAGTTAATATTCCCTCTGTGGTGTATCCTTGTGGTTTCTCCATAACGAAAACCACTCCGGATGGAGCACCTGTCCCTGTGTTTGATTTCCCTGGATGCCACTTAACGGGGCCATTAAACCCAGCTAAGCCTGGCGCCCGTGAGCGCCGAGCTCGGCCGTGCAGGGGTGAAGGCACAGGTCACTGGGTTGTTATTGCTGCAGCCCATGAAGGATCGTGTGCAGCAGTGGAACTCACAGCATTCATCAGCTGCAGCCTGCTCTGGGGTGAGAAACCATGGCTTCCCCAACGCTGGCTCCATCCCTCTCAGCCACGGCCACTGCCGCTGACCCACAGCCAGTGACTGAGACCAGCTTCCTGTGGCCCGTGTGCCACTCTTATCCAAGCCGAGCTCCCATTAACACCTGCACCTGGCAAGGAGCTGGTTCAGCACTTCAGAGCCAAGATATCCCTTATTTCTCCCTCTTCTCATGCTCTCACGACACGTTGGTTGCTGTGCTGTGGTTCCTCACCGGCACCGCCATGTGCAGGTTGTCCTGAGAGACACTCCCTCCTCAAACCTGCTCCCTCATTCAGCCAAACACACCCAGAGCTCACTTGTGGCATTGCTGGAGCATGACAAGGACCAGGAGGGTCCTGTCCACCTTTGCCTTGACTCCCAGTGTTCCCTGAGAAAGGGATGAAGGGGGCTCAGGGGCCATGTCCCACACACAGCCTTCATCCTCTGGCTCCACACTTCAGGCTTCAGCTCTGGGGGCCCCTGAGTCACCAGTGGGACACAGGGACGTGCCTGGCCTCAGGAATGCACCCAGACAGCTTCGTGCCTCTGTCAGGACATATGTGTTCGCTCAGGAATGTCTGCAGGAGCGTCCCCCTTGCAAACTCTCCCAGGTGGCACTTTGGGGCAGGTCTGACGCAGTCGAGTCCCAAGATGAAAGTGCTCAGATCTTGACTCATCGCACCACTCACTGTAAACTATGGATTTCAAACTCCCCCATCCTCTGGACAAAGCTTTGGGTTGATTTGGGAGCAACTCCTTTGCATGGCAGATGAATGGCTGGGGCTCCCCCAGGGCCAGGCAGATCCTTATCCTTCTGGAGACAGTGCAGTCACCCCGTGTTCCTGCCACACTGATGCCACCTGCAGCTGTTTTATCTGCCAAATATCCCCTGGAATTTCAGGTTTAATCTGCTGTAAACACCTCGACACGATTTGTCCCTTCAAAATAATGCTGTGTTTTGATGGGTCGGTGACAAGGACGTTTAATCCTGCAAGATGATCCCTCCGTTCATTTGACTGGTGTCCCTTTCATGTCAAAATCTTCGAGCCACTGAGTAAGACCTCAAACGCTGCTGTTAAATTGTCAGCCCTCTGAAACAGGCCCAACGTGTTGTGCTGGTGTTTTTCCCCGGGGACTAATCCCATCCCTTCTCCCTCCCCTGCGCAGGCATAAGGGGTTGGGATTGTTATTTCTGATGAACTTCAAGGCGCCTCTCGCCGGAAAAATAACATTTCTGTTGGTTTATTTATTTATTGATCTGCTCCCTTCCAAAGCGAAGGGAGGAAAGAGGAAAGAAGAAAAAGCCAGAAGAGAGGGAGATGAAGAAGTAGGAGGGGGTGGGAGGCCGGGGAGACGAGCACCAGCTCGATCCCAGCTGCCAAGGTTTAATCAAAGGTTTCTACAAAGGGAGAGCAAAGCTTTTTAAATTTTGTCCTTAGCCCTCTCCTCTGAAGCCGCAGCCCCCGTTTGCCAGCGGCCCAGCCAAGCCTCAGCAGCCGTCCCTGGAGGCCAAATCTCCTTGTGTCTAGTGAGAGAAGCTTTTTAGCTACAAGCACTGCGACAGAGAAACAAGCTTCCTGGGAGTGGGAGTGGATGTCTAATCGCTCCTGGGTGAGGGGTGGGGGCTGCCCCAGCCAGCGTCGCAGTCCCTGATTTCCGAAGGCTGGTCAATCCTGGGGAGACACGGCAGCACTGCCTGGGCTTAATTGCAGATGGATTTCAATCCACCCTCCGCAGAGGATCTGATTTCTCCTGGCAGCCTTCAAAACAAGCCATCTTCTGTTCCAGTAATGCCTCGTGCTTCCCAAAGCGCAGGTCCCTCAGAGATCCCAGAACCTGATGGGGTGATTGGCTCCCTCAGCACCCCCCCCAGCTCCTGGATTTCCTCCAGCTCACTCATTTCCTACCAGAGGCCTTGATGGCAAACAGGGTCATCCCTTCAGTGCAGGCTCAGAGCTCACAATGCTCTTCCTGCCCCCTCTGCCCACCCTGTGTGGTGCAGGATGCTGAAGCTCTACCAGCCATGTTGGTCTGTGCCAGGGGAACCTCCAACAGATCAGACAATCACGGGATCACTGAGGTTGGAAAAGACCTCCAAGGTCATCAAATCCACCCTGTGCCTCATCCCCACCTTGTCACCAGCCCAGAGCACTCAGTGCCACATCCAGTCCTTCTTTGGACACCTCCAGGGGTGGGGACTCCAAACCTCCCCGGGCAGCCCCTTCCAAGGCCTGACCACCCTTTCCATGGACAAATTCCTCTTGATGTCCAGCCTGAACCTCCCCTGGCACAGCTTGAGGCCATGTCCTCTTGCCCTGTGGTAATATCCTGCAAGCCAACAGGATTTTCCAACTCCTGCCACACTCTGTCATCTCCTGCCTTGTGGGGCACAGTGGCCACACAACTCTGCCACGTCAAGGGCTGGAGCAGCATCTAAAGCATGTTCCCCCACATCTCTGTCCCAGGTTCCCACAAGATTTGTGACCTTCTCGCGGAGCAGAGCCTTCCCCGTGGGGTGAGAAGGACAATCAGCCCTGTTTTTGGCCACGGGTGACACAGGAAGGCTGGCAGGAATCAGCCTGGGCTGCAGCCACTGCTTCCAGGCTGCTGCCCTTTATCTCCACCCAGCATCTCCTGCTGCACTCCACACACCAAGGGCCTTTGAGTGGAAGAGCTCCGATGTTTATTCATCCAGGGCAGACCCCAGATAGCAAGGGACTGATAACAACCACCACAAGGGCTGCTGGAAGCAGCAGATAGGATCTCAAAGAGTGCCATTAGCCACTGTGTAATGTGCTGCCTTCATGAATATGCAACTCCATTGTGCAGCCCTGGCTGGGACCACGGGACATATTGTGATGCTGATCTCAACCCAGCCCTTGTCTGGGAAAAACCCAGCCTGGGGGATAACCACAGAGAGATGTACATCCATCCCAGAGAAGGACTAACCCTGAGATCCATGTGCCCATCACTGCAAAACATGGGCTGTGGATCCGAGTGGGAGGGGCAGCTGGGGGGGGACATGGTGGTGGCCACTGTACCAGGATCCTACAGGAAGAGAACGGGACAGGCTGCCACAAAACCAGCCCTTTGCAGCAAGATTTCACCAGACTTGACTTTAGGAAGAAATTGTTCCCTGTGAGGGTGGGGAGGCCCTGGCACAGGTTGCCCAGAGAAGCTGTGGATGCCCCTGGATCCCTGGAAGTGTCCAAGGCCAGGTTGGACAGGGCTTGGAGCAACCTGGG
>NW_016690358.1:1645305-1660151 GCF_001604755.1 Lepidothrix coronata
GGAGGAGGAGGAAGAGGAGGAGGAGGAGGAGGAAGAGGAGGAGGAGGAGGAGTGATGGCCTGGAAGGCCCCCATGGGGTTATAGGCAGATGGGGCAAGACACAGCAGCACCAGGAGGCAACCACAGTGTGAAAGGCAGCGGCTGAGGTGTGAAAGTGGGTGGGAGATGGCAAAGCCGTGCTCGGGGAGGGGGACACAGCAGGGACAGCTCCCAGGGCGGCCGTGCCCAGGAGAGCTGACTGCAGCGAATCCCGGGTTTTCTGCTTGAGCTCCCTGCGTTATCTCTGCTTTCTCCTACGCAGTTAACAACTTTAATTATTTACTCTGACTCCAGCAGCTCCATTTCCCACCGAATGGGCACAAAGTTGCTGCTTGTTGCTAAGCCCCCCCCCGCCCAGGCCTGCTGTGCTGGCACTGAGGTGTCAACAGAGTCCCTGAGGCTCCAGGCACAGCACCCGCTGCTGTGGTGGCACCTCTGCCCCCAAAAAGGGCAGGAGAAGACCTCAGGCTCCTGGGGCTCCCATCAGGATGGCCCCTCAGCTGGAACGGGTGCCCACAGGGGTGTCACAGATTTGAGGTGTCCCCAGCTTGTGCAAGGCACAGAGATGTGCACTGAGCATTCCCAGCCCTGCCCTGGCACCCAGCCGTGCTCCTGCATCCCTGCCATTCCCAGGGCACCCGTGACACTCCCTGCCCTGGCTGCTGCACTGCACCCACCACAACCATGGGCACTCGTGCACAATTGCTGGCCCCCAGAACCACCGTGTCCTCCAAAACCATCCAAACCTCCCAGAAAACCTCCCTGAAAACTTTTCTGCTGCTCTGGGGACTGCAGAGGCAGAGGGGTTGTGTCCCCTGGGGAGGAGGTGGCAGCAGAGTAGCCCCAAATTTAGCCATATCACAGCCTTTTAGGAAGGGCTGACTGCCTTGGTCAGTGCACCAGGATCCCTCAGGAAGGGAATGGGATGAGCTGTCACAAAACCAGCCCTTTGCAGCAAGATTTCACCAGAGCTTAGGAAGCAGTTCTCATTGAATGCTTTCTCACCCACCCATGCCTCGGCACTGCCCCTGGGATGAAGACAAGGCACCCAAGGCTGGGGACACCCCTGGGGGCTGTGCAACCTGGAGGTGCTGCCAGCTGGGGACCTGCTGCCTGTCACCTCCAGTGGCCCATTCCCAGGGCTTGAACCATTCCCACTGCAGTCGTGGGGCCATCACCCACCACCCAGCATTGGTTTTAGATCAGGGACCCCAACTCCAAGCTTAACCATGCTCTTTCCATGCCTCCAAATGGATCAAGTGCTGGTGGGAGACCTGGAGTGGGGACGAGCCTGGTCTCATGGATGATGCTGGTGATTGTGGGCATGGCACAGGTTGGGGTACCCCTGGGTCCCCCAGGCTGGCTGGGAGAAGATCCATCCTACTGGATCCCTGGGTATCCTGCCTTGCTGGTTTATGGAGCAGGCCCTTCTCCTGAGGGGTGTGCTGGGCACACACTGGGGCTGGCACCAGGAGAGGAGGGATGGGGGTCCATCACTCCCTGCTGGCTCTATGGCCCTGTGACCTATTTATCACTAAAATACCAACTCAGACATCCCTTTCAATGAAGGGGAGGAGGGAGGAGGGTGAAGTCACCCCATGCCCTGCAATGATCCTCTGGACACATTGCAGGGTCAGACCACAGCCACACCCCTACTGAAACCCCACCAGCCCCACAGCACATCCCACACACACCCAGTCCCATCTACCCAGGAGAACATCTCCATCATGTCCATGGAGACCTAGGCTCAAATCCCCTCTTCTGCAGGAAAAAATAACCCACCAGGTGTCCCCTCCCAGGTTCCCAGCACTTCACTTCAGGCTCTGGCAGCGTTTCCAGAAGTCATTAGGGAACCTGCTCATTAGTTTCTGAGTCAAAAGGCTTTTGAGGCAGCTCTGGAAGAGCAGGGGGTGTGCTGTGTGCTCTCTGCAGGTCCCCTTACAAATGCACTCAGCTGCTGGGCTTTGATAGGGGCTCCCGTCTAGACGGCACCAAAATCAAAGGCTCGAGGCTTGGCAGCGTGGTGGTTACTCACAGTCACTGGTCTCACTGTGCCTCGGCTGTCACTGCGTCCCCACGCTCACTGCCAGCTCCAGAGGGATGGGCCTGGCTGCTCAAAACTGCTGTGAAATCATAGAGGGTTCAGAATCATGGAATGTCCTGTGTTGGAAGGGAGTCATGGGGATCAAAGTCCAACTCCTGGCCCTGCACAGGACACTCCAACAATCCCACCATGTGCCTGAGGGCATGGTCCAAATGATCCTTGAGCTCTGGCAGCCCTGGGGCCGTGACACTGCCCTGGGGAGTTTTGTCCCTCACACAGAGAGATGGCACCCAGGCCAGGGACACCATTGTGTCCATTGGGATTTGCATAAAAGAGGGAGAATGACTCTTTATACAGCAGATTGTGATAGGACAAGGGAGAATGGTTTTAATGTAAAAGAGGAGAGATTTAGGATTTTAGGAAGAAATTGTTCCCTGTGAGGGTGGTGAGGCCCTGGCACAGGTTGCCCAGAGAAGCTGTGGCTGGAAGTGTTCCAGGCCAGGTTGGATGGGGCTTGGAGCAACCTGTGCTAGTGGGAGGTGCTCCTGCACATGGCATGGGACTGGAATGAGATGATTTTTAAGGTCCCTTCTTGATCTCTGGCAGCCTTGGGGCCGTGACCACTTCCCTGGGGTGTCTGTTCCAGTGCCCAACCACCCTCTGGGGGAAGAGCCTTTTCCTGAGATCCAACCTAACCCTGCCCTGATACAGCTCCAGGCCGTTGCTGGAGACTTGATCAAAGCTCTACTGGTCTGGAGAGACCCAGCCTGAGCTGAGGGCAGCTCTGGGAGCTGCCTGCACCCTGCAGCAGGGCTGAGGGGATGCTGGCAGGGTCCATCTGTGCCTTGGCTGGCAAAGCCCACCCCAGAGGTGCACCTGGTAAAACCCAGAGGGGCATCCCTGAGCTGCCTGACAGCCCGGCCACTCCTGGGCTTTTGCTTTTCCTCAACGTCTTTTGGGGCACAATCACTAGGTTTTAATTAATTGTGTTTAAATGATTTAAAAAAAAAAAAAAAAGAAATAAACCAGCAACAAGTACCGCAGCTCTTCCCCTGAGGCAGCCCAGCCTGGAGCTGGAACTGGAGCTGGTTTGGGGGTGACAAGGCGAGGAGGGTGTGAAGCAGAGGGATGTGCCACCGGTTGTGTGCCGGTGTTGGTGTCCCCAGTGCCTCTCCAGGGAGCCCAGCGTGGGCACTGCTGCTGGCTGCTGGTGTGAAAAGCTGTCTGGAGGCTGGGAGAGAGGAGGGATCCTGTCAGTGGATGGTGGGAACACCACGGCCTGTCAAACCTGCTCCTCACTCATTTGCTTAGTGACCATGACCAGCAGCGGCACCGAACACGGGCCCGGCCACCCCCGTTTGGAAAAGCCTTGTTTTGTTTGCTCATCTGGCTCATGAAAAATGCAGCTGCCCGTTGCCTTGTACATGGAATTGGTTTTAGCTCGGAATTCTCAGGTTTGGTGCCGGGAGAGGGACAGATCCGTCCGCAGCCAGCTCTGTGTGAAGGTGCAGGGTGGGGAGGTCCCCACATTCAAGCCCCCTGCTGCACATTCCATCCTCTCGCCCTCCACACTGCCCCAGCCCTGCCAGGGCTGCTGGGGGGGTCACACAGGGGCTGAGCCTTGTGCCTCATCCTGTTCCCAGCCTCCTCCCAGGCCATGCTGCTGGAGGAGCCCTCATAAATAACAGAAAAGGCACAGGAAGCACTTTCCAGAGCTGTGCCAGCCCTGTCGCACAGGACACATGTTCACACGTGGTGTCACCCCACCCTGCCTGTCAGCCCACCCCCCCCTGGCCCCGGCACCCCAGAGCTGTGGGAAAGGGGTGTCAGCATCCCCCCATGGCTCCTGGAAGATGCTGGATCCTCCAGAAGGGTGTTCTGGCAGTGCCCATGGCACAGGACAGGATGCTGGATCCCCCAGGAGGGTGTTCTGGCAGTGTCCATGGCACAGGACAGGATGCTGGATCCCCCATGAGTGTGTTCTGGCAGTGCCCATGGCACAGGGTGGGATGCTGGATCCCCCAGGAGGGTGTTCTGGCAGTGCCCATGGCACAGGACAGGACGCTGGCTCCCCTGGGAGGGGGTTCCAACAGTGCCCATGAGCAGTGCAGGGCAGTGCTGGGAAGGCAAAGCCCTTTGGCTCTCCATGCCCCATCTGACCCTGAGCAGGACACCAGCACATGGGGGATCCTGACCCAGGTGCCAACCAGGGACTGATGGCAGCTGAATCCACTGGGATGGGGAGCCTCAAAAAGCTGCAAAGCCCCCAGGGAGGGCAGAGCCAGCCTGCACACTGGTTTGGCCCAGGTCTGGGGCACGAGGGGATGAGCTACATCAGTGATTTTATGGAGCCCTTGGAGTGAGAGCTGGAGAAATGGGAGCCCCAGTGTGGTCCCAAGAGATGGGCTGAGTGCCCTGTCACCCTGTGGTGGTGCAGGGTGTCCCTGCCTTCTCCTGGGCACATGGTCCAGGAAATAGAGCTGGTGTCAGACACCCCAGATTGGTTCCAAAGCCAGATAACCCCCCTAGACCAACAGCTCCCAGGGCAGGGAGCTCTGTGCCTGGACAGGACAGGATGAACTCCACGCTGATGGGACCATGTGGCACCTTCCACTCTCTAGTCCATGCCCAAATGTGGATGGAGCTCAGCAGCTCCCTTCAGGATGCTGACACGTGCCCATTGCTGACACCTCTGGGCATCAATAAAACATGAGGAGAAGCAGCCACTGCCAGCTCCAGTATGAATGGGATGAGTCCAGAAGAAGGCACGGAGATGCTGCGAGGGCTGGAGCCCCTCTGCTCTGGAGCCAGGCTGGGAGAGCTGGGGGGGTTCACCTGGAGAAGAGAAGGCTCCAGGGAGACCTGAGAGACCCTTCCAGTGCCTCAAGGGGCTCCAGGAGAGCTGGAGAGGGACTTGGAACAAGGGATGGAGTGACAGGACAAGGGGAATGGCTTCCCAGTGATAGAGGGGGAAATAGAGATTAGATGTTAAGAAGAAATTGCTCCTTATGAGGGTGGTGAAGCCCTGGCACAGGTTGCCCAGAGAAGCTGTGGCTCCCCCATCCCTGGAAGCGTCCAAGGCCAGGCTGGACAGGGTTTGGAGCAACCTGGGCTAGTGGAAGATGTCCCTGCAGGCCAGGCTGCTCCAGGTAATGGAGCTGGGCATGCTGGGAGCCAAACAACCCGCTCCTGAAAAGCCTCTGGCACGGCAGGTGAAGGACAGCGTGAGAGCACTCGTAATCTCGTGTCCTGCCAGCACCTCACGCTCGCCGCTGTCTGAAGGGGCTGTGGATTCATAAATCGATACCCTCAATAAAAAAAAAAGGTTCCCTGTGGCCCAGGGGAGCCAGGATCAGCCCACTCCTGGCAGATAAAGAGGAATTGATCTCCGAGCTAAAAAGCAGTGGTTGCTGAGGTGTGGGCGGCCGCGGCGTGGCTCCGACGGAGCCCCCGACGCCAAACGCGCCTGCGGCATCGAGCGGGCCAGTTGCACTGAGCTGAGAACAATTATGAGCTGAATCAGCTGGAAGAGCACATTTAAACTGAGAAATTTGAATCATAATTCCGGGCTGTGAAGAATACTTCACCAGCTACCCGAGGAGACAATCCCTCAATCAGGAGAGCAGAGGCCCGTTAAGAAAAGCGGGCGGCGTTAGACAAAAGTGAAGGCAGCTGTAGAGAATGAAAGCGGCGATACACAGCAATCGGGGACGGGAAGCCGATCATTTCCAACCTTGCAAAGTGACAAAACAACCGTGGGAGACAATGGGAAGCGGCGTTTGGACACCTGCGACATCCCGTGCATCCAGTGGGAGCAGCAGCAGAGCCGGGGGGGGGGAGGGTGTTGGGTGGTGGCTCAGGATGTGCTCTGTCCTCCCATCGGGGTCTGGCTGGGGGAGATGAAGACATGCTTTCTGCTGGTGGGGGGGAGAGAGGTGAGGACACGGAACGGGGAGGTGGGAAGAGCTGGGATCGGAGCGCTGTATCCTGCCATGCCGCTGGATGAGCAGCCGGGAGGTTTCAGGTGAGAGGAGGCAGGTGGGTGTCACGCCAGTGTTTGAAAAGGTCGGCCTGACATCCCTCCTGGGCAGTGCCATGGAAAGGTTTGTACAGGGCTGGATGTCAGAGGAGCCAGAGGAAGGTGGTGTCACCAGTGCCGGTCACCGCAGGTTGGTGGGAAATGTGTGGTGTCAGCTTGACAGGATCATTTCGGGGGGGGGAGGTGGGTTTGATGGCCAAAGGGAACAGTGTAGGGGTTGCATCTCCTTGCTTGTGAGACATGTTTGATGGCCAAAGAACAGTGCAGACCTTTGGGGTTGCATCTCCTTGCTTATGAGCCAGAGCCATCATCCACCCTTCCTCCACCCCTCTGTGCCCCCCAGCAGCTGAGACACAAGCCCAGAAGGGGACACAGGGGCTTTCAGGAGAGTTCCCAGGCCATTGAAGCCACCTTAGGGGATGCTGAAACCCCTGATGTGTCCAGCTGACCCTGCCAGGATCCGCAGCTACACCCCTGCTCCCACACTGGGATGGGTACTGCAGCCCCAGCCAGCTTGGCATGGAAACCATGGATCAAAACCATGTGCTGAGGGCTGGAAGTGTGAAAACACCAATGGATTTGGATGCAGAATGCCTGGGAAGCGAGGTCAGATGATGGGATGGGGTAGAAAGCCTGGAATTCTGGGCTTGGTGACCATGCCAGGCTGCAGAACTCCAGGCTCAGCCTTGCTCCCCACAGAGCCAGAGGACAGGGAGCACCCGACCACAGCCAGGGCATCTCCCAGTTCAAAGCAGCTCCCAAGCTCTTCAGTGTGGGATGATTTATCACTGCCCAGAGCCACAGCACATCCCACCCACTCAGCATCCCTCCAGCTCATCCCCATCCCTGCCTGCCAGGAGGCTCCATCCCTGGATGCTCTCGGGCTTCCCACCACTGTCCTTCTGCCTCTGCCTCTGCCTCTGCCTCTGCCTCTGCCTCCTCTGCCTCCTCTGCCTCCTCTGCCTCTGCCTCTGCCTCTGCCTCCTCCTCCTCCTCCTCCTCCTCCTCCTCTGGAGGCAGCTGGGTTTTGTCCTTGCAAATGGTATTGATGAATGCATGGAGGTGCCTCTGGAATTGTTTGCAGCTGGATTGTAGCCCAAGGTCTGCTCTCCCCTCACAGGCAAGGGGTTCCTCCCAGACCTGCTGGACGGAGCTGTTCCAGCCTCATTAGCCAGAGGGATGGAGCAGGGAGGGGAGGAGGAGGAGGCCAGGGCAATGCATGAATCAGAGCTCTGAGGCCTCGAACAAACCTTATTTTATTCCGAGAGAGGCTGGAGCCGCGGGGCCGTGGCCTTGGGTGGATATTGAGGATGCAGGCACGGAGCCAGGGAGGGGAGTGAGGATGAAAACCGGGCTGGTATTGACAAGCAAATGGCAGCTCCTCCGGGAATGTATTTTGGGATCCTGAACAGTGACCCACAGCGGGCAGGCTGACAGTGCCCCAAGCACATGGCAAGTCCATGACAGGGTGGCACAGGGTCCCCAAGGCATGGCACAGCCCCATTCTGGGGTGGCACAGAGTCAGTAGGGCATGGCACAGCACCATTCTTGGACGGTGCAGGGTCCTCAGGGCACGGCACAGCCCCATGGTGAAGTGACACAGAGTCTCCAGGGCATGGCACAGCCCCATCCTGGGGTGGCACAGGGTCCTCAGGGCATGGCACAGCCACCTGGCAGGGTGGCAGACAGTCCCCGAGCCATGGCACAGCCCTATGGTGAGGTGGCACAGAACCTCCAGTGCATGGCACACCCCCACGATGAGGTGGTACCGGATCACCTGCACACATGACAGAAAGGGTGACAGCGACAGCACCGGAGCACTGCAGGCTTTGGCAGGGACTGAAAAATTGATGAGATGCTCTAATCCATAAACCCTCTGGCAGAGGAGGGACAGCGGAGCCTCTGGCACAGGGAAGGGCTGTGCTCAATGCCAGCTCACCACACCCACGGTGAGGGACAGCCCAGCGGCACCGGGACAGGCAGAGGCACCCGGAGAGGCACCGGGAAGGGCTCCCTGTGCAGAGCCAGGCCAGCCCTCGTGGCCCAGCCCAGCGTCAGGGAAGGCAGGCACATCCCAGCGCTCCCAGCCCTGCTGTGCTTTTCCTCTCTTCCCCTCATTTCTGTTCATAAAGGTCTGCGCTTAAGTAATGAGCCTTTTTTTTTCCCCCTTCTGCAGGAAGATACACAAGTGTGCCAATGTAAATTGCTCCATTTGGAGGGCTAATTGTACTAAAAGGCAGCCTGATCTGTGGTTTTTCTCTATTTTACATTAGCAGCTGAGCTGTCAGATCTGAAATGGAAACTCATTTTTAAGGCTTTGCATTTACAGTGGCTTCAACAATGAAAAATGTTCCCTGACAGTAATAGAAGGCAAACCTCATTAGAGAAACTTAAACCAAAGCGGCACAGTGCTAAAGCCCTCAGGCTGCTTCCAAGCATCTTAAGAGGGAACAAGAGCATTTTTCACATGACTCTCTCTGCCCGTGGAGTGCTCTGGCTCTTCCTGACTGTAGCTGTGCCCGCAGGAGCCGTATTTCTGACATGCACAGTGTTTCAACAGAGATGGCAAATGGCTTTTTCTCAGGGGCACGGGGCACCGAGGCGTTTCAGGGGTGGAGAATCTGCCTTGCTCCAAACAGCTGCTCAGCCCAGACCTGGGATGGCATTTTAGGGGTGGTCAAATCACCCTGGGAACCGTGACGGGGCCAGAGGCACAACCTGGCTCTGTTATCACCTATCCCCGTGCTGGTGGTTTCAGGGGTGCCGACCACCAGCACCCACAGGAAGCCACGGTGGGAAGGGTGGTCAGCCCTCCCCAGACCCACTACCTCCTCTTCATCCCATGGGAGCTTCCCCAGCCACCAGCCAAGCCTAGGGCAGCAGTGATCCATAGGGAATCTGCCTCCCCTCACTGCTCTGACCCACATACTGTGACTTTCCGAGCCTCTGCCACCCAGCCCAACAAATCCCCCCTCCCAGCGATGTCAGCAGCCTGTACACTGCAAATTCCAGGTAGGAATGGCTGGGCAGGGCGTCTCTGCCAGCTTTGCCAGCACCTATTTGCATCTGCATTAATATCCAGCCAGAGATTTGCATGGTCATGAGCTATTTTTAACCCAGAGCTCAGCTCATTCCTCACAGAGCTCAGCCTGCTCCGGGGTCAGGGATCAGCCCCGTGTGTGCCACGCCGGGGACAAGCAGGGTTTAGAGAGGAGGAGGATCCTCACAGCCCCAAAGCTGTTGGGACAGCAGCAGGAGCAATGGGAAGCATGGCAGAGATCCCAAATGGACACAGATATCCCAAACCACAGCCCACAGCGGGCTCAGTGAGGCTCCAAACTCTGCCTCCAGCACCTTCCTGCTGCCTCCTGGACCATGTTCCTCCCCCACAGGCTCAAGCCTGACTTTGCTGAATATTTCAACCCTGTTTAGCTGCCCCATAACTTCTGGACATCTAAGATGAGGTCCAGCTGGAATTTCACATCCCTATGGCATGGTGGTACAGGGTCCCCAGTGCATGGCACAGCTCCACGGTGGGGTGGCACAGGGCATCCAGGCCATGGCACAGATTCCTTCAACATCCTGCCTACTGTACATCCTATTCCCAAGGCACCTCCTGAGCTTTCCTCCAGCATCCAGCTGAGGGGCTCCTCACCACATCCTCTCCACTCACTCCCTTGTGCTCAGGAGACCACACTCCTCCTGGAACCCCTTAACTGTGGCCTAGAGGTGATATTTTGGGGGAAAAGTGAGGCAAAATCTGGACCCACTCCCTGGGTTGGCACCACATTCCCAGGGCCAAACACCCCAGGATGCTCTCACAGAGCAATGCCTTTGGCGCAGAACATCCTTCCACCAACAGTGCTAAGAAATTTATTTTCCCAGTAGCTGTTTTCCCTTGGAAAAAAACACATTTTAATTTGCGCTGCAAATTTCCTACAACCGTTTCTCTCCGCGTTTTCTGGAGATTTTTACTGGAAACAATTTTGACCAGCCAAAATATTTCACTTATTTGGTTTCCAAAAAATCTCCGGCTCTTTCAATTGCTTGATAAAAACCCTGACAAATGTAATCAGTCACAGTCATTCCCCGCAGAAATGTTTTCGTTTGACCAAAAAAAAAAAAAATATAAAGAGAAAAGAACAAATATTCACAGCAAAAGACACTTGGCTTCTGAATCACGTTGCCGCTCCAGCCCAGGCTGGAGGAGATAGTGCTTGGACAAGGGCATCCCCCTCGGGATATCGCATTCCTGGGGGCTGTGAGAGGACCTGCCTGGGTGGAACACACCACGTGGCAGCTCCGTGGCCCTGTCCCAAAGGCACCAAGCACATGGTTGGGGGGCAGCACCCCGGAGCAAGCGGTGCTGATGGAGGGATAAAAACACCCCGGGGCGGGGGGAGCATCCTGCTCCCGGTCCCTGCTCCTCGCCCTGCCGGGACCTGGCACGGCTGCTGTGTGATCGCTGCACCCAGGGGAAGCTTGGCTTTCTGTCAGGCCTTAAAATAAACTCACTTGGCACCTCGGGGAAAAAGGAGGTGATTTCAGTGACAGCGCTGCCGGAACATCTCTGCCTGCGCCGGCTGCGCGTGGCCTTTGCGAGGTGGCTCCTGCTCGAGATTTCGCACCAAGTGAAGGGTTTGCTGAGGGCACCCGCAGCGCTTTTACCTCTCCTGTCCCCAGCCGTGGCTTCGGCTGAAGTGCAGCCACAGAGCTGCAGCCTGTGGGCTGTGCTGTGGAAGGTCACCCAGACTGGAGGAGCCCATGGCCATCACCTGGAGTGCCCAGGGTGGGATGTCTTCTCCTTGGCCCCCTGGAAAAGCGATGGAGGATGAAGGCAGAGGGGATCACAGCTCCCTCTCCCCTGCTCGTCCTGGCCACGGCAGGGTTAAGCACACCCCACTCGTGGTGCAGTGCCACCCCATCTGCGCTCCCAGGATAGTCTGTTCTCTCCTCCACGCTGCTGGGAGAGCAGGGAGACGTCTGCCTTCCCTCCCACTCCCTGATTACTCACCGCAGCCGATCTGGACTCCAGATGGGCCGGATCCAGTTTTCCTCCCAGGAGGTTTGGGGGAAGGTGGGGGGGGGCCACGAGCCCTGTCCAGCCCTCCATGGGACAGCACACCCCAGGAACTCCCAGACCTGCTCCCTCTGCTCCATCCACAGCTGCCAGGAGCTGGGATGCTCCTCAGTCCCCAGGAGGGCAGTGGCAGAGGGTGAAGGAGGAGCAGTCCTGCTTGGGGACAGAGGAGTCCAAGGCTGTGCACCCCATCCTCACCCACACACCCCGGGTGCAGCCACGACTTGCTTTTCTGGATTTATTCCTATGGATAATTTATTCCCAGCAGGGATCTCCCCTGGGTGCTCAGATCTCTCTGCTCTTATAAAAACCTCTCAGACTTTGCTTTTGATGTATCCCAGACAGGCTTCCAACCTCTCAGCATCTCAGGTCCCTTTCCTTTCCATCTTTCTCGCTCACGTACCTGCTGCCGTGACCATCCTCTGCTTCCCTGTGTCCATCCCATCAGCTTTCCCTCCCGCCCAGCACTGTGCCCGTGGCAGGGAATGCTGAGCCAGACTTCCATGCAGCTGTGCCAGAGAAAACCAATGGACCCCCAAAACCCAGGATGCTGCTGGTGCAGGGTTGTGGCTGACACCCTGACAGGGAGCTCATGGACTCTGGGAGCCAGGCAGGAAGGAGGTGAAGCTTCAGCCAAACAGAAGCATCAGGAGCTATGGGGGTGTTGCAGCCACACCAGCCCCAGGATGTGCAAGTCCCAGGCTCTGCCCCGGGAAGGGAGATGATTCCCTCATCCCACAGTAATTGCTAAGACACTGGAGCACAGGACATCACTCCCAATCACCTTCCTCCCCAGCCTCTGGCCTCTCCCCTGGGAATGCTGCCATGTCATAGAATCATCATAGAATCACAGGATGTTTGGGTTGGAAGGGACCTTAAAAACCATCTCTTTCCACCCCCTGCCATGGGCAGGGACACCTTCCACTAGCCCAGGTTGCTCCAAGCCCCATCCAACCTGGCCTTGGACACTTCCAGAGATGGGGCAGGCACAGCTTCTCTGGGCAACCTGAGCCAGGGCCTCACCACCCTCACAGGGAAGAATGTCTTCCTAAAATCCTATCTAAATCTCTCCTCTTTTCCTTTAAAACTGTGTTCTATCACTGTCTGCCTGTGCAAAAAATCATTCTCCCTCTTTTCCATAAGTCCCAATGGACACAGTGATGTCCCTGGCCTGGTTGCCACCTCTCCACGTAGGGGACAAGGCTCCCCAGAGCAGTGGTCATGGCCCCAAGGCTGCCAGAGCTCAAGGAACAATTGGACAACACTCTCAGGGACGGGGTGGGATTGTTGGGGTTTCCTGTGCAGGGCCAGGAGTTGGACTCGATGATTCCCTTCCAAACCATGATTCCAAACTATGATTCTGTGACTCTGTGACAACACGGGCAGTGCTGGGCTGTCCTGTGCACCAGAGGAGGTGAATTCCTGGGCAGGGAGCCCTGAGGGATGTCCAGGGGGTGAGGAGCACCCCCAGCAGCCCCCGTGCCTGCACAGCATCGTGCCGGCGTGCCCGGGGGCCGGCGGCACCTCGGCTCCCTCGGCGGGGCCCAGATGGTCTGTGGGTGGCAATCTCGGCAGGTTGGTGGTGGCGACTTGATGAATGGGCTGTAGAATTTGGTGAGATAATTAAAGAACCTGACTCTCACAATGCACCTGATAACAAATGAGGTGTCTCTCTCCCTTTTCTGTTTTGTGTGCTGAATTGTATCCGTAAAGATTAATGGATTTACCATTTCTATCCCAACAATGGGCCCGTTCCCTGCGCTGGCCCCTTGCTCCTTGAGGAGCATCCCCCTTCCTCCATCCCCACGGTGTCTCAGTCAGCAGCACAGCCCTGCTTGGCAGGGACACAGGGAGGCTTTGGGGTCTGGCAGCCCTTGGCCTTGGCTCTGAGTGGCCCCAGCCTTGGGCTGCAGTGGGGAACAGCCGTGGAGAAACAGGTCCTGCTGTCCATCACCAGGGAAACTCTCCCTCTGGGATCCAGGGCTGAGAGCTGAAAGGTGTTGCATAGCCATGTCCCCAGCCTGCTGGCACCAGGGACACCAAGGAGGCTGTTTGCAGACCCACCCACCTCACAAACAGTGCCTGGACACAGCACAGTCAAGAAAGAGGTGGGATGGATGGATGGTGTGGGGAGAACAGGGATGCTCTGAGCCACATGGAGAGGAGGGAAGAGCCTGGATGCCTCTGGTTGGTGACAACCCAAATCTGTGCCTGGCTGAGGTGTGAGCACTGGTTTAAGCTGCAAAAGCCCCTTCCCAGTGTCCTGGGGGCCGAGGGGACAGTCTGACACCAGCTCCATCCTGTCCTAGGCAGCTGCTCCAGCCTGCTTTCCCTGTCTCTGGCACAGGGATGTTGTCTTCCCAGGAGACAAAATCTTCCTTCTTCCCATCTGGGTCAGACTTTTCCAAGTGAGAAACACCAGCAAAGGAGACATGGCAAGCATAGCACTGGCCAGGGGGCAAGTACAGTGGGATTTCTGGGATAAACACACCCCCCCCATGCTCCTAGAGCCGTCAGGAAGCACAGGATGCTCCAGCAGGATGGTGGCACTGGCTCACCCAGGAGTCATCCTCCCAACACACGTCCGAGCAGCTGGGACTGAACCGAGCCATCGAAGCATCTCCAAAATGTGCTTATATATTATATAGACATTTAAATTAGGTACCTGTGCAAATCAGCAGGTCATTAATCACCCACTCGTTTAATTGGTTTTCCTGCCAAATTGGTTACAGATAAATAATTAAAGCTAAAAAGTGGGTTTGGATGCATTCCTCTGGAAAGTCGGGCTGGCAGCTGGGAAGGAAATCTTTTAAGTCCTCGGCTGGCACGGTCCATCTCCGGCAGGCTGGGACTGGGGAGGGGGGGAGCAGCCAGCTGAGGGGCAAGGTGGTGGTCCCAGGCTCTCTGCCCATGCCGGGCTCGCTGTTGTCCCGCGGAAAAGCTTTTCCAGGGAAAAGGTGCCTGCCCGGGGTGCATCTCCGGCGCGAGGAGCCGCGGGCCAGGCGGGCGTCCCGCTCCTGCCCGCCCTGAGTGTGGGTTTTTCAGTGCACTTGGCTGCTAATCATGCATAATAATCGCATTTGCAGAACACAAATGTCACTTGGCTGAGTGCTTTAATTTACTGCCCCGTAAACACACCCTGGGGATGCCTGGGCCCATAAAACATTGACAAGGGCCCTCATTGCCCGGACATTGTCCCCCACAGAGCCCTTTGTCAGATGGCACATCCACGGGACGCCTGCTCCCGGCTGGCTGAGGGTGGGCACTGCCACCGTGCAGCTCCTGGGGTGGGGGGGACAGAGAGGGATCGTCCTTCGTCCCTGTGCCCACCCCGTGCAGCCCTGGGGCTCCTGCACCTCGTCGAGGCAGGGGCAGGAGGGGCTGAGTGGGGTGTGCTGAGCCCCCAGGTCTCAGGAGCAGGGGGTCTGCCCCACATGTCTGCCCAGCCCTGCTGAGGGATATGCACCCATCCCATCCCACTCCAACTCACCTCATCCCATCCCACTCCCATCCCACTTCAGTTCATCCCATCCCACTGAATTCTCTCGTGTCCCATTCCATCCCATCCCATCCCATCCCACTGAATCCCCTCCTGTCCCATCCCATCCCATCCCATCCCAGCTGAGGATCTCCAGGTGGACACT